>NC_074695.1:28534543-28869543 GCF_029448725.1 Salvelinus fontinalis
ATGGTGATTGACAGAGTCGAAAGCCTTGGCCAGGTCGATGAAGACGGCTGCACAGTAATGTCTTTTATCGATGGCGGTTATGATATCGTTTAGTACCTTGAGCGGGGCTGAGGTGCACCCGTGACCGGCTCGGAAACCGGATTGCACAGCGGAGAAGGTACGGTGGGATTCGAGATGGTCAGTGATCTGTTTGTTGACTTGGCTTTCGAAGACCTTAGATAGGCAGGGCAGGATGGATATAGGTCTGTAACAGTTTGGGTCCAGGGTGTCTCCCCCTTTGAAGAGGGGGATGACCGCGGCAGCTTTCCAATCCTTGGGGATCTCAGATGATACGAAGGAGAGGTTGAACAGGCTGGTAATAGGGGGTGCGACAATGGCGGTGGACAGTTTCAGAAATAGGGGGTCCAGATTGTCAAGCCCAGCTGATTTGTATGGGTCCAGGTTTTCCAGCTCTTTCAGAACATCTGCTATCTGGATATGGGTAAAGGAGAAGCTGGGGAGGCTTGGGCGAGTAGCAGCGGGGGGGGGGGGCGGGGCTGTTGGCCAAGGTTGGAGTCGCCAGGAGGAAGGCATGGCCAGCCATTGAGAAATGTTTGTTGAAGTTTTCGATTATCACGGACTTATCAGTGGTGACCGTGTTACCCAGCCTCAGTGCAGTGGGCAGCTGGGAGGAGGTGCTCTTGTTTTCCATGGACTTTACAGTATCCCAGAACTTTTTGGAGTTAGAGCTACAGGATGCAAATTTCTGCTTGAAAAAGCTGGCCTTTGCTTTCCTGACTGACTGCGTGTATTGGTTCCTGACTTCCCTGAACAGTTGTATATCGCGGGGGCTCTTCGATGCTATTGCAGTTCGCCACAGGATGTTTTTGTGCTGGTCGAGGGCAGTCAGGTCTGGAGTGAACCAAAGGCTATATCTGTTCTTGGTTCTGCATTTTTTGAACGGAGCATGCTTGTCTAATATGGTGAGGAAGTAACTTTTAAAGAATGACCAGGCATCCTCAACTGACGGGATGAGGTCAATATCCTTCCAGGGTACCCGGGCCAGGTCGATTAGAAAGGCCTGCTCGCAGAAGTGTTTTAGGGAGCGTTTGACAGTGATGAGGGGTGGTCGTTTGACCGCGGACCCGTGGCGGATACAGGCAATGAGGCAGTGATCGCTGAGATCTTGATTGAAGACAGCAGAGGTGTATTTGGAGGGCAAGTTGATCAGGATAATGTCTATTAGGGTGCCCATGTTTACGGATTTAGGGTTGTACCTGGTGGGTTCCTTGATGATTTGTGTGAGATTGAGGGCATCAAGCTTAGATTGTAGGACTGCCGGGGTGTTAAGCATATCCCAGTTTAGGTCACCTAACAGAACAAACTCTGAAGCTAGATGGGGAGCGATCAATTCACAGATGGTGTCCAGGGCACAGCTGGGAGCTGAGGGGGGTCGGTAGCAGGCGGCAACAGTGAGAGACTTATTTCTGGAGAGATTAATTTTTAAAATTAGAAGTTCGAACTGTTTGGGCATAGACCTGGAAAGTATGACAGAACTTTGCAGGCTATCTCTGCAGTAGATTGCAACTCCTCCCCCTTTGGCAGTTCTATCTTGACGGAAAGTGTTATAGTTGGGTATGGAAATCTCAGAATTTTTGGTGGCCTTCCTAAACCAGGATTCGGACACGGCAAGGACATCAGGGTTGGCAGAGTGTGCTAAAGCGGTGAGTAAGGCAAACTTAGGGAGGAGGCTTCTGATGTTGACATGCATGAGGCCAAGGCTTTTTCGATCACAGAAGTCAACAAATGAGGGTGACTGGGGACATGCAGGGCCTGGGTTTACCTCCACATCACCCGAGGAACAGAGGAGTAGTAGGATGAGGGTGCTGCTAAAGGCTATCAAAACTGGTCGCCTAGAGCGTTGGGGACAAGGAATAAAAGGAGCAGATTTATGGGCGTGGTGGAATAGATTCTGGGCATAATGTGCAGACCGGGGTATGGTGGGGCACGGGTACAGCGGAGGCAAGCCCAGGCACTGGGTGATGATAAGAGAGGTTGTATCTCTGGACATGCTGGTCTCAATGGGTGAGGTGTGGGGTGGGACAAAGGAGGTATCAGAGGTACGGAGAGTGGAACTACGGGGTCCATTGCAAACCAAAACAATGATAACTAGCCTGAACAACAGTATGCAAGGCATATTGATATTTGAGAGAGACATACAATAAGGCATAAAGTGATTGCAGGTCTTGATTGGGAGAGCTAGCTAAAACAACAGGTGAGATAACAGCAGCTAGTCAGCTAACACAGCAACAGCAGGTAAAAATGGCGACGACTAGGCAGAGAGGGTCGGATTAACTACACACAGATCCTGAGTTAAAGCACAGAGCCGACAGATAAAACACAAATAAACAGAATGGAGTACCGTGAATTAATGGACAGTCAAGCAGGCATCAGCTATGTAGCCAAGTGATCATAGTGTCCAGGGGGCAGCCGTAGATGGAGCAGGGAGGCCTCCACTAAGCTAGCACGCGGCGTTTAAAGTTAGTAGCCCGGGGGGTGGTCTGCTCAGACAGAGGGGGTCTGCTCAGACGGAGGCCGGTTGAGGGCACAGCGGATGGGGTATTCGTCTGCAGACCAGACGTGGTCGTGTCGACAGAGAATCCAAGCCGGATGGCGATGGCGAAAGAGAGGTTGTGAATTGTAGAATTGTGTTTGCTAACTGGTGCTAGCTTCGTGGCAGTGGCGCTAGCTGCGCTAGCTGCAAGCTAGCTGTGAGGATCAGAAGTAGTGGCTCAGGGATTACGGCAGGAATCCGGCGTTGTTGTCGAGAGACAGTCCGATGCTGGTAAATTGGTGAGTAATATCCAGGCTAATAACAGGGCTGGTGTCTGTGCAGAAGGTAAAAGCTGCAATCAGCGGCAAAAAAATGGCTAAATTAGCTTGTAGCTTGTAGCTGATTAGCTGGTTAGCTACTGGGGGTTCTTGAAAGTGTTCCAAAGTTAAAAAATAATAGCGATTCCGTATCACATTGGGTGAGGTAGGTTACCGGAAGGTATAATCGAATTAAAAATCGAAAAGAGATACAACAAAAATTTTAAAATATATACAAGAAATACGAAAAAATACAAACGTACATGAGAGGACTAAAGAAACACTTGTTCACAGTTGGGCCGCAGAGTGAAGGAAGGGTAGCCAACAAGTGCTCAGCATATGTGGGAACTCCTTCAAGGCTGTTGGAAAAGCATTCCAAACCCTTGAATGAGTAGGTGTGTCCAAACGTTTGACTGGTACTGTATGTCTATGTGTTTGATGTGTTGAATTGTTGCCTTGTGGATTTCCACTCATATGAGTGTATTGGATGCTGGTCTAGACATACAGGTAACTGTGATAATAAAAGTGTCTGGAACTCTATTGGAGGGATGTGACACCATCTTCCATGAGAAATTCTATTTTGTTGATGGTGGTGGGAAAAGCTGTCTCAGCCACCGCTCCAGAATCTCTCATTAGTGTTACAATTGGGTTGAGATCTGGTGACTGAGACACACACCCTTTATACCCCCCATGCTCATTTGAGACCCCTTTTGAGATATGTATTTCTTCTAGCCATGGTAGCCAAAATAATGAGCAACTGGGCATTTTTATGCATAACCCTAAGCATTCTGGGATGTTTTAATTGCTTAATTAACTCAGCACTGGATTTCAAAATATTTTGTATCTCAAGTTTTTATCTTAAGTATTTACTAAAGTTTACCTGTACATGGTCATAACTGTCCATTTTCCTCTGCAGATATTGATGAGTGCAGTATAAACCGAGGTAGCTGTAAATATGGCTGTGTTAACACTCAGGGCAGCTATGAGTGTACTTGTCCAACTGGATACAAGCTGCACTGGAACAGGAAGGACTGCATTGGTATGTAACAACACCACCACCCGGTGGTCAGGACATAGAAACACACATTATGGCTTGGTTCCAAAGTCATGGAAAGGATGTTGTAATTGATGAGTAGTGTATGATTGTGATGTTGTTTTTATGTTCATTCAGAGCTGGTGAAATGTCTGCCTGGCCTAGCTCCCAAGACCACTCTGACCTGCAGTAAAACAGGCAAGAAAGAGAGCTGCTCCCTCACCTGCACCTCCAAGGCTCACTATCTGGCAGGTAGAGACATCATATACAATATCAGCGTTAATACACATTGTTACAGTTTCTATCTCAAACATTGTGTGCTATTGATTTAAATGACTTCTGACTGAAGCTGTAAAGATATGTTGGATCATTTACAGAATCTGACAGCAGCTATACAGTGAGCTGTGGCATCCCCATCCTACGAGGCAAATCCCCAGCCAGACTGAACACAAGCAGCAGTCCGAGCTGCATAGGTACAGTGTCCTACAGAGGCATTCTTAGGACTTAGGTAGAAGGTTGCAGATGTTGCTAGGGTTAGGGTTAGGGTTAGAGTTGCAGATGGATCTAGGGTTAGGATTAGGGGTTGTGGTCAGTATCAATGGGTTTGTATATTGTTCCTATCTGTGCCACTGCATATATGCAACTGTTGTGGACGGAATGGTTCTATTGTAGTGTGGTCCTCCTCTACACCCATCCACCTGCACTTCTCTGTTTGCCTGTAGAAACAGGGGCCCCTCCAGTGAAGCAGACCGCCTCTTTCAAGATCAAAGATGCCAAGTGCCACCTGCACCCCAAGCTGACAGGCAGGGCTGAGGACAGGGGCCGAGCGCTGGGGCCAGGTGAGGGGCCACATCTGGCCTACATTCCAGACCTTGGTAATGATGACCTTACAAACAAACTGACAATTCAACTACCGTGCATTCTTTTTTTCTGTATGTCTCATATTCAGTGTGTGCATATTCAACAGCAAATTTGTAGGTAAGTGGGTCTCTGTGTATTTGCTACATAGTAACCCTCACTGTGATTATGTGCGATGAAGCCAGTAATCTGTCTAACATATGCTGCTAACAGACCACCCCACCCCTAACCCATGAAAGACCCAGCATTGATGTTGACAGTAACTTACAATGTTGTTTTACAATAATGTGTCTCTAGGAAGTGGACAGCCCTGCAATAACTGCCTGGTTACGTTTGTCAACCTCAAATGTGACTCCTCCAAGAAGGCCAAAGGGCGTCGTGTCCGTAACCCCACCAACAAAGAAGTGACACGCATCACCCTGGAGCTCGAGGCGGAGGTCAAGCCAGGAGACACCACAGGTCAATCAGTACAAGATGTCTGCTTGGATATACCTCCCTGACACTGTGATTGACTGATTGATTCATCTTTAATTGCTTAATTAATTAATTGATGAATTGATTGATTGATCTGGTAATATGTACTGTCCCTTCTTCCCCATAGGGAGCTGTAACCTGAGTTGCCTGCGCCAGCGCATGGAGAAGCAAGTGAAGACATACATCAAGGCCCTGAAGAAGTCGATCAACCAGGAGCGTTTCCTGATCCGCGTGGCTGGGCTGGAGTACGAGGTGGCCCAGAAGCTGCCCCAGGTCGCCTCAGGCCACCAGAACTGTGGTCCAGGACGGGAGAAGGACAGCGGACGCTGTGGTAAGAAAGACCAGTTTGGCAGCCATCTTTCTCTGTCACCAGTTACCATGCAGACCATGATTCTGTACGAAAATGTTACTACTGTATATCACAGAAGGCATAAACAGTCAAGACACTGTCGTGACACAAACCATAAACTGACATAGGTTCTCATGACTATTTATGACTCGTGTGTACTTATGTATTCATATAGTCTCATGTACTGAATACAAAAACATCTCCAGAGCTGTGGTGTGCTAGTTAGTTTGGAGCCAGGAGTGTTTGGTGTCAGTGTGTGTACTGTATAGCTCTCTCACCAGACCCCTCCTGGCTATTCTCTCAGTCAGATGTTTGCCAGGATCGTACTACCAAGGGGAACAGGAGCACTGCATCCAGTGCCCACCTGGCACATTTCAGGAGAGGGAAGGGCAGCTGGCCTGTGACCTGTGCCCTGGCAGTGATGGGCATGGACCTGCCGGAGCACGCAACATCTCCTCCTGTGCAGGTACATACACACCCCTGATGGCAGACTGCACTAATTATCCATTCATATGTCTGCATGTGCCAACATTGTACAGTAACCTATAGTGAAGTGCAGCACAGGGTACTGTACATCTCTATCTGACTGAAAGTGTCTTGTTACTGTTGTCTACATCAAGGTCAGTGCCCTACTGGCTACTTCTCCAGTGATGGGTTTCAGCCATGCCAGCCATGCCCGTTTGGCTCCTACCAGCCTGACCTGGGACGGACCCTATGCTTCCCCTGCGGAGGGGGGCTGAGCACCAAACGGGAGGGGTCCAGCTCCTTCCATGACTGTGAGGTCAAAGGTCAGTTACGTCATATTATCCTCACATCTGTGCCATTAATAATATTTCACCTCAGATTTGGTTTGTAAGTGTGGGTATGTGTGTGTCCCTGTCCTCTCTGCAGTTCAGTGCTCCCCTGGCCACTACTACAACACTACGGTGCACCGCTGTATTCGCTGCCCTTTGGGCAGCTACCAGACAGAGTTCAGACAGAACTACTGCATCACCTGTCCTGGTAACACCACTACAGACTTTGATGGGGCCACCAGTGTCTCTCAGTGCAAGAGTACGTTCCTGATTGTATAAACCTGCTATTTGCATACAGAATGCATTTTCTGACAGAATCACTTTTTATTTTGGACTTTCAAAAATGTAGCCTTGAGCCTTAATTTGCATACCTTTTCTATGAATATTAAATTAAAAATCCAGGTTGCATAAATTACCCTAAAGGGAATTGGTCCACACGTAACAAATTAAATGTTTTATTTTATCTATCTAGCCAAATAGAAATATGTATTTTATTTTGAAATATTGACTCTCTTTCCAAAACTCAAGATGGATTCACTAATAACTTGTATTATTGTGTGTATGTGTGTGTGTGTGTACATTAGACCGAGAATGCGGAGGAGAGATGGGCGAGTTCACAGGTTACATTGAGTCGCCCAACTACCCCGGAAACTACCCAGCTAATGTGGAATGTATCTGGATCATCAACCCACCCAACAAGCGCAAGATCCTCATGGTGGTGCCTGAGATCTTCCTGCCATCAGAGGACGAGTGTGGAGACGTACTGGTGATGAGGAAGAACTGTAAGCACCTCTCATATAACCCAGCACATGTGTTTAATACCATTCCATTCACTACATTCCAGCCATTATTATGAGCCGTCCTCCCATCACCAGCCTCCTCTCAACCCAGTGGGGTGTTCCACAACCACAATATCAATCCACTCTATAGAGATCGGATCTAGGTTTCAATAAACACTGAAAATTCTCAAACAACAAATACTGTACTATACATAGTTCAATTTTAAGGTTTTAGTTTTTAAGGTGTCTACTTGAGAAGCTTTCAAGTTGAGGAAATTATCATAAGAGCAGATTGAGTGCCTGCATACCCAATGTGCAAAGTATTTTGTCAATCTTCTCTGTATCTCGTCTGTTCTTCCAGGGTCGGCCACATCCATCACCACCTATGAGACGTGTCAGACGTACGAGCGACCTATAGCCTTCACCGCCCGCTCCCGCAGACTCTGGATCAACTTCAAGTCCAACGAGGCTAACAGTGCCCGAGGCTTCCAGATCCCCTATGTCACCTATGACGGTAAACTCTCACCCACCACACAACACCCACTGAGGAAACAGAGGGGGCAAGTCTTCAGATTCTGAGCTGTTTAATGTATCATGTGTTTTTGTGGATTCACAGAGGATTATGAACAGCTTGTAGAGGACATTGTCAGAGATGGAAGACTCTATGCCTCTGAAAACCATCAAGAAATTCTAAAGGTTAGTGTCTGCTGCTAAGATACATACTACTGCATCCCTCAGTGGGTCATGTCCATGTTCAAGCCAGGTATTGTCTGAATACTTTTGTATACTTGAATACTTGTCATTAAAGTGTGCTGTGTTGTTCTCTTCTTCCTATCAGGATAAAAAGCTGATTAAAACTCTCTTCGACGTGCTGGCCCACCCAAACAACTACTTCAAGTACACCACTCGGGAGTTCAGCGAGATGCTGCCGCGCTCCTTCTTGCGCCTCATAAGCAGCAAAGTCTCCGCCTTCTTGCGACCATATAAGTAGTCACCACATCAAACCCCGCCCCTGAAGGACCAGATCCCGCCCCCCTCTAGCAGGCCAAACAACGAACTCTCACAGGACTTCTAACAAGTTGACAAAAATAACTATTTTTTTCTTCTATTTTTTCATACTGTAGGCTTTGACGACACACTTCACTATGCAGTCTCATACTCAATCTGTTTTGCAGTATTTAGTTGTATGCCCTTTTAATTTCTCCAAAACCATGCAGTATCTGAAGCCAACCAACTTGAGTCAAAGTACAGTACAGGCTTTCTTGCCCATCTCTTCTTTCTGAATATTTATCACAACTCCAATATGTTTGTGTCATTCTATTTTTTTGTTTGTTGCTGTTGTCATTCTTGTTTCTATTATCATATAGCATAGATGGCCTTGTCTGTCATTTTCACAGCAATCCATAATTAGAAGGATATGTGTGCATTTCAGATGACACATGTTGTCTGTTTGTTGACTAAATGGACAACGGTAGAGGCATTTATGTCAAACAGGAAGAAGGATATAAGGGCAATATAATATTTTGAGCTGGAACAGGGTTATCGTAAACGTGCTTTAATAAATAGTCTTTCACTTGAATTCCAGCTTTAACTCTTACCATGTCAGGATGAGTCTGTTTTGATAAATGAATAACCTTTTGTATATCTATATCCTCCATGAGCAATCCTCAAGGAGAAGGACCTGTCAGTTTCATGTCATTGTTACATTCCACAACATTCAAAGCCTTACTATATCTGAGCTCTTAGAGCAACTTCTTGTTAAGGTATTACTGTTAAAACAGTTATTCTATGTTTTTTTCTTCTGTCCAGATTGTATAACTGTCTGTTACCTACCTACAGATATTTTCTGTTAGTCTATATCCAAGTTAACTTAACAAAGTGTATAAATTGTAGTTTATATTTTTTTTGCCAGAAGGTGATGGACATTATGGAAAAGAAATATAAAACTAGATTTGTGAGAATCACAGGAGAAAGACAGAATAATGTCTCTATGGTCCATGACTGGTGAGGGAGAGACAGAATAATGTCTCTATGGTCCATGACTGTTGAGGGAGAGACAGAGAAATGTCTCTATGTTCCATGACTGTTGAGGGAGAGACAGATAAATGTCTCTATGGTCCATGACTGTTGAGGGAGAGACAGATAAATGTCTCTATGGTCCATGACTGGTGAGGGAGAGACAGATAAATGTCTCTATGGTCCATGACTGTTGAGGGAGAGACAGATAAATGTCTCTATGGTCCATGACTGTTGAGGGAGAGACAGATAAATGTCTCTATGGTCCATGACTGGTGAGGGAGAGACAGATAAATGTCTCTATGGTCCATGACTGGTGAGGGAGAGACAGATAAATGTCTCTATGGTCCATGACTGGTGAGTGAAACAGAGATACATCTTAATTAAAGGACAAGGTTCTGTGATACAGAAAATGTCTTTATTGGACACAACTCTGTGAGAGAGATAGAGAAATGTCTATGAGGGACATACGTTTGCTGCTTCTTTTAAAAAGGTCACTTTAATTCTTCAATTTCAAGTCCTCTTTCTGTGCTCGCATAACACTAATAGTCCATTGCATTAATATAAAATAATGTTGTGTTCAGAGAGATGCATCATAAGTATAAATACAATTCTACCGCCTGTCCTCATGTAAGTTGAAAGACATATCACATTTGCCTCTCCATCCATGGATTACCAACTGATTGTAAAGTTTTTCTTTCAATCTAGTAAATAATGAAAAAAAAATTGACACGGTTTGAATCCTTTTTAATCGAAATAAACTTGAGCAGGATCCCCAAACTATTTTCTTTCCATGTCCTCTTCACCCTCTCCCTAATCCAAAGACCTCACCCCCACCTCCCCCACCAGCCCCCTTTTTCCCAAACACCCACGTCAGATTCTGTCCCAGTAAGACCAGCTCTTCCAAAGACTGTCCGCTCGGCAAAAGCCTAGTTATTATCTTGTGCACTAGATCTAGAGCCTGTCATCCTACCTTTGTTGTAGTGCAATGAATGAAGTCTCCATTGTGCTACTCCTCTCTCTGTGTCCAAAGAAATACTAAAAAACAATGTTAATATTTGTCAAAACATAACAAAGGATTGTCTTTTCTTGGACTCATTTAAAAAAATTGTGACTGGCGTTAGGGGTTTGAATGAAGTTACTTTATATTCAGCATCCCACTACAATAATGTTGAAAAATGAATATAGTTGATCAATGCAATACTATTACAATGTAAAAACAAATGACAATGATAACAAGTAATCCTAATACACTCAAACCTTTGTTGAAGAAGAATCAACATGTTAGCTACTGCTCTTAAATATAATGGATTTCCCTTGGAAACACTGTTTTTATTTGATTTTAGATTTTTTTTTTGTAAATAAGAGAAAATAAACAGTGTAAATGGTAAAAGCTATTGTACAATACCTTTAGATAGTTGTAAGCACGGGTGCTTCTGGATAAGAGAAAAGGATTTTGACCACATTGCTAAATTGCAAGACAAGCGTGGCCTAGCCATGCAGACCTCATAGTCAGAAGGAACTGTTTAATACACATCACAGAATATCTGCCATATCTGTATTCTTTTGAATGTTTGTTTTAAAGTTGCCATTAGTATTTATACCACCCTGTTTTTTTTAAATCCCAACATTTCGATGTCAATAGCAACAGTCCATAGCGCTCACTGTTTCCACCTGTCCCAACTCACTCTCTTCCTCCCTCTGTCCCTGCAGCCTGAACACATCAGATGGTTGAATTTTTTTGGTTTGTTTTTTTACATGAGTTTGTTATGATGTATCACAGAGTTGATAATGGTATTTGCACTTGAAAATTGTTATTGCTCATGTAAAAATGTCTGGATTTTGTATTGTCTTTTTAAATGAATGGAATTGCTGTTCACATTTCTTGTAGCTCTCGTTTGTTCTCTAAATGCTCACCTACTGTGTTCAACCCATGAAGATGAAGATGCACACGTGCATGTGACTTTATCAACTGTAAAAATAAAAGTATGTACAGAGATGAAATGAAACAAGATTATGAGCTTGTTTCTGTCAAAAACACTTATCAAAATAAACATACTGTAATTGAGTTTAATTTCTAATATTATTTGATGTCGAAGTAGCCCTTTTCTTTGAATATGTTTATGAGACTAAGGTGGACATCTCAGAATCCCTGTTTATACTTGGTTCTAACTTGCATCCTTTGTCCTGATCTTGTCCACATTCTGAATGTGCCCACATTTTTAGACAGGTGTAGACAATCAAAAGACACATTGTGATCTGATTGTGATCAGATCCTCCTGCCCACCTCCGGAGGTAGTCAAACATGCCTTGTGTAGACATCTCTGGACAGAGAAACCATTTAAATCATAATTATTCCACCCTCTAAAATCATTGACAGGTTGCTGCATTGACTGATTACATCAATATGTGTCTTACAAAAAATAGCATATCTTATTTTGAAAGAAATGCTGTGAAATAATGTGCCTAAAGGAAGGTACCAGGATATCTGGTCACAATACAGACACAGTGGACAGATAACATACATTTAAAATACTATGTGTAGACAACACATTTCTGGAAATGTGGGCACAATCAGAATGTACACAAGATCAGGACAAAGTACCCATGTTAGCACCAGGTATAAACGGGGCTAGACAATAACCATCTCTTAAAAACAATTAGAGCAGATAAGGGGTGTGTCAGGTACTAGTTTGTGTATTAGGTTTGTGTACTGGTCTTCCTGACTCACCCTTGAAACTGGAATGGAAACAGACAAAATCATTCGAGCATCAATTTAATCCAAAACTGTGCTGAGATTATATCCAGTGCTGTAGAAGTACACGTTTTTAAACCATGTATAATGTCTCTAAATGATAAAATATTAAATCAAGTCATACTAACCCTTGTGTTGTCTTAAAGGTAAAAAAATTACCCGTCACTATGTTTAACAGCAGAGAAAGCCCCTTAAATTATATTTTTTCAACTTGAAATTTGCTGACTTTCCTAGAGTGACTCCAACATTAGAAAAAGTGAAACATCACCTTTGTTCATATTTCCATGAAAGCTGTACACCACCAGGGTACAAAGATTGTCTTAGGGTCATTTTTGACCCGGTAGTTATAAAATCATTTACACACCACAAAAACCACAAAAACACACACACACAATGAGAAATTGAGATTGTGTGCTACTGATTGAAATCAGACAAAACTAAAACGTTCTTGTGCATGTGCAGCATCTCCCCTCCACGACCCCACGACCCCACACACGACTCAAGTTCACAGACAACATTTTTTTAAATTCAGACAAAATAAACAAAATTTCAGACAAAATAAACATTTCTTGAAAGCATTGGGGAACGCAGTCAGAGGCTATAAAGGTGCTGCAGATGACAGTCCCCCAAGTTCTCTCTTTGCTGAAGCCATGAGTGCATGTTTCAGTGCCCAACAGGTCGTAGATCAGATTTTGACCTGCGTGCCTACATAGGGCTGCTAATCTTAGCGGGAGTGTATAGGTCCCGAGGCGAGGCTACATGTAGTCTCTGGGATGCAGAGAATGGAAGGGCGATTTTACGTGCCATGATGACACTGAAAGTCTTTCACACTTTCTCAAGAATGCTATGATTTGATAACCGTGAGTAGAGACCTGCAAGACGTGTGAGAGACAAACTGGCGGCCATAAGAGAGGTCTGGGAGAATTGGGTGGAGCATCTGCCATACCTCTACAACCCTGGGCCTGAAGTAACAGTGTATGAGCAACTTGTTCCATTCTGTATTGTAAGTGATTTTCACAGTTCATTTTATTATGTATTTCTGTAATGTCATTGATTTATGTGATTGTTTTCTGTGACACTGATACTAATTACTGATAGTAATCTCTTTTGTCAAGAGATCGCTGTCCTTTCCGGCAGTATATGCCCAGCAAACCAGCAAAGTTTGGCATCAAGATATGGGTGGCCTGTGACGCATAATCCAGCTACGCTTGGAAGATGCAAGTCTACACAGGGAAGTCGACCATTGGAGGCCCGGAGAAGAACCAGGGGATGCGGGTTTTGCTTGATGTGACAGATGGACTGAGGATGTCACGTGTGACAATTTCTTCACCTCTTATGAACTTAGCCAGTAGCTCCTGAAGAGGAGCGGTTGGCACAGTTAGAAAGAACAAGCCTGACCTCCCCTCTGCACTCCTCACAACAAGGGGGAGATAGGCCTTCTCATCAAAGTTTGCCTTCACTCCCACCACCACTTTAGTTTCTTACCCCCCAAAGAGGAACAAGAATGTGGTCCTCCTGAGCAAACCGCACAAAACAGCTGAGATCAGTGATCGTGAGGACAGGAAGCCAGCCATTATCCTGGACTACAACCACAACAAAGGAGGTGTGGACAACCTGGACAAGGTGATTGGAACTTACAGCTGCAGGAGGATGACTGCCAGCTGGCCCCTGGTCATCTTCCATAACATCATTGATGTGTCCTCATACAATGCCTTCGTGATATGGAACAAGATCAACCCTACCTGGATGCCTGATAAGCGGAACAAGAGGAGGGTGTTCCTGGAGCAGCTGGGAAAGGCACTTGTAACCCCACACATTCAAAGAAGGGAGCGCCTCCCCCGCACAGCAGCCTCTGCAGCGCTTGTGAAAGCTGTTCAGGGGGCTGAATCTTGTCCTGACCCACCTGAGGCTGCAGCTGGGGCAAGCAAGAGGAGGAGTTGCCAATTCTGCCCTCCAAAGAAGGACTGTAAAACAAATACTATGTGCTGCACATGTGAGAAATACATCTGCAAAGTCCATGCACACACACTTGCATACTGTCCTACATGTGCTAATTAGAGTTGATTGATTTATATTCTTCACGTTTTTGTTTTGTATCTATTATCTTATTTTATTTGTATTTATTGTTGTTGTTTATACACCTTGTGGGTGGGGCAATGGTTAAAAAATGGGAGAAGACTAGTACTTTGTAGTTGAATTCCTCATTGTACAGCATATAAGAGTATATCACTATGTTGCCAAAAACGTTCAAGACTGTTATTGTTTCCCTTCAATAAAATGCATTTAAAATTACTTTCTGCACATTTCTGCTACTTTCTTAGGTTATACTAGTGCTATCTCATGCTAAAAAATGTATGTTTACACCTTTGCAGTACCTTTAGCAATAATAATAATAATAATAAACCTCTACTTTAGTAAAGAAAACAATTATGACAGGTGTGTTGTAATAAAAACGAGTGGTGTCCACTGATTAAATGCAGTCTTTCTGCATTGTGAAGAGGGAAAACCCAGATATTCACAAAATGTGTGATGAATGACAGTTGTTTCTTCATGCAAAATAGATTTGGGGTTTAAAATTCAATCTATCTGCTGTATTTTAGGGGTTTAGTGAAGGCGGGTAATTGTTGACCCTTAGGACAAGGGGAGTAGACAGAATGTTGAGGCTACACAAGGGTTAAACAGTGATCAATAGAATAGAAAGGTTGTTGCAGCACATAAGGATTAATACGAGCTAATTAACAGGTTCCTCCACTTTTGTGTCATCAGATAAAACTGCTGACACTGCAGCTGTGACACCAATTTGTTGACCGTATTCATGTTGACATGACAAACCAGGGCCTGTATTGGGGACACTCACAGTAGGCAAAGCCCAATGCAGCTGACAGATAAACAGATATAACATTCCTCTACTTTGAAGGGCCCGTATCAACAATGTGCTGTTCCATCTGTAGCCTACAAGTCAAATCAAATCAAATCAAGTCACCTTTTGTTTCACAACTAAAATTCATTGGACCAACCATTTCATTATATTAAAAGCATTATACCCCACTCATAACGTTAAAGTGTTGTCTAAATTGAAGAGGTCATATACAAAGGGTATCAAGGTCTATTCTCTCTTTCCAAAACAAACCATTGACATGGTTTAGTAAGTCCTGCCATTGGGAACACCCGTTTCAGTCAGATTCGCTTTAGCCAACATCTGCATAGCTGATGTTTTCATGGTGTCGGAGGTGGAACTGCATTAGAGCTGTCAAATCCACAAGCAGCTCCGGGCATTGTATCTAAAGCGGACATTGCCATTGGATGCACGGAGTTGCATTAATATAAATCCCATGCAGCCTTGTTTACAAGTTCTAACACTGGAATGTGAGATATAATCTACACTTCAATTAGGCTGATAGAATCCTCATTATTTTGTTTAATAATTGTACAATTTGAGCGACATTATTTCTATTTAGCCTAGTTTCTCACTGTAAACTTCTAACACGAGTGGGACGGGTATGGCTTTGTGACAATGGTCAAGAACAACTGCTCACCAATTTGACAGCTCCAACCGTTACCCCCGACACCGCCAAAACATCAGCTATGCGGGTGTAGACTATCGCCGGTTAATGCTTGATCTGATTAAATCTAGGCCTTAATGAGCCACTTATTCTAAATGCTATACTTCATCATTTTGATTTGAGTGTGATGAATTTTGACAGACAATGATTAGAAACCATATGAACCCAACCTGATGGTATTTTAAAAGGGGATACAATTTTAGGAACCAGAAAAGAGGAACCAGCTCTCTATCTCAACTAGACAAACAGTATTTCAATCATCTGCTAACCACTGACAGACCTATATTGCTGCTCAACAACCAGTTTGTATAATGGGTTTTGATGTGCGTCACACCTAAAACCACACAAACCACATTTCAGATTTCTATCACTGACTGGCTAGCTACTGAAGCTTCTATCCACTGTACTGTAGGATATGTAGTAGTACATTTTCTCTACCTCATAATTTGGTTCCTTTACAACTGCCAATCACTACACCAAACAAAATAATATGAGCAAATCAGATCATTTTTTCACTGGTTGGCATGGTTCCAAAAAATGTAGGAATTAGAGGAACTTTAGGAAATGAAGTCCAACCAATGCTGTCAATGTTCCTGTCAAAGGAAATGTGAAAGGAGAAGTTATAAAGGCACATCACTAACTGTAAAAATACCATCAGGTTTCTTCTCCATTTGAAAACACAGCACAAAGGGTTGTGCATTGTTCTCCATAAGAGCACGACATACACTACATAACTAAAAGTATGTGGACACTTGCTTGTTGAACATCTCATTCCAAAATCATGGGCAATAATATGGAGTTGGTCCCCCTTTGCTGCTATAACAACCTGTACTCTCCTGGGAAGGCTTTCCACTAGATGTTCAAATATCGCTGCGGAGACCTGGTTTCATTCAGCCACAAGAGCATTAGTGAGGTCGGGCACTGATGTTGGGCGATTAGCCCTGGATAGCAGTCAGCTTTCCAATTCATCCCAAAGCTGTTCGATGGGGTTGAGGCCAGTTAAGTTCTTCCAGACTGATCTCGATAAACCATTCCTGTATGGACCTCGCTTTGCGCACAGGGGAATTGTCGTGCTGAAACAGGAAAGGGCCTTCCCCAAACTGTTGCCACAAAGTTGGAATCACATAATCGTCTAGAATGTCATTGTATGCTGTAGGTTTAAGATTTCCCTTTACTGGAACTAAGGGTCCTAGCCCGAACCATGAAAAACAGCTCCAGACCATTATTCCTCCTCCACCAAACTTTACAGTAGGCACTATGCATTCAGGCAAGTAGCATTCTCCTGGCATCCGCCAAACCCAGATTTGTCCGTCGGACTGCTAGATGGTGATGAGTGATTCATCACCCCAGAGAATGTGTTTCCACTGCTCCAGAGTCCAATGGCGGCTGGCCACTCAAGCCGACACTTGGCATTGCGCATGGTGATCTTAGGCTTGTGTGCGGCCGCTCGGCCATGGAAACTCATTTAATGAAGCTCCTGACGAATAGTTATTGTGCTGACGTTGCTTCCAGAGACAGTTTGGAACTCGGTAGTGAGTGTTGCAACCGAGGAGAGACACACTCGTGGTCCCGTTCTGTGAGCTTGTTTGACCTACCACTTTGCATCTGAGCCGTTGTTGATCCTAGACATTTCCACTTCACAATAACAGCACTTACAGTTGACCGGGACAGCTCTAGCAGGGCAGAAATTTGACAAACTGACTTGTTAGAAAGGTTGCATCCTATTACGTTGAAAGTCACTGAGATCTTCAGTAAGACCATTCTACTGCCAACGTTTGTCTATGGAGATTGCATGGCTGTGTGTTCGATATTATACACCTGTCAACAGAAAATGGTGTGGCTGAAATAGCCAAATCCACAAATTTGAAGGGGTGTCCACATATTTTTGTATATATTATGAACGAGTTAATGACAGACAAACATCCTTACATAAAGTGTATAATATTTTATTTAGAAAATAGACAATGATCAAATTACTGAATGTCAAATTAGATTCACAAACAGCCTAACAAATTTCACGAGGAATGTACATACTGTACTGCAAACTGTAGTTAGAGTAGTATTTCATAGTAGTATGATACTGTAATCATGTTATTCATGAAAGCCAGTCTTAGGGTACATACAGCATTTCTGTGCAGCAAGAAGGCAAAAAGACACTCCCCTCTATAAATATACAGGTTTCTGTAAAGCCAAGCAATCCTTCATCAAACAAATAGTGCTCTCTGCATGTTGCTTCAAAGAAGGCCTTAGGAGAGAATAATCTTCCCATAAGTTTCAGTGTCACAGTGACTAAAATATAGAGGGCTTAGTTATACAGAATCCCTATTAAGGACATTCCTCCTCCTCCTCAGACCTCACCCCTCATATGGATTCCATAATGGTGCAGTTTCATTTCCCCTCTCCCTTCCCTCAGTCGCTCAGCAGTCCTAGCTTCTTCAAGGCCTCTCGTCGGTCTTCTCCACTCTTGCTGTTGGGGCAGATCAGCACACTGATACCATGGGAGCGGGGCAGCTTGTTCTGAGACTCCCCATGACCTGGTTGGGGGTGGCAGGCCTCACCTTGAACATTCATGAAGTCTTTCCCAGTTCCTAGGGAGGCCGGGCGGGGTCTAGAGTTACGCTGGTCTCTGGGGGACAAAGGGACACTGGGAGCCTGGTTTGCCCTGAGGGAGGCATTGCTGGCCATGTAGCTTCTTTGGCCCATGCTGGAGCGCTCCAGAGTGGCTGATTTGACCCTTATGGGAGGGGGAATATGCTTGGGTGGTGAAGGAGGGGTTACAAGGGGTGAGAGCAGTGCTTTGGCATTGTCACTGAATTGGATTGGGGCTGGAAGTGGAGCAAGGGTAGTGGCTCGGGCTTGTACTGTGGTAGCTGGGACAGCAACTGCAGCAGGCACTGGGATTGGGGTATGGATAGTGGCTGGGACTGGGCCAGGGGTAGTGGCTGGGGAAGTAGTAGGGATTTGGGCTGGGGCTTGGGTCTGGGTGGCAGCTGGGCTGCGAAGAGAGGGAGTGGGTGCCCATGACTTCCGGGATTTGGGTGAAACTACAGGGCCTGAGTCTCCATCCTCGCCCTTCAGTAGCCCGAGCTTCCGTAGGGCCTCCAAACGCACCTTCTGGGGGTCAATGATCAACCTGTCAAAGGGCAAGGGGAGAGGGGAGCCTGGGTGACTATCTGACTTCTGGGACTTCTGGATGATGTTGGAGGGAAGCCTCTTGGGTTTAGGGGCCACGGCAGGTGGGTTCTTTGTTTCCAGGACCTCAGGAGTGGGGATGGTTAGGGCCTCTGAGTGGGAGGGTGGTGAGTTGGTACTAACAGGTACAGGCAGATCAACAGGTTTAGAAGGTGGTACCTGTTGGGCTCCAGGCGAGGCTGGTGGAGCTCTCCTGCGTGGTTGCTCCAGCTCACTGTAGGTTAGTGGAACTCTAAGTTCTGCAGGCACTGGAGGTTCACACTCCTCCTCTGGCTCATCATCCCTGAAGTCTGAGGGAGGGGGAATCAGCTTCAGATCCAGCTCAGAGTGAACCTTAGATTGACGTTTTGCAGACTTGCTGTCTACAGAGACTCCTTTAGGCATGTTGCCAACAGAATTATCTGAGGTGGCTGAGGAAGGGGTTGTGTCCGAGGCAGAAGCTTTTGGGTCTGCAGCTAACTCTGGAGTTTTAGACTCAGTGGACAACTCCAGAGCTTTTGTTATAGTGTCCAACCCAGGAGATTTGATGTCAGTAATCAACTCTGGGGACTTAGGCACAGTTGCTATCTCTGGAGCTTTACGGTCTGTGACTACCTCTGAGACGGTGGGTTCAGTGACTACCCCTGGAGGTTTGAGATCAGTAAATGCCCCTGGGGTATTGAGCTGGGTTGCTACTATTGGGGCTGGGGCTCTGGGCTCAACTGCTGCAGCTGCAGCAGTGGACTGGGTGGCAGAAGCTGGGGCTTTGAGCTGGATAATGGCAAGGCTATTTGCCATTCTTAGTGGTGTAGGCACTATGCAGTTCAGAAAGGACTTCTGATCCCTTCCTGAGTCAGCATGCTGGATTTCTGATACATCTAGAAGGCAAGCAGAAAAAGCAATTATTTTACTGTCAAATTCCCACAAGTTCCTAAGCTTGGCTCGCACAAACATGACCCAAAACCTGAAAACATTTGTTAGTCTCCTGCATGATAAATTCCTGATAAAACAACAACATAGATATGAACAAACAATTTTTGGTGATACACACCCTCCAGTCTGGTCTGTCCCATAGAGAGGTGGCCAGGTTTGGCTGCCAGGTTGCTGAGGTCTGGTTCATCATTTGACAGGCCACTGTCCTCCTCCATCTCCAGGGACTCAATGGTGGACTCCAGAAACATGAGGCACGCCCGCTCCTCAGCAGAGAGGTGCTCCAGACTGTCATCACTCTGCCACCCCACACACACACATACATACATACATACACACGTAATTAACACAAAGAAGAAACACGGAAACGTAGACAAACTACAAATGTAGAGAACAAACAGATTCACAGTAAAGATACCAATGCAATCAAGTGCTCCTCTTTAATCAAGATTACATAGCTATGTGGAGATGTACGCCAGGAATGTCTGTGTACACTATATCCTTGTAAATTGTTAGGTGAGGCCTTCAAACTATTTTGCCTGGATTTTCAGTTGTTAATAGTCAGTGTTTATTCAGTCTCTCTGTTGCTTTCAGCTAGGCTGAACATTACATTGAGGCCCAGTGAGACTGGAGACACAGAGATGATCAAAATGACATTTACCTTTTCACACAACACCGATGGAAAGACAATTTACCACAGCACTGCTCCTGGCTAGCTTGTATCCTATACTGCATTGCCGGAGGAATGTATTGCAGTGGATTTCAGTGAGGGTCCTCTGAACAGCTCTGAACTAAACAGACTAGGTTCTGATCATCCTCAAAGCGGTCTCTCTCTCCCTCTTATTTCTCTCTCTCTATTTCTCTCTCTCTCTGAACACACATCTGAATCTCTCACCCCAACATGAAACAAGCCCAGCATCCCACTGACTTTTATAATTCTCACCCCCAACATGAAACAAGCCCAGCAGCTCACTCTTACAATCTCTCACCCCCATCATGAAACAAGCCCAGCAGCTCACTGACTTACAATCTCTCACCCCCAACATGAAACAAGCCCAGCAGCTCACTGACTTACAATCTCTCACCCCCAACATGAAACAAGCCCAGCAGCTCACTGACTTACAATCTCTCACCCACAACATGAAACAAGCCCAGCAGCTCACTCTTATAATCTCTCACCCCAACATGAAACAAGCCCAGCAGCTCACTGACTCTTACAATCTCTCACCCCCAACATGAAACAAGCCCAGCAGCTCACTGACTCTTACAATCTCTCACCCCCAACATGAAACAAGCCCAGCAGCTCACTGACTCTTACAATCTCTCACCCCCAACATGAAACAACCCCAGCACATCACTGACTCTTACAATCTCTCACCCCCAACATGAAACAAGCCCAGCAGCTCACTGACTCTTACAATCTCTCACCCCCAACATGAAACAAGCCCAGCAGCTCACTCTTATAATTTCTCACCCCCAACATGAAACAAGCCCAGCAGCTCACTGACTCTTACAATCTCTCACCCCCAACATGAAACAAGCCCAGCAGCTCACTGACTCTTACAATATCTCACCCCCAACATGAAACAAGCCCAGCAGCTCACTCTTAGAATCTCTCACCCCCAACATGAAACAAGCCCAGCAGCTCACTGACTCTTACAATCTCTCCCCCCCAACATGAAACAAGCCCAGCAGCTCACTGACTCTTACAATCTCTCACCCCCCAACATGAAACAAACCCAGCAGCTCACTCTTATAATCTCTCAACCCCAACATGAAACAAGCCCAGCAGCTCACTCTTATAATCTCTCACCCCCAACATGAAACAAGCCCAGCAGCTCAATGACTCTTACAATCTCTCACCCCCCAACATGAAACAAACCCAGCAGCTCACTGACTCTTACAATCTCTCACCCCCAACATGAAACAAGCCCAGCAGCTCACTGACTCTTACAATCTCTCACCCCCCAACATGAAACAAACCCAGCAGCTCACTCTTATAATCTCTCAACCCCAACATGAAACAAGCCCAGCAGCTCACTCTTATAATCTCTCACCCCCAACATGAAACAAGCCCAGCAGCTCACTGACTCTTACAATCTCTCACCCCCAACATGAAACAAGCCCAGCAGCTCACTCTTATAATCTCTCAACCCCAACATGAAACAAGCCCAGCAGCTCACTCTTATAATCTCTCAACCCCAACATGAAACAAACCCAGCAGCTCACTCTTATAATCTCTCAACCCCAACATGAAACAAACCCAGCAGCTCACTCTTATAATCTCTCACCCACAACATGAAACAAGCCCAGCAGCTCACTGACTCTTATAATTGGGAGACAGTGACTCTGAACCCTATCTACTGTACACTGCGTTCTAGGGAGTTCTTCCTAGCCACTGTGCTTATGCATCTGCATTTCTTGCTCTATGGGGTTTTAAGCTGGGTATCTGCAAAGAGCTTTATAAAATATATTTGATTGATTGAACATGCCGATTTATAATAGTCAATATTGAATCTAAGATGGGAGTGAGAAAGGCCTTTCAATGTTTGACCTTTTGTCATTTAAATCCTTTCTAAAGTATCCCTAAGTGTTTACCACAAAGGCAGCAGGGCAGCACATCAACTAAATAAACTAGAAACTGGTAAAACCATGGTCTCAAACATTTTCCTGGTCAGCGAGTGCTAATAACAGTTGGCTTGAAAAGGGGCAAGGCTAGGGTTATGGCAGCACTCACAAAGGCAGAGTTCATGCTAACCACACTATCACAGCTCCCAGTGCTGTCCATACTGATCAAGGATTCCATGGCAACGCCGCCCGGCCACGTGTCACTCTTCCGCATGGCACAGGGACAGGTGCCAGGGGTTCAGGGGGCCTCTGCTAATTGGCTGAAAATCACAGATGGGTCCAGATGGGGAAGTAACTGAAAAAAAGAAGGAAGGAGAGAAGAAGTTTTAACGCTCGAGGCAAAAATCATTACATCATCATGATGCTCCATTCAGCAGAGCTTCCCTAGCGGAAATGGTGGTATTTCTCTATTACAGCCCATGGTAAAGACTAGGACACGCATGTTACAAACTCTTATTCATGTTTTTAAACCATGTCTTTTCTTAGCACTGACATTTGATCAGTGATGTCATGGTAGAGTTCTACAACAAACAGGGATCCTGTTACACGTCTCTAATACAGTACAGTATATCAGTGTACAGGAGGGACAATAGTTCGCCAGCAAGCAGCTTACAGGCAGGATTATTACATCACCAATACTGTCTCCCTATTTAACCTCTATGTGCCCTTATCCAATACATTTACATTTTACATTTAAGTCATTTAGCAGACGCTCTTATCCAGAGCGACTTACAAATTGGTGCATTCACCTTATGACATCCAGTGGAACAGCCACTTTACAATAGTGCATCTAGATCTTTTAAGGGGGGGGGGGGGGGGGGGGGGGGGGGCAGAAGGATTGCTTTATCCTAGGTATTCCTTGAAGAGGTGGGGTTTCAGGTGTCTCCGGAAGGTGGTGATTGACTCCGCTGTCCTGGCGTCGTGAGGGAGTTTGTTCCACCATTGGGGTGCCAGAGCAGCGAACAGTTTTGACTGGGCTGAGCGGGAACTGTACTTCCTCAGTGGTAGGGAGGCGAGCAGGCCAGAGGTGGATGAACGCAGTGCCCTTGTTTGGGTGTAGGGCCTGATCAGAGCCTGAAGGTACTGAGGTGCCGTTCCCCTCACAGCTCCGTAGGCAAGCACCATGGTCTTGTAGCGGATGCGAGCTTCAACTGGAAGCCAGTGGAGAGAGCGGAGGAGCGGGGTGACGTGAGAGAACTTGGGAAGGTTGAACACCAGCCGGGCTGCGGCGTTCTGGATGAGTTGTAGGGGTTTAATGGCACAGGCAGGGAGCCCAGCCAACAGCGAGTTGCAGTAATCCAGACGGGAGATGACAAGTGCCTGGATTAGGACCTGCGCCGCTTCCTGTGTGAGGCAGGGTCGTACTCTGCGGATGTTGTAGAGCATGAACCTACAGGAACGGGCCACCGCCTTGATGTTGGTGGAGAACGACAGGGTGTTGTCCAGGATCACGCCAAGGTTCTTAGCGCTCTGGGAGGAGGACACAATGGAGTTGTCAACCGTGATGGCGAGATCATGGAACGGACAGTCCTTCCCCGGGAGGAAGAGCAGCTCCGTCTTGCCGAGGTTCAGCTTGAGGTGGTGATCCGTCATCCACACTGATATGTCTGCCAGACATGCAGAGATGCGATTCGCCACCTGGTCATCAGAAGGGGGAAAGGAGAAGATTAATTGTGTGTCGTCTGCATAGCAATGATAGGAGAGACCATGTGAGGTTATGACAGAGCCAAGTGACTTGGTGTATAGCGAGAATAGGAGAGGGCCTAGAACAGAGCCCTGGGGGACACCAGTGGTGAGAGCGCGTGGTGAGGAGACAGATTCTCGCCACGCCACCTGGTAGGAGCGACCTGTCAGGTAGGACGCAATCCAAGCGTGGGCCGCGCCGGAGATGCCCAACTCGGAGAGGGTGGAGAGGAGGATCTGATGGTTCACAGTATCGAAGGCAGCCGATAGGTCTAGAAGGATGAGAGCAGAGGAGAGAGAGTTAGCTTTAGCAGTGCGGAGCGCCTCCGTGATACAGAGAAGAGCAGTCTCAGTTGAGTGACTAGTCTTGAAACCTGACTGATTTGGATCAAGAAGGTCATTCTGAGAGAGATAGCAGGAGAGCTGGCCAAGGACGGCACGTTCAAGAGTTTTGGAGAGAAAAGAAAGAAGGGATACTGGTCTGTAGTTGTTGACATCGGAGGGATCGAGTGTAGGTTTTTTCAGAAGGGGTGCAACTCTCGCTCTCTTGAAGACGGAAGGGACGTAGCCAGCGGTCAAGGATGAGTTGATGAGCGAGGTGAGGTAAGGTAGAAGGTCTCCGGAAATGGTCTGGAGGAGAGAGGAGGGGATAGGGTCAAGCGGGCAGGTTGTTGGGCGGCCGGCCGTCACAAGACGCGAGATTTCATCTGGAGAGAGAGGGGAGAAAGAGGTCAAAGCACAGGGTTGGGCAGTGTGAGCAGAACCAGCGGTGTCGTTTGACTTAGCAAACGAGGATCGGATGTCGTCGACCTTCTTTTCAAAATGGTTGACGAAGTCGTCTGCAGAGAGGGAGGAGGGGGGGGGGAGGGGGAGGAGGATTCAGGAGGGAGGAGAAGGTGGCAAAGAGCTTCCTAGGGTTAGAGGCAGATGCTTGGAATTTAGAGTGGTAGAAAGTGGCTTTAGCAGCAGAGACAGAAGAGGAAAATGTAGAGAGGAGGGAGTGAAAGGATGCCAGGTCCGCAGGGAGGCGAGTTTTCCTCCATTTCCGCTCGGCTGCCCGGAGCCCTGTTCTGTGAGCTCGCAATGAGTCGTCGAGCCACGGAGCGGGAGGGGAGGACCGAGCCGGCCTGGAGGATAGGGGACATAGAGAGTCAAAGGATGCAGAAAGGGAGGAGAGGAGGGTTGAGGAGGCAGAATCAGGAGATAGGTTGGAGAAGGTTTGGGCAGAGGGAAGAGATGATAGGATGGAAGAGGAGAGAGTAGCGGGGGAGAGAGAGCGGAGGTTGGGACGGCGCGATACCATCCGAGTAGGGGCAGTGTGGGAAGTGTTGGATGAGAGCGAGAGGGAAAAGGATACAAGGTAGTGGTCGGAGACTTGGAGGGGAGTTGCAATGAGGTTAGTGGAAGAACAGCATCTAGTAAAGATGAGGTCAAGCGTATTGCCAGCCTTGTGAGTAGGGGGGGAAGGTGAGAGGGTGAGGTCAAAAGAGGAGAGGAGTGGGAAGAAGGAGGCAGAGAGGAATGAGTCAAAGGTAGACATGGGGAGGTTAAAGTCACCCAGAACTGTGAGAGGTGAGCCGTCCTCAGGAAAGGAGCTTATCAAGGCATCAAGCTCATTGATGAACTCTCCAAGGGAACCTGGAGGGCGATAAATGATAAGGATGTTAAGCTTGAAAGGGCTGGTAACTGTGACAGCATGGAATTCAAAGGAGGCGATAGACAGATGGGTAAGGGGAGAAAGAGAGAATGACCACTTGGGAGAGATGAGGATCCCGGTGCCACCACCCCGCTGACCAGAAGGTCTCGGGGTGTGCAATAGAGGGATACACTGACAAAGCCGTGGACAAAGCTCAAGCAGTGAGCAAAGGACAGCTTATTATTAGCCTTTGATTCATGCTATATCTTTAAACTGCAAAGGAGCGTTCGGCATATGGCGGAGTCTTGTTGTGGCATACTCCACAGGGATCGAAGAGGACTAAGATCATTAACCCCATGAGGTTCTTAACCCGGCCACATACTCACTGAAGCTACTAAACCGTACCAAGTGGCACTGTGTGAACCCAATCACCAACATGCCACACCATGTCATGCCACCAACAACCTGTTGACATCTAGGCTTACACTGTAGTTAAAATACTGTAGATGTACTAGTGGTGACAAATATGCATAGCAGGGATTTTTGGGCAGTTTTATTAGAACAAAACATATCAAATTACATTTTACCATCAGTTACTATTCAGTTTGCTGTCATTCATTTTATCCAGGCATAGGCCTATACTGTAGTTCAACACATTCAAATGGTTCAGTGTCAATGGCAACTGTGTTTTATTACCCTCTATAATTTGATTACACATACAGAAGCAGAGAGGAACAGTAATGATAGTGAATTTCCATTGAAGTCATTGTAAAATGCGTCATTGGTCCATCATTAACTCGATTGCCAAACACCCAGACATCAAAAAGGCACTCAATGCTGCTGAATTGCATGGGGTTAGGGTTGGGACACTTAGGCCTATGTCATTTTGATTACACAAATATAAGCAATTGCCAAATATCGCCCCACCCAACGATGTCACATTTAGACGTCATAAGGTCCAACTGAACAAAATGCTCTGTTCTGTAGCTGTGAAGTTATTTAACAAGGGAGTTGCAAGTGAAAGTTTTCCTTTCAGCCCCTCACCTGGATGGTTGCAATAAACAGAATTCTCCTTTGCTTTTCAGAATGACATGTATCTGAGTCTACCTGCAGCTTTAGCAAGTCAATAACAATGGAAATATGGGCATGTTGACAGTAGCAAAACATGTGGGTCAATATAGGCCACACAGTACAGTGTTGGCAACAACAAATAGTGGGCTTTCTAGTTCACACAGTATCCCAGGGCACCCTCCTTCCCATTTAGTCTAGTGCTCATATTTAGACCTACTTCCTGCCCCACCCAAACAAGACATAATAATACTATGAGCAAAAGACAGAGAGAAAATGTCCCAGAACCTGCCCCTCCCTAGTCTGGATACCAGTCATTTAGCTAACATTCCACTCCTGTCAAGGACACGGAGTACAAAATAGCTGAACAGAGACGGCAACCAGGCTTGCACCTCCCAGTGAGTCCCAGCCTACGCACCTACAGGGTTGTAGTGGGAGAGACAACCTCACTACACCAACCTCAAAGCTTTAATACACCTAGGAATGTGACTTTGCCTGCTTCCTAGAAAACATGTTTTGTCATTTAACTAACCGCCCTGGCTGGTGCCCTATGCTCTGACATACACTCTTAGAAAAAAAGGATTCCAAAAGGGTTCTTCGGCTGTCCCCATAGGAGGACCCATATTGGTTTGATTATATTTGTCCTAGCCTACCATGCAAAGACACTGTACATTTATTTTCCCTGGTTGACACAGAAATATTAAGGAAAGTGATATCCCAAGTTAAGCCTCGTACCTGCCTTCTCGATCCTATCCAACCACCTTCAAAACAGTTTCTAATTGCAAATCTGAAGAAGTGCAAGCTATTGTTAATGACTCCCTGTTCACAGGCAATTTCCCACTGCACTAAAACATGGAATCTAGATTCTTCAGCTCTTAGCAAATGTAGGCCAATCTCTAACCTTCCATTCAAGAAATTGGTTTTCAAACAGCTAAATACAGTGCCAACTGTATTTTTGAAAATCTGTATTTTTGAAAATCGTAAATGAGCCAACACAGATGCCAAACAGCTCTGTCCTTGTACTCTTGGATTTAAGTGCTGCATTCGACACTGTTGACCGTGATGTGCTTCTGGACAGACTGGAGAGGTGGGTTGGCCTCTCCGGTCCAGTTCTAAATTGGTTTAGGACCTATTTAACTGGTCGAGAGTTTTTTGTCACCCTTAGTGAACACAACTCGAAGAAAATTCATATCACATGTGGCATTCCACAAGGTTCGATTTTGGGTCCGGTACTGTTCAGTTGGTATATGTTACCCCTTGGCAGCTTTATTAGTAAGTACAACATAGATTTTTGCTGCTACGCAGACGATACACAGCTTTACATTTCTGTGTCACCAGAGGATTTTAGCTCCACAGATAAATGATTAGACTGTATTAGTGATTTAAATTAGGGATGCACCGATATGACATTTTTGGCCGATACGCGATATTTTCCTTGCCAAAAAAATGCTGATACCGATACCCGATATTTAACATTTGAGCGGCCTTTTAAGCATTCTAGTACAGTTAAATAGTTGAAACACACACACAGATCGAAAAGTTATTTTTGTTGGCATTTACGTATGTCCTCATTACCAGTAAAAAATATTCAAAACATATTTCTTACACTTACTTGCTGTGCTGTTTCGTTGTTCAGTCTCAACCAAGATTTCATCATTCATGTAAAGCAGTGAAGTTTCAGCTCTGTCTGTCCGTGGCCTCTCTTCCTCATGCGCACTGTCACTGTGTCCGTTTCCATCTTGTCCAGCTGTGTCATTTCACGTAAACCCTGTTTCTTGTTTGCATCGAAGTAGTGGTCCTTGTACCTAGCATCGAGCATGGTGGCGACACAGTAAAGAGGCTCAGAGAGAACGCCACCGAATCGCTTGTTCACAGCCTCTTGTAAAGTACTTTTGCAAGTTTTAACTCCGCGGTCTGTCGGCAGTTTTGTTGAGCAGGAGCTTCAATCCCAGGACAGAGGGTATCACGTCTGCTGCAGATGCAGTTGAAGAGCTTATTTCTCGAGTCAGTTGTTCGAATGGAGCTAGCTAGTGTGTTCATGTTTCAAAGTTTCAAAGTCTC
Organism: Salvelinus fontinalis; assembly: GCF_029448725.1. NCBI lineage: Eukaryota > Metazoa > Chordata > Actinopteri > Salmoniformes > Salmonidae > Salvelinus > Salvelinus fontinalis. Next base: position 28,563,192 of record NC_074695.1, read on the forward strand.
AAATGCTATTGAAATGGCAGCAGCGTTATGAGAACCAGCACATTCTTGAGCATGCAATACGGCTTTCCTCAGTATGAAATCCTCGTCGACCCACTGTGCTGTCAGACTCCGCATGCTCATGGGGCTGACATCGCTGGTCCAAATGTCAGTCGTGAAGCTAATAGCAGTGACGCCCATAGCAAGTAGCTCAGGGATGTGCGTTTTAACAATACTGTGTAACTCCGGTAGGGGAACATCTGAAAAATAGCGCCTACTTGGTAGTGTGTACCAGGGCTTGAGGTGCTCGTCCAGTCGACGAAAGCCAACATCATCCATGACAGAGAGCGGTTGATTGTCAAGAGCGGTTGATTGTCAAGAGCAATATAAACACAACATGCAACAATTTCAAAGCTTTTACTGAGTTACAGTTCATATAAGGAAATCAGTCAATTGAAATAAATTCATTCGGCCCTTATCTATGGATTTCACATGACTGGGAATACAGTGATGCATCTGTTGGTCACAGATACCTTAATGAAAGGGTAGGGGCGTTGATCAGAAAACCAGTCAGTATCTGGTGTGACCACCATTTTCCTCATGCAGCAAGGCACATCTCCTTCACATAGAGTTAATCAGGCTGTTGATTGTGGCCTATGGAATGTTGTCCCACTCCTCTTTAATGGCTGTGTGAACTTCGAACACGCAGTTGTACACATTGATCCAGAACATCCCAAACATGCTCAATTGGTGACATGTCTGGTGAGTATAAAGGCCATATAAAGAACTGGGACATTAAAAGTATAAAGAACTGGGACATTTTCAGCTTCCAGGAATGGTGTACAGATCCTTGCGACATGGGGCGTGCATTATCATGCTGAAGCATGAGGTGATGGTGGCAGATGAATGGCACGACAATGGGCCTTAGGATCTCGTCACGGTATCTCTGTACATTCAAATTGCCATAGATTAAAATGCAATTGTGTTCATTGTCCGTGGCTCATGCCTGCCCATACCATAACCACAACGCCACGATGTGCCACTCTGTTCACGACGTTGACATCAGCAAACCACTCGCCCACACAATGCCATACACGTGGTTTGCGGTTGTGAGGCCGATTGGACGCACTGCCAAATCCTCTAAAACGATGTTGGAGGCGGCTGTTAAGAGCAATTAACATTAATTTATCTGGCAACAGCTCTGGTGCACATTCCTGCATCAGCATGCCAATTGCATGCTCCCTCAACTTGAGACATCTTTGGCATTGTGTTGTGTGACAAAACTGCATATTTTAGAGTGGACTTTTATTGTCCCCAGCACAAGGTGCACTTGAGTAATGATCATGCTGTTTAAAAAGCTTGTTGATATGCCACACCTGTCAGGTGGATGGATTAGCTTGGCAAAGGAGAAATCCTCACTAACAGGGATGTAACAAATTTGTGCACTGAAATTGAGAGAAATAAGCTTTTTGTGCACATGGAGCATTTCTGGGATCTTTTATTTAAGCTAATGAAACCAACACTTTACATGTTTTGTTTATATTTTTGTTCAGTATAGAATCCTCTGGGGAAAAGGGTTGTCCATCGACCCAAAAAGGGTCCTTCAAAGGGTTCACTAGATAGCAACTTTTTTTCTAAGACTGTACCTCTGTGCATTTCAGGTAAATTACAAAGCAGAAGGGGAAATATCTGATCAGGTGCAGTGTGAATGAAAGGGGTAGCACGGTGTCCACTGTCTGGCCTGCTCTTCCATGCACTTTGAACTGCAGGAAATCCCTGGGATTCAGGAAGGGGATTGCCTTAGGTTCCATTTCAATGAGTGACAGTGATCTTATTGTGGCGATAAAAGAGGCCAAAGAGAGAAATGTGAAGTATGTGTCCTGTGACATGAAGGACAGGCTAAGCAAAAACATTGTTCCCCCCTGCTGCTGTCTTTGTTGGACCAGGTATCTCTTCAAAAATATATTTGATCTCAAAAAGACTAACCTGGATATGTAATGGTTAAGTAAAGAACTAGTTAATCATTTACAGTAAATAAAGGTTCATAACAGACATTCACACCATGTTGTGCAACTCGCAACCTGCACAGAGTACATGCATGAAGAAATATTCCATTAATGTTTAGCTTGGCAGTTGGCACTCAGTTAGTCTGCACCATTAAAATGTCAATGTCCAGGCTTTGGGAATAGTTTTATTGATTGGCAAACATTGAAATCTCAAGTACGCATTGGCACATATCACTAATCTATAGTCCACACTAGAGCTTGCCTTTTGGTCTGGCCCCCATATGACATAACAGTGATTATGGTGTTGAATTGTGTCAATCATCTTTCTTGTGGAAAACTTTCCCACAGTACACTTATCTGGTTCTATCTCTCCCATAATTAACCAACTGAATGGCAACTCAGTGCTTTTATGTTGTCTTCCAGGGTGGTGTCTCAACAATAGCAGTGAACCATAAGATAACATGACCACAGCAGTGTGAACGAACATCTGTGTCAGTCAGTCTTCTTGATGAGAGAGATATGTCCCATGGCAGGCCCTTGATATCGTGACAGCCGTCTAAAACATATTATATATAGTAGCCTAGGCTCTTTTACGCCTCTGTATAGATAGGCACATCCACAACGGGGCCAATAGTCGAACTTTGGTCGTAATAATATAAAAACAACTGTACAGTAACATTTCCTGTTCCATTACCAATACTAGTGTATCCTCAGACTGTGTATAATCTACACATCGCATACGATTCTAACGAAACATACACCTGTTGTTTACGAAGCATGTGACAAATACAATTTGATTTGATGTGACAATTCATGCTTGAAAGCATAAAAACTTAAGAGGAAAAATACTTCAAAAGAGAATAAAAGTATAAAAAGTGAAACGTACCTGAGAGCAGTAGAATAATACTATTCCCTGTCCACAAAGTGCGTTTGCACTCAAAGAAACGTGCTATCGTCACAATTATCCAAACCTATTGAAATACAATACTGGTTTTCGGTGAAACTATGCAACAAGCCTTTACTAAAGCAGTGACAAAGACTGGCAGTCGTTATTGAATTCCAGGTGAGCGCGCGAGGCTCACTTTGTCCCGCCTGCTAATATCTTTGTGACCAATCAGCACATGTTTGATCTACCGTGTTTCTGGAAGAGCCAATGGGGTAACAGAGGAATCCCCCACATTTCAAATCGAATTATGATTCTGTTAATGAACCAAAATTATAATACAATTTTAAATTGGGAACCTGGATACATAATTGTAATTTTCTTATATCTTGTTCAAATCATTGTTGAAATTGTTTTAGGAATTATATAGATTTTTATTGCACGCACATATCATTTGATGCAGTATAGATTCTCTGCAACACACATGAACTGCAATGAATTTTCCATTACATATCTCACTCACATTGCTGCCATTCCAAAAATAGCATTCCGATTTGATCAAATCTTGTGATGACATGTCTTTTCTGAGACTGAAAGCAGGTTGACGTCTTTAGCATATCTATGAAAATCCTAGCTTTGCATAGTATTTCCATTGGAACAAACAGTGATGCCATCTCATATTTGCATGATGATGATGACTGTTGTCCTGGCTCTACCCGAAATAGACACTGATAGTTAATGATGCTGTTCCGTCCATGAATAGAGGTGCCTGTTAATGAGTCTGATATGAGGAGTGAGGTATATGTTATGTGTTTGCATACCTGTTCCTCAAATATTGAAAATCAATGTTTGTCTTGGCATTGTGCAACCTGAATTTCCACTTATTATTAAGTATCAACAAACCCATATCAAGCATTTTGCAAGAGTGCTTTAATAAAGCCATGGTAAACAGAGAGATCTCTTCGGGGAAATAGTGGTATGGTATTGTTAGCCATGTTGACATTAGGCCCAGCCAGCCAGTCACTAATTAACTAGAGTGAAGACGTGTGCTTCTATAAGTGGTTCAATTTTAGAGCTATGAATCCCTAGTTCTGAAAGCAGCTGACTTGACAAGCAGCCACACTCATGTTTGATACAAGGTTATGAAGCATACTACTACACACTACAAGGCTGATCATTTTGTCCATTGTTTAACATAAATAATGTTAAACAAATAACCAGCTGTCACGAGAATTTTCAATCCCAATGATAATAACTGACAATCAGTAGCTCTGACCAATCCCCGAGATCTGTAAGACCATGGGTTTAATAATAATTAGTCAGACTAAGCTTATGCAAAAAGATAGTACAGTTTATTCACGAGAACGCTCTGAAGTCCATTATAAAGACATCCATTTTATAGCTGCGCACATACTTCCACACAAACAGTAGATATCCTATGCACATACATACACACAAACAGTAGGTGAGTTTTATTCTTCTCCATAGTTCTCACCACTGTGTATCACTACCCAGCCGACAGTTCCATTCCCCCGAGATTAGGGGAACCTTGAGAATTACTCCCTATGCTATCATAAGTTTTCTCAGAGGCCTAGCCAGGTCGGTCCAAACACAGTTTAATTGTTCTCAGTTTTTTTCTTCGGCACACACATACAAGTTCAAATCCTAAGCTATGCCTTGCTCAGACAGTCTGTGTTTTTCCACTATACAGATACATTGTTTAATCTAATTCTGACAAAAAAATACACACATCATCAGATTATAATTTTAGGATTCTAATCAATTTCATACAATTATAAGGTTTCAGAGTGGAATTATTTAATCATTATCTTTCAACATTTAAACTATTTTATCACCAGCAAATAGGCTAATAGAAACAAAAACATGTACTATACATATGATTTTTTGTTGTTTTGTTGTATTTTGTGTATCAAATAATGAATAACATATTTGAGATGTTTTATTGACATGTCTCATGGTGCACCCTGCTGTTCCATAATAGCACGTATTTCCACACACTATTTACCATTCATTTTTATTGGGCACAGCATAATCTGAAACACAACCAAAACAAACTGCAAATGCACCTAACAAGTTTGTTGAGTCACAAGCTTAATGTAGTCACTGCGTACTACTATGGGAATATGGGATCAAATACTACAATTTTGGCTTCTTTAATACACATAAGTAAAGTTGCCCAAACACTTATGACAACTTCAAAAAGGAGGACTAGATACATAAAGTGCTTTCATTTCTAAACGGTAGAACATATGTTTGAAAATACCCTCAAATAAAAGGTGACATTCTGTATTGTCGCCTCGTGAAACATTTGATCTCAAATTCAAAATGCTGGAGTATAAAGCCAAATTACAAGTTTCAGCTTCACTGTCCAAATAAATACGTAGAGGAGTGTATACACAATTCACTTACAAAGTTTAGGCAATTATTACTGGCCATATAACAAGTCTCATTAAATAACAACAGAGCAGTGCAAAGCTTGCTTGTTCAATTCGTTCTGGATTTCTTCATTTTCCTTTTTGAAAAACAGTGACCATCATTCACTCTGTTCTGGAAGAGAAATAAAAAAACATGGCATTCTTCTCCTTACGATATGAGTAGTACTGGACAGGAATGATTGAGTACAAGCCACAATGATACAATAGGGACAAAGTAAACATAAATTCTAACATACTTACCGGTACCTTTGGCAGCAGAGTAAGTAGGTCCATAAAATGGAGGAAAGCCTAGAACAACACATTGACACAGGTTCTATCGGCCACTAATTACATTGTTGATAAAGATGTTAAACATTAAAGATAGTCATCCTGTAAACATGAAGATATGTCCATGTTAGAACATTGGCCACCTGAAGAGGGCAGCCTTATTGCAGCAATCATTGTATTAGTTCAACTAATATACATCACTCCAAGTACAGAAATGAACACTACCCAAACACTTTTTCTGCATCTGTAACCACCATTCTCTAATTCTAACCCCATCTCACCTGTGCGTTTCCACTTCCACATGACAAAGACAATAAAGGATAGGCCCCCAATCAAAATGAATACCATTGCCACCATCGGGACGACTGCAAGGGTGGAAACGCTATCTGGGCCTAGTATCAGGATCTGTCAATAAATACAAACAGTATACAATACTTGTATTTATTATTGGAACAACTTTGTAATTTGTAACCTCTAACAGAGGTGAACTAGTCTGGGTACCAGTCTTTTTAGCCAACACTCCACTTGCAGCTCCTATCAAAGACTTTGGCAAATGACAGGAGAGGAATGTAAAGGCTGAACAGAGATGGCAACCAGGCTAGAGGTGGACCATAGTGGTTGCTAAATAGCACATAATCTGATGATATCTCAGGGCACCCCTTGGTTTTTCGTTTTACCCCAACTGACATCCAACTTGTTGTCCAGACAGATGAGTGGCAGTACAGGTGTAATGATGACTCTCTCTCTCTCTCTCATTTCCTGGGCATTGATTGTCATATTCATCCTCAGCTGCTACAGCCTGTCTCCATTGGGCAGCAGCTGCCCACCTGTGAGATCATGCTCTGCCACTGGCTGGCCATTTCTCAGCAGGGTTAGGTTGATGTGGCATGGGTAGAAACCAAAAGCTTGTCCCCTCCAGAATCTAGGTTTGTTTTCTGAATGATTCAAACTCTGGGATGCACTGAGGAGGAGGAAGAAATGTGTATCAATGGATCCACTGTAGATTTGCTCCTGTTGTATTCCTATTTTTTTTTTTTTTACACATGGAATAACAATAGACAATGGTATGTCCACAAACCTCTTCTCATCACAAGCATCTCCCCTTTTTTCAGGTAGTCTTTTAATGTTTTAATGCAAATGGGGAGGTGAACCTTTTCCAAGGCCCATTTGAATGTACTGTGGCCTATGTTGATTAAACGCAAGTTCGGGCCACTTAGGGTGGTACTGCAGTTTGTTGAAGTTCAGAGCACCATCAAATCCATTGAAAGATTCCTTTATCATGATTTGGCCCTGCTTGTCGTTGTCCATCAATTCACAACCACAACGTCTCTGATTAACAAATATACCTGTAATAAATTAGGGAGTAAAAGTAAAGAACTAATATTTGAGGCAAAAGTTCTAGATTTCCAGCTAGTCGGAAACAGAGAAAAATCTGTTTATTACAGTTTACTCACCTGATGTGTAGGTCCCCTCTACGGGATCGGTGTCTCTATACCGGGACGGTTGTTGCTAACGTGCGCTAATGTGACTAGAATGACATTGTAAGTAACAGCCAACATTCCAGGATATAGACTTGTCTTATATAGGGAGAGAGCTTAAATTCTTGTTAATCTAACTGAAGTGTCCAATTTACAGTAGCTATTACAGTGAAAATACCATGCTATTGTTTGAGGAGAGTGCACAACAACACAAAGCTTTTATCACGGCAACTGGTTTCATACATTCACCCTGAAGGTAAATAATGTACTTACATTCAGTAATCTTGCTCTGATTTGTCATCCTGAGGGTCCCAGAGATAAAATGTAGCATAGTTTTTCTTTGATAAAATCCATTTTTATATTCAAGTGTAGGAACTGGGTTCTACAGTTTGAACCCCTGCTGTGTGTCCTACATTAATTTCACTACAGGCAGTTAGATTTGGGTATGTCATTTTAGGCAAAACATTTTTTTTAAAGGGTTAGATCCTTATTATCCTCATGATGAGGAACACGTCCCATAACGTAATCTGAGCTACTCCTTCAAACGCTTCATCTGAGTTCTCATCTGTCTTAGAGATACATATCCATGCATTGGAATCATAGTAGCCCATCTGAACATGATCTAGTATCGACAACACAGGATTCAGGAAAGTACAGTTGAAGTCGGAAGTTTACGTACACCTTAGACAAATACATTTAAACTCAGTTTTTCACAATTCCTGACATGTAATCCTAGTAAAAATTCCCTGTCTTAGGTCAGTTAGGATCACCACTTTATTTTAAGAATGTGAAATGTCAGAATAATAGTAGAGGGAATGATTTATTTCAGCTTTAATTTCTTTCATCACATTCCCAGTGGGTCAGAAGTTTACATACACTCAATTAGTATTTGGTAGCATTGCCTTTAAATTGTTTAATTTGGGTCAAATGTTTCAGGTAGCCTTCCACAAGCTTCCCACAATAAGTTGGGTGAATTTTGGCCCATTCCTCCTGACAGAGCTGGTGTAACTGAGTCAGGTTTGTAGGCCTCCTTGCTCGCACACGCTTTTTCAGTTCTGCCCACACATTTTCTATAGGATTGAGGTTAGGGCTTTGTGATGGCCACTCCAATACCTTGATTTTGTTGTCCTAAAGCCATTTTGCCACAACTTTGGAAGTATGCTTGGGGTCATTGTCCATTTGGAAGACCCATTTGCGACCAAGCTTTAACTTCCTGACTAATGTCTTGAGATGTTGCTTCCATATATTCACATAATTTTACTGCCTCATGACGCCATCTATTTTGTGAAGTGCACCAGTCCCTCCTGCAGCAAAACACCCCCACAACATGATGCTGCTACCCCCGTGCTTCATGGTTGGGATGGTGTTCTTCGGCTTGCAAGCCTCCCCCCTTTTCCTCCAAACATAACGATGGTCATTATGGCCAAACAGTTATATTTTTGTTTCATCAGATCAGAGAACATTTCTCCAAAAAGTACAATCTTTGTCCCCATGTGCTGTGGCAAACAGTAGTCGGCCTTTTTTATGGCGGTTTTGGAGCAGTGGCTTCTTCCTTGCTGAGCGGCCTTTCAGGTTATGTCGGTATAGGACTCGTTTTACTGTGGATATAGATACTTTTGTACCTGTTTCCTCCAGCATCTTCACAAGATCCTTTGCTGTGGTTCTGGTATTGATTTGCACTTTCCGCACCAAAGTACGTTCATCTCTAGGAGACAGAACACGTCTCCTTCCTGAGCGGTATGACGGCTGCGTGGTCCCATGGTTTTTATACTTGTGTACTATTGTGGTACCTTCAGGCATTTGGAAATTGCTCCCAAGGATGAACCAGACTTGTGGAGGTCTACAACTTATTTTCTGAGGTCTTGGCTGATTTCTTTTGATTTTCCCATGATGTCAAGCAAACAGGCACTGAGTTTGAAGGTAGGCTTTGAAATACATCCACAGGTACACCTCCAATTGACTCAAATGATGTCAATTAGCCTATCAGAAGCTTTTAAAGCCATGACATCCTTTTCTGGATTTTTCCAAGCTGTTTAAAGGCACTGTCAACTTAGTGCATGTAAACTTCTGACCCACTGGAATTGTGATAGTGAATTATAATTGAAATAATCTGTCTGTAAACAATTGTCGGAAAAATTACTTGTGTCATGCACAAAGTAGGTGTCCGAACTGATTTGCTAAAACTATAGTTTGTTAACAAGAAATTTGTGGAAAGGTTAAAAAACAAGTTTTAATGACTCCAACCTAAGTGTATGTAAGCTTCCGACTTCAACTGTATGTCTCTCCAAGTATGTGTGTTGCTATCACCAAAAGAGAGTGGGAACCTTTACCTGTGAGGTTAGAGAGCCGTTAGTAACTATTAGCAGTGGACTCTAAATTGCAACAATATACTCAGTGGTGTAAAGTACTGAAGTAAAAATACTTTAAAGTACTACACTAAGTCGTTTTTTTGGGGTATCTGTACTTTACTATTTATATTTGACTTTCTTCACTTTTACTTCACTACATTCCTAATGAAAATAATGTACATTTTACTCCATACATTTTCCGTGACACCCAAAAGTACTCATTACATTTTGAATGCTTAGCAGGACAGGAAAATGTTTCAATTCACACACTTATCAATAGAACATCCCTGGCCTCTAATCTGGCAGACTCATTAAATTATGTCTTAGTGTTGGATTGTGCCCCTGGCTATCCGTAAATAAAAAAACAAGAAAATGGTGACGTCGGTTTTGCTTAATATAAGGAATTTAAAATAATTATTTTTACTTTTGATACTTAAGTATATTTTTGCAATTACATTTACTTTTGATACTTAAGTATACTTAAAACTGAATACTTTTAGACTTCCACTCAAGTAGTATTTTACTGGGTGACTCACTTTTCCTTGTGTCATTTTCTATTAAGGTATCTTTACTAAGTATGACAATTGTGTACTTTTTCCACCACTGAATATACTTATGACAAATCAAAAGACCTTAACAGTTGAAAGATATGAGAAATAACATGCAGGTTTAATGCTTCATTTAAAAATCCTCCAGCAGGTGTAGAGGCCAGGGTTTCCCAAACTCCATCCTGGGCCCTCCCCCCTTGGGTGCACATTTTGGTTTTTGCCCTAGCACTTCACAGCTGATCCAAATAATCAAACCTTGATGAATTGGTTATTTGAATCAGCTGTGTAGTGCCAGGACCCCCGGTATAGACTGTCATGAAGCTCCTTAAAAATATTTTACTTCTTGTACCTGTGGCTTGAAAAACACCTTTTCTCACAGTCACAGGTTTTACTTGCACCTCTTACATCTTAACGTTACAAAGACAAGCTCTTTTACCTGTGTATTGGCTTTATGCTCCTAAAGACCTGACAAGCATGACACAGCTCAGCTATTACAGCTGCAAATTAAAAGTATAAAATAATTAAACAACCCCTATCTGTAAAAATGTAAACCTGTCCCATTCCTAACCAATTGTCGAGTTCTTCTTCTGTTCTCCTCCTCACTGGCATTTTATTGAAACATGAAATATATTTGTTATCGACTATCCCGGCCCTCAGGTAACACTACCAACTAAGTCCAATGAGCAATTCATTTTGGTGCATCTTTTGAAACAGCTCAATATCAGCTGCTTTAAAAGAAGCACCGTCAAGCCTGTCCGATTTCCTTGCCCAGAGTTGTTCATGTTGGTTTGTCATACTACAGTATCCTCACCATTACCTTTTGTCTGTCTGGGACTACGCACATGTAAAGAATAGTACTATGCAACTCTTCACGGCTGAATGATTGTCATGAAAAAAAGAAAACAGGAATCTGGTTCATCATTTCTTCATTTATTAGTTGTACAATTATGAAAAATAATAATCATAAAAAGACTGGAAGCCCAAGATTATTTACAATCTTTTTCTTTCTTTCTTTAGTGCGGTCACTCTAAGTTCTTTCTCTGTTTTCAATCATTGGGTATCATGATATGTTGAACTTTATAAGACACAGTCCTTTTTCTCTTTACGACAAATGTGGCAAAAAATTACATACATACATACATACATACATATATATATATACATATATATATATATATAGATATCTATAAAAGCAAAATCATTCAAGTATCAAAATACAGACTGCTAGAGATTAATTTACAATCCAATATTGTTCTAATCATTATAGTCATCAATATCATCAGAATAGTCACATTGTACTACCAATGATCCTTAGTAAATGTGCAAACGCGAAGATGGGACCAGGTTGATGGCTGCAGGAGCTATCAACAAGCTGAAGCCAGTGTACCATATTGAGTGTACCATAACTAGTCAACATACCAACAGAGGTTCATCACTAGCTGCCCACAGAGTACCAGGAGAGATGGCGTATGGGGAGAAAATGCTTGGTACATTATTGTACATAAAATCTTATATGACTCGTTTCGTGGTTTGACTAGTTCAAAATTAATTCAGAAATAAAGGGAGGGGGAATAAAATGCAATCAGTAGGACTACCTCCTAACACCAGCCTGGTCATATAGTATCCAGCATCAGGACAGTTAAAACGTACAAAAAGACAATACATTATTATTATTTTTATCAAATAAAAGCCATTCACCCTGTTTAAATATGATCTGTATTGTCAGTTTAACAGCCGTCCAAAATTCCTCCCGCACACTATTCCATTATTTATCACAGTTCTGTATGTTATGAATGAGGAAATGAAAATAAGAGATGCTTTGATGTCGCTGACCTGGTGCTTGGATGGATGGACAGGAGAGAGCCTGTGAGTGTACTGCTGCATCTCACATTGTAATCATTTTACCCAATTCTTCTCAAATTTGTCTCTCATTTCCCATAGGTATTGCATTGAGATAGTCAGGTAGGATCTCAATTTTCTCTGCTCAAAAATCTATAATTTATGTTGATTACTATCACTGTCAGAGTAAAGAGTAGCTTAGCGTAGCCCTCAGTGAAGACACATTTAAGTGTATGGGAAAGGCCTCTCTGAGGAGGAGTTGTTTGAGGCACCAATCTAGAGGAGGTAACCATCTTCTCCTCTCATGGAATGGATAAACAAGTCACAAAATGTCTGCCAAAAAACAACAACTGGGAACTTGTCACTCTCGTACCCATAAATAGAATACACTGTCTGTCTGAACAGCATTCACAGGCCTGTAAAGGATAAACATGTTTAATTGGTACCAAAAACAGATGAGGGATGTTGAAGTTGAGTGCTTCACAATGAAAGAGGGACATGTACCAAACAAACACCCACCTTTGTGATCTCTAGATTATTGACCAAGTTTTGACATATTGAGTCCATTGTTCAGTATATGTATGTGGATGCAGTGAGGGTGTTGGTTGATTCGGTTTACTGCCTTGGGGCAGTCAGTCACAGTGGTCAAAGGACAGGATAGGGTGGAAGAAGCAAATAGCTGACTTCCTGTCTGTCTGCTACAGAGCTACAGCGCTGACCCCTGGAGCTGAAGAAGTGGAGGATGAGGAGAGGGCCGGGGGCGGCAGAGAGCAGGTAGGGCCTTCCTGGTGTATGCAAGCACGACCCCCAGTGGGTGGAGAGGTGCATGGAAAATGGGCCTGGCCTTTCTCTTGGTTCCAAAAGGGCATCCTGCCCCACAACAAAATACCATTGGTCTGAGCACCCCTGACCTCTCACTCTGGCTGGGTGTCTGGTCATGGTAGTCAGCTACATGGAAGGGAGATACACACCAACACAGCACTGGGGTTAAAATAATGTAAAAACATGACGGAGCCAACTAAATGGAGGAGATATAAAAATGATGGATTTTTCTAGATAATGATCAACTGCCGCTTCAATGTTAGCACTCTGAATATTGACTGAGGCAGGGTGGATTCTAAATCAAACACAGACAGACATCCATTAATGACAACAGAACATCAAGAAGGCATGAGCTCTGAAAAGGAAAAGAAGGAAAGGAAAGCCCCCATTCCGCTGGGTTTAAGGTTGATTGGGTCTTAACACTATTTGGAATATGGCGATGAGTTTGAATTTCAGATGGATGTGAACAGTGATTTGAACACTTAATGAGCTGAACCTAGCACAGCAACAGTAAGTAATGATGTACTTTTATTATGTCTATATGTAGAATCAGTGCCTTGCCAACCTAATGCCTTCCTCTTTCAGTCCATTAAGACATGCTTGGATTGTGAACAATGTTTATTTTTTATTTTCTACGTACTTCATATAACCTCTCCTCTCCACTGAGAGATTTGATGCGCTCTCTTCCTCGTCATTAAGGTTACTGGCACTAATCAGCTCTATATTGACTGATGTACCAGCTAGGCTGAGTTATTACCCTAAGACCATCACCCAGGTCTATTACGGGTGGCTAGAGCAGAATTCACGCATTTTGGCATCTCTTTGGTTCCTACTCTATTAAATGAACAGTCAATTCAATTTCTCTTCATATCATCTTGGATGCACACAATATTTCCCCAGCATCCAAGCATTCACAAAAAGTGCACATGACACTCCAAATTAGGATTGCACTAGATTTTAAATCAACGTAATCTCAGTCATAAACAGAGAAAGGCATGCTCAAATAGATGTCCCACTAGGCTGTCTGTCTATAACAGTGAGCACCTCTACATAGGACACTATATTCTGTGTGAGCCTCTGTGTCCTATCCTGCCCACTGTTGTTCCCTAAAAAAAGGCCCCGTCAATGTTAACTCCATTAGATCCCAATAGAGATCTCCTATCACAGTGCTGGACACTAGCCTCCTTTGGCAGCCTGACACAGAGGGCCAGTTTTCCCAGAGAGTTTCCGGTAAACCGACACAAAGAATGTAAATAAGTCTGACAGGATACGCATGTACGTGCCCTTCCCCCTGTTAACCCAAATGGACCAATCCCAGGGGGGGATGGGTTTAGGGTTTAGCCCTGTGCAACAAGGTTGTCATCCATCCCCTTGCAGGGAAACAGGCAATGTTCCTACTAATGTGTGTAGAGTTGGAACAATGGAACAGCCGGTCTCTTACAGATTCTTCTAGAAAACAATGTTCATCCAGGTAGTTGATCCTTCGCTGTAGAGAATCATATATTTTTTTCTGAGCACTGGAGTCAGGAGATTATTGTTCAGAAAACAAGGAGGGAAAATTCTTCAAGAGCATCTCACAGTGGCCGTCGCCTGGTAGAGCAGGAAAAGCACCCAGAGGAGAAAACAACATTGATGAGTTAAAGGAATGAAAAAGAAAGGAGGGATATATAGAAGGAAAAATGAAGGATTGTTCTAAGAGAGTTTGGGGGATAGTAGTTTGTGAGTAAGAGGTAAATTAGAGTGGTGAGAAGGTACTGTAGGTAGAATGGAGATCGCTACCACTGAACAAACTTAATCAGTGACTCGTGGATTACATTAGCTGTCTTACACACTTCACAGCTACTGTACTGGATCGGTCAGATAATGCCACTGAGCCTACTAGCATTGGTAAATGCTACAAATAACAGCACCATACATTACAAAATTGAAAGCAGGGCTAATGCAGTGCCAATGTGAATGTGAGGAAGCACAGGGTTCATGAGAAAACAAAACAGAGGGAATGTTGCAGAAGGATAAGGTCTCATGCTTCTTGGTCACAAAGGCAAGAGGAACTATAGTAAATGCCTGGGGAACGGATGATGATTGCTTCACAATCATAGAGAAGGTTGGAAGGATTCAGGGCCCAGTAGTTGGCAGGACTTATTAATTAGAGGGAAGGAAGAGGTACGTGTTCCAGTTAGGAGAGCGGTCCAGTAACAGTTAGTCCCCACAGTCAGAGCTGTGGTTGGGGGAAGATAACACAGTGGCGAGGAGAGCAGAAGGTAGATGTGGTAGACTAACTCTCAGACAGCAGGGTCCAACAGTGGCAGAGGAAAGGAAAGGAGGTGGAGGGAGACAGGAGAGCAGGGGTCAGGCCTGGAGCGGAGACGGGCAGAGTCACATTGAAAGGCACACAGAAGGAGAAGGAGAGGAGGAAAGGTACAGTAGATTAGGAGGTCAGATCCAAGGTAAAAGGTCAGGAGAGGTGAGGTGGCAGGTTTACTCAGAATATGGTGGTCTCGTACTTAGTGCTGATGGTCCTCTTGGAGTCCTTGGGAACGGGGTCCACCAGCCACGTGGCACTGCCCTGGGACTGGGAGTCCCCCACCAGCTCCAACGGGTCCACCTGTAGGGGTAGGGGACACAGGGGGGGTCAGCCAGGATACAAGTCAGACTTAGGGGGAGAGAGCCAAATGAGAAATTGGTGTGCTGAGCTACGTTAGTCATTCTGAGATCATCATTTCCTTTCCCTGAAAGCGTTGTAAAATCAGAGAAATCATCAGAGGTAATGATGACTCATTGTACTAAGTAAGTGTGATTAAGAAAATATGAATAGAAGAACCACTGAGGGAAAAGCTATAGCACGTCATCATCACCAAATCAAAAGTGTGATTACCAACCTGGAATGTTCATACCACTAGGGGGCTCCCAAGGGTCTTACAACTACCAAGGGGTCTAGTAAAGAACAACACAGCAATCAACAGAGTTGATGGTGTTTCAAAATGTCATCTTCTGAAATAAAAAATTATGTGATTCCAGGTTGGGAACCCCATTGAGACAAAAACAGAGAGAATGAGGTGTGAAGAGGAGAGATAAATGAGTAATGTGGATGGATTGAAGGTGAGGAGAGAAAATGTGAGAACTGTATTGGTGATGGGGGGGGGTGGGGGATCAAGCCAAAGCGGTAACATTATATAGAAAGGGTAGATGATAGAAGGATGCGGAGAGAGAGAAAGGATGAGGAGGGAGAGAAAGAGCAGCACCTGGGCGGCAGGGCTGGCAGAGTGGTACAGCTTAAGAAAGGAGGGACAGTGGGTGGTGCAGGTGTGACAGTAAAAGCAGGAGTGAGTGTCCAGCTGGGGAGGAGAGTCCTGGGAGAGACAGACAGGACAGCCAGGAAGTGAATGGACAATGAGAGAGAGAGGGACAGCCAGGAAGTGAATGGACAAGAGAGAGAGAGAGAAAAGAGAGAGAGAGAAAGATACAGAGCGATACAGAGAGAGAGACAGAGGGACAGGAGGTAGGGACAGATTCTTACAAGACCCTGGTTAGTGGGGGACATGAGATGTTTGTGTGATTTTAGATGTGTGTACCGATGAGAGGGATGGGAGTGATGTGCCCATGCTGTGGTGAATCAACCCCCGCTCCGCTACAATAACATCAGTACATAACATGCCCATTAAAGGCAGGATGAGATTGTGTGTGAACACACATTCTGGTTGTTATATCTAATGAATGTTCCCAGCTGTGTGATCGTAACATTATCATTCAGTAGCAATCCATGTTTTAATGCTAATGGAGTCTTGCTACTGGCAGATTTTCACAATGTATTCATAATGAGAGAATTGTGTGAGCGTGTGTCGGCAGGTAGCCTAGCGGTTTAGAGCGTGGGGCCAGTTACCGAAAGGTTGCTGGTTCGAATCCCGAGGCGACTAGGTGAAAAATCTGCCGATGTGCCCTTGAGCAAGGCACTTAAGCCTAATTGCTCCTGTAAATTGCTCTGGATAAGAGCGCCTGCTAAAATAATTTTAAAAAATGTAAATGTTTGCGTGTGAAAAACTCACCCCTAATTTTTTTACGCTGCCCCGTGGTTTAGGAACAGGCCGGCTGGATTTGGTCTCGATGACCTCTGTCCCAGGTCCTGCTGGGATGCCCTGGTGCTGTTTGGTCCTCTGGGCCTGGAGAGCCAGCTGATAGGCCACCTCAAAAGCTTGTCCCAGCGTCAGGATAATCTCATAGGTCAGGTTCTACCAGAGGGGGGGGGGAGAGAATCCTCCTCAATATTCTACTCCCTCCTCCTGTTTCCCATATCAACCACCTTCAGTAGGTTTGGGGGAAACCAGAAACATCCGGGTCTCAGGGATACAGTATGTTCAACCTAGCTTCCTTTTCCCCTGAAAATGGATGTTGGGACCCCGCTCGGGTGTTTCTTTTACGCCTGCTATGTTAAGTTACATGTCAACAGACAGACATGCACCAATGCTCCTGAATATAATGCTGCTGCATCACTCTACAGCAGACTGAGTCTTAGTCATTAAGAAAGTAAACATAGGCATACGGTGCATCTATAATTCCTAGGTCAGACAAGTCAGGGTTTTAAGTATGTGCACTATTTAAAAGCATACACATTGAGTGGATGAGACACAACATGCCACAATCTCAGCTCAGTGGACAGTCTCCTCCAAAGACCCAGGAGAGATGCTCAGTCATACAACGGCATCGAATACTTTACTCTAAAGTTGATTTGCCTGTACAACTTTGTAAACAGACTTAACTCAATGGCAGAGAAAGCAGTCAGGTAGAGAGGAAGTGTAGCGAGACAGCAAGCGGTTCTCTCTTTGTCCCCTGACTGCAAACACATGCTACTGCAACCCACTGAGGCTGGAGCTGCATCACATTAAAACACTCAGATTCTACATAGTGGAAAGGTGCAGCTGAAGGTGAACATGCACTTGGGACCAGAGACAAAAACATTGGGGGGGGGGGGGTCCATGTGTGTATTTATTTGTACACCCAAAAAGCCCTGGATTTGTTTTGCATTGAGAAAGATGGATTTTTATGGCTTCCTCTGATACTCTTTGTCCCTGACAAATGCAGCACCATGGGAGGCTCCACCCAGTCCAGTGAGACACCACCTGATTGGCTCAGTTAAACATATTCTTGTAAAGTTAAGTAACAAAACAACTCCAGCTTGAGAAAACCAGAAGGCTGATTATTAGTCTGTGTCTCCGAGGAACTTTCTCTTTGTTTATTTCCTTTGATCTGATCTGGGATCCGTCCCATTGTGTGGGCTGGTGAAAAATGAGCCTGTGGCGTCCGATAGCAGCCTGGTCAATACTGTTTAAAAGCTCTGATCACATCTCCGGGTTATTACACTCCCCCACCTCACCTCATCTCAGATAGTCATCAGCCTACTGCATTACCCCTGAGGCCATTCAGTTCACAGACCTATTGAGTACAACACAAGCCAGAGGGCCAACAGCAGACCTCTCAGAAAGGTGGGACCAGCCATAGAAAAACAGCCATTGACTTTAATGGTTATGTTATTTCTATTGGACCAGCCTCTGTAGTAGTTTGTCAGTGGCCTTAGATGACCCCTACAGTATTAAATGTGAAAAGCTTTAGAGTCCCACTCAGCCGTGGGTAGGGCTGTGACGGTCATAACATTTTGTCAGCCGGTGATTGTCAAGAAAATAACAGCCGGTCTCACGGTAATTGACCGTTAATTAACATAAACACATTTAGCATCTCCTGGCTTCCATGCATAGCCTACAAGCCACTTATGCAAACCTTTGGAACATCTACATTTTAAAAAGTCTAATAAATCCATGTAATATAGCCTACACCATCACAATAAATCCATTATTTATTTTAGACAGGTCTAAAGAAACATGATATGATGAAAATGTAGTCTATTTCAGAAGAACAGAATAGCATACTCTGAGTTGTCCTTATGTTATGCCCTGATCTGGCTATGCCAAATGGCTGTGGGCTACACTAGTTCATTTAGCAGACAAGATTTGCTTAGACTTCAGTGGCATTATTTTATAGTATGAAGAATACAATTCAACATAGCTGAATAAAATAGAAAGGATATTTTCTCCAAAAGATTTAAGGGACTGCGCACATGCGGCTATTCTGTGTTGAGCGGTTAACAAAGAAACAGTACTCCTGTTTGCTTAATTTAGAGTTATTTATGTAAGTTTAGTTGTGATACAAATGTTGGGCTATACGTTTTGATTTAAAAAATATTCTAAGGCTGCATGATACAACTAATTATGATTTGAAAAAAGGCATGAGCTCTGCTTTGTTCTTTGCACAGGATTCACTGTTTATTGCCTTAAGCTGGGCATCATTCACAAGTGATAATATATCATTCACAAGTGATAGGCTAATATTGTCACCCATCAGACTATTCTGAATTTAATCTTGTCTTTACATATACTAAATAATATACGTATGAAATTTGGTTTGATTTAGAATGGACCATTAACATGCACCTGTCTCGAAACAGCAGTGTGAAAAAATACATGTAATCTATGCACTTAAATAGCAAAAGGACAACGCTTTTCCCATGGTTCATTTTCATGCCAGCCTGGTGGGCTATACTCCTGTTGTAAATAGAACCAAATGTGCTTAATATTAGGAAAGTTCAGAAATATATATAGTATGCCTAGCCTATGGAAAGCTGATGGGATCCTCCTCTTTTTAATAGAGGCCATCACTCTGTTTTCTCATGCAATTGAATAGCCTATAGAAATGTTGTGCAACATGAGTTCATGGGCTCTCATGAAGTGTTTGATTAGACGTTCGAATACATTTGCATTGATGTCAGAGTGATTAGAGGGACGATAGAGTGCTGAGTACCAGGCGGTTAGCAAGTTTGGTAGGCTACTAATGACCATCAGCAACATCAGAGCTGGGAGAAGCCTAATTACTGTGACTAAACGTTTATGTGGAATTTGACTGCCGTCATGACTCGTGACCGCCAGTGTGGCGGTAATACGGTCATCGTCACCGCCTTGGGCCCATTTTTCTTGAGCAGATGGTTGGTGGGCCAGAACATATTTCAAACCTTTATTACATATGATCAAATATGCCTCTCTATTTATGCGTGGGAAAACTAGGGAACAGATTCCCTAAATTAAAATCACTTTGAGCTGAATTCCTGATGATTTTATAGTCCTTAATGCCCAACATATATTTTTTTTAAAGTACCCCCCCCAAAAAATTTACTCAGAAAACATGGGTGCCTGCCTATTGGGGAACCCTGGTTTAGACAAATAATCAGTTCTCTTCTCAGGAGGAACAGCGTGGTGGAGGTTGGCAGTTTAGTGATGGCCTCATAGCACCATGACTGTCGGAAAAAGGCAATCAAATGTTGCTGAAGTATGAAACCTCACAGGTAGAGAAGCTGGTCTAGAGAGTAAAGATAACAGTGATGCTGTGTTGCTGCCAATCAGAGTCACATCTCCTATGAGGATTAAAAAAGGTGGCTGGGAAGGAACCAACATGAGGACAGAGGAGAGGACATCACAGACCATTCTGTATGGACCTGAATCTACAGCTGAAAGATATTTGTATATGTACTGTGCTATGTGGTGTGGCAATAACATGTCTTAGTTTGGACATATTCTGAAAGGAATGCGATAGTAGAACATACAATGAAGTCAAGTCACGTCACTGCACTCTGAAGTGATTGGGTTAGAGTGGGATGATTGTGTAGGCATGTATTCTCACCACGTCCACTGTGCTGAACACATGGCAGTAGTGGTGGTTGGTTTGCAGGTCCTTGGTGATGTAGGCAAACGTGCACAGATCCTCTGGGTCCTGGGCCGCACACGAGATGTTCCGGATCTCATGCTCAGCTATGATGTTCTGTATGGGAGGAGAGTCCAACAAGACACTACAATGAGTATACTGTTTGTATAGTCACAGAGACATCAATAACTATCACATTCACATCTCCATTATGAAAGAACATGTCACTATGTTCTTAATTGCAATGGCGACACAGAAGTTTCTACCCTGTGACCCCTCAAAAAAGGCCTATCTGTCAGGTCTATGATACACTTAACAGACAGGGGTGACATTAAGTATGAAGGAGAGAGAGGGTGGGGCTGGATCAATGTGATAGGTGTGATGCGATGCTGGGCAGCCTCCTCTTCCCCTGGTGTCTAGTCTCCCTGGCTGGAACAGGTGTGTGTGTCTGTCTAGTTATCGCCGTATGGATCTGGTCCAAGGTGAAAAAGGGGCACCCAGCCAACCAACCTTATTGGCTGCGTCAATGAACTTCACCCCTTTGTATGTGATGGAGAGGACGATGGTGGGGACTTTCCTCATCTGCTCTGTCGACCTCTGGGAGAGAGAGAGAAGAGAGAAGAGAGAGAAGAGAGAAGAGAGAAGAGAGAAGAGAGAAGAGAGAAGAGAGAAGAGAGGAGAGAGGAGAGAGGAGAGAGGAGAGAGGAGAGAGGAGAGAGAGAGAGAGAGAGAGAGAGAGAGAGAGAGAGAGAGAGAGAGAGAGGAGAGAGAAATTAGTCTGGGTCCTTTCAGCAGAGATAGAGAATGATGTCTCTCTAAACATGAGGAGAGTAGTAGTTAAAGGCGTGACCTACCCTCATTTTGGCACAGGCGTCCTGGGTGGACTCTGTACCACGTAGCTCCTTGATGAGCATAGATCCCAGGTACTGGATTTTGAGTGAGAGAGTGTGAGAGTGAGACAGAGAAACATTAATATAGTAATACATAGAGTGGGAGACCATATATATTAAAGAAAGCCATTAGTGAGTTACTGCAGGAAAAGGTGTCCCTTACATTGGCTTCATAGTCACAGGACTCAAAGATGAGCTTCTCAGGCTGGTGGTGCCAGTTCTGTACAGGGGTGTAAGGTGCTGCCAGGCTGGGGGGTCGCAGGGTCAGACGGGGCTCCCGATGCCGCTCCTCATACCTCTCATGTGAGCGGTGTCTTCCACTGCGTGGCCGGTGGGGGTCCACATCGTAAGCTGGGTCAGGCCCCTTCCTCCTCCCAGGCTCCCCCAACGGCAGGAGGGGGTCCATGGAACGACCTGCATAGGAGTCCATGTGACTGATGGGAGAGGAGGTCTGGGATACAAGGTCCTGACACCTGATCTGGGACAGGCGGGGGGGCTTGACAGGAGGTTCCTCATAGGGCCGTTCTGCCAGCGAGGCGATGATGCGCTTTCTGTGTCCCAGCAGGGTGATTTTCAGTACCTGGAAGATACAAAACAGTCCTAACCACTGAACAAACCCCAACACACATTTCAACTTAAGTCCACAGTAACTCATCGAGCATATTGCCATTTGCATATATTTACTATTAAATTAAATGACTATTTCAAAATGTGCTCTCTCAAAGTAGATTTCAGAGACACACTCACTTTGACAATCTCCAGCTCCCACAGGTTCTTGACACAGTCGAGGCTGCGGTATCCGCTGGACAGGAAGTTGTGGAGGTACTCCTGCAGGCCCAGGAGGTCCAGCCAGGAGGAGAGAGAGATGCTGCCGTCACAGCCCAGGGCCTTCACCTGCAGGAGGAGACAGTCACACACTGATCACTCCACTCCCCACATAATCAGGGCTGATCACAATCGCTAGAGCTACTGCATGGGGCCATAGGGGAACTCATTAAAGTCAGGAGTTTGGAGAGACTAGGCTCACCTTTGGCAGGGACCGAGCTGCATGCAGGATCTTCCTCCGATGTCCTGGGTCAGTGATGCCTATCTCCCTCAGGTCCTGTTCCTCCATCACATTACTGCCCTGTAACAGAGAAAGGACAGGTTGGGTTAAAATGACGTCACAGTGACCATACTAACATGGCTTCAATGTTGCCGTAACAGGCTTAGCTGGACAGGGAATTTGATAACACAATAATTCAATGGAGGTGGTTTTCTAATAGAAATCTAACACAGCATCTTAGTGTTAAAAGGCTAACCAGACCCAGACAAAGACAGACCCACGTGGTTGGTTAGTGAGCTGCCTCCCCTAATGCTGCCATTGCAAAAATAAGGGGTCCATTTCTTTGGAGTGTCAAGCACTTCTCCCTTCTCCCATAGAGAGAACATACAGCTGACTATAGCACTGAAATAAACGTCAATAAATCCCTCTAGTAAATGTAATTTAAGTGTATGAGAGAGGAAAGGCGAGGGAGGGGGACAAGCACCAGGGAGCATGAGCAAGGGTCAAACCTTGCTCATGCGGCAGGTAGCCTAGTGGCTAGAGCGTTGGGCCAGTAACCGAAAGGTTTCTGGTTCGAATCCCCGAACTGACAATGTAAATCCCCGAACTGACAATTGTCGTTCTGCCCCTGAATAAGGCAGTTAACCCACTGTTCCTAGGCGTCATTGTGAATAAGAATTTGTTCTTAACTGACTTGCCTAGTTAAATAAAGGTAAAAAAACTAAAAATCTACAGTTCCACACAATATCAACTCCAAGGCTGAGAGTCCTACTGTGTCGACAACCGCAGGCAGCACTAAATGACTTTGACCACAAAAGAAGGTTAGCCTCCCTCCACCGAGTGTCACTCATTGGGTCCTTCCATTGGCCTGACGTGGTCAAATGAAAGAGGAATTACTAGCCATTACTCAAATGACCAACTAGCTAGAAGTCTGCTTGTGTATGAGCATTCTGGCACTGACTTGGAAGTTGCTGCTGGCACACACTTAGTAGAAAAGTGTGTAAAGCTCCATGGACCCTGCAACAGTTTTGTGCATGAGCCCTGTCAGTGGGGTGGAGGGGGATGGAAGGTCAGGAGCTGACAAGCTGCTTTCCTGCAGGGGCAAAGGGAGTGAGATGGAGATGGATAGGAGGGAGGGGGCATCAGTGTGTGTGGGTGTGTGTGTGTTACACAGCGTAATCTATACAGTGGTAAAATGAGTCATGAGGACTGTGGCTCAGCCATGGCAGGGAGGCAGATAACCAGGGATTTGGTGTGTGTGTGTGTATATGCACTTTCTTTTGGCTCTACTGTATTAATCTGAGCATGTGCAGTGTGTGTAAAGATCACGACTCAGGTATTTTCCACTCTGTTAGGATTATGTACGTGTTTATGGGAAGAGGGTAGATACAGAGAGATATTCACAGAGAGAGAGAGATTCACAGAGAGAGAGAGGGATTCACAGAGAGCGAGAGAGAGAGAGAGAGAGAGAGAGAGAGCGATATACAGAGAGAGAGCGAGAGAGATACACAGAGAGAGAGACACACAAAGAGAGAGAGAGAGAGATACAGAGAAAGAGAAATACAGAAAGAAAGAAAGAAAGATGAGAAGAGGAAATACAGTAAAACGTTTAGACAACGGCTCATTGTGTTTCCTTTATTCCTCTAATAACTCATAGTGGAATGACAGCTCTGGGGACTTCTACACTCACACCTTATCTGATCACTTCATTCATCTCTCCAGCTGATGATTTAGAGCCGAACAATACAATGAGGAGGGGAATGAAGCCAGAGTACAGCTGCCCACATTTTCTTGGAGTGTTTAGAGTTTGGAGCACAGACGGTACTACTGCTGCTGGTGCAGATGAGGCTATAGCTGATCAATGGCTCTTTCTGTGTATGGAATACTAAAGGAGGAGTAGCTACCATTCACATCAGCCCCATCTATCCGTCAGCACCAGGATTCAATTACGTTACGCAACAGGTATAACAAAAGACCACTATGGAACACATACTGCTACATTTCTACTGCTGGGCTGGGGAGTCAGTGAGAGGTACGAGGCAACATGGTGCAAAGCAATGGTAAATTACTGTAGATCCCTCATTCTCGACCTTGTCTCAGGATGATAAGTTGGTGGTTGAAGATATCCCTCTCGTGGTGTGGGGGCTGTGCTTTGGCAAAGTGGGTGGGGTTATATCCTGCATGTTTGGCCCTGTCCGGGGGTATCATCAGATAGGGCCATAGTGTCTCCTGACCTCTCCTGTCTCAGCCTCCAGTATTTATGCTGCAGTAGTTTATGTGTCAGGGGGCTAGGGTCAGTCTGTTATATCTGGAGTATTTATCCTGTCTTATCCGGTGTCCTGTGGGAATTTAAGTATGCTCTCTCTAATTCTTTCTTTCTTTCTTTTTCTTTCTCTCTCTCGGAGGACGTGAGCCCTAGGACAATGCCTCAGGACTACCTGGCATGATGACTCCTTGCTGTCCCCAGTCCACCTGGCCCTGCTTCTGCTCCAGTTTCAACTGTTCTGCCTGCGGCTATGGAACACTGACCTGTCCCAGACCTGCTGTTTTCAACTCTCTAGAGACAGAAGGAGCAGTAGAGATACTCTTAATGATCGGCTATGAAAAGCTAACTGACATTTACTCCTGAGGTGCTGACTTGTTGCACCCTCGACAACTACTGTGATTATTATTATTTGACCATGCTGGTCATTTATGAACATTTGAACATCTTGGCCATGTTCTGTTATAATCTCCACTCGGCACAGCCAGAAGAGGACTGGCCACCCCTCATAGCCTGGTTCCTCTCTAGGTTTCTTCCTTGGTTTTGGCCTTTCTAGGGAGTTTTTCTTAGCCACCGTGCTTCTACACCTGCATTGCTTGCTGTTTGGGGTTTTAGGCTGGGTTTCTGTACAGCACTTTGATATATCAACTGATGTAAGAAGGGCTATATAAATACATTTGATTTGAATTATACAAATCTGTTTATTTTCAAATCAGGCCATCATATGAGGATCCAAGACGTAAAGGGGAGTTATTCAACAGTGCAATAGCATTCATAAGACATTCATAAGGTTGTTCGCTATTGCAGACTATGCTTGGAAGATTTAGTGTGTTTGCAGTGTTAGTGTCCTTCACTAATGGCGTCAGAGGCTGCCGTCCATGTCAACAGAGTGATTTCCAGGACCAACACAGACACACATACTGTAGATCCCTCATCTCTGGCTGACTGCATCTCTCTGATCCTGACACTCATACTAAACACCTTCTGACAACCCCCCACATCTACACCATTTACCACAGAGACTAGAGAAGGGCCCTTGCCTCAATGACAAAAGAAACTTGAAATGGATTATCCAATTTCTGATGAAAGGCAATTGAGTGGAGGAAATTCTCTAACTGTCTGATATGAGACAAAATGCAACATTCACCCCAACCTATCCCTGCTGTATAAGCGTTCATCGGTCAACCCACCAAGGCCACAAACTGCAAGAGAACTTGTGATAAACAGTCTTAATCAGACTCCGACGACTGGGAACTCTGGGAGAATCTGACCTCTTCCAGTGCAGGCTTTGCAGAATATAGTGAGAATACATTACATACAGCACCAAGGACTGAAGGGGACATGCTCAGTCTGGAACACGACTGCTCCAGACAGTCTTGTGCCATGAGCCTGGGGGACTGAGGCAGTTAGGTGGGTATGATCCATTAGCCAGGCTATGTTCTGCCAACCAAAGAAAAAAGTGAATGGTGGGCTCGAGGGGGTGTGCGTGTAGATTGTGAAAATGTTTTGACAAATGGACCTCAATCAAGAAATTCCTTTCCAACTTAAAGCTAATCCTTTTTTAATAGCTCAACGCACACAACAATGTAAAAATCAATTAGGCCCTTCCTCCGCTATTCCTGACTTTACCGAGCGCGGCAGTTAGTCTGTCCTCTCTCTGTCATTTATTCTCACTATAACCCGCACACACCACTGCCTCCGATGAATAGGTAATGGAAATATTATTCCCAGTAGAGGCTGTGGTGTGTTCATTACGTGACTACTTTGTGCCAAACCAAACAGAATAGAAGAGAGAGACTGGACTGTGAGGATCACACAGCCTGGCGTATTAACAGAGGAAGGACTGGCTGGCTGCTCCTCTCCTCTGATATTGCTCATTGGCATCATTGTGATGTTTGATTACAAGCCGAGCAGGAGTCGGAGCCTCTTCCCTGGGCAATCATTACCAGTACTGTGCGCCTGCCTGCGACTTCTCTGCTGATCTCAGAGACTTCAAGGAAATACATTTTCCCTGGCTGCCTTGATGAACACACACTCTACTGCTGTGAAGTCTCACCAACAGAGCGGGAGCCTCAACAAAGATAAGAGACGTTGTGAATGCTATCTCAGTCTCGTTTCTATCACAGTACCACCTGCCACTAGTAGGATGCTTTTGAAGTTAGAGTAGTCATTTATGTACAAGGAAGAGGTGTCCGTTTCTTGCGTCAGGCATTACCAGTCTAGCTGACAGCGTGCAGAGTACAGATGGATGCTTGCTTTCTTCTTCCACTCGTTCTCTCTCTGGGTCAATATAGATTCAAGTTTCAAGTTTTAATGCCATGTGCACAAGTACAGTGAAATGCCTTTCTTGCTCCAAACCAAACAATGCAGTAATCAATATCAATGTAGCACTAAAAATACCAAGGTAGAAATACAAGAGAAATACAAATAAAAGGAACATGAGAAGCTATATACAGGGTCAGTTCCAATACCATATTTACAATGTGCAGGGATCCTGGGTGATAGAGGTAGATATGTATCGGGGTAAGGTGACTACGCAACAGGATATAAGATAAACAGAGTAGCAGCAGATAAATTAAGATTGTATGTGAGTGTGTGTGCGTAGAGTCAGTATAAATGTGTATGCATGCTATGTGTGTGTTGGAGTGTCAGTGTGCAGAGTCCTGTGAGTGTGCATAGAGGCAGTGCAAAGATCAAAATAAATACAAGGGTCAACTCAGATAGTCTGGGTAGACATTTTGTTAGCTACTTAGCAGCCTTATGGCTTGGGGATAGAAACTTAAGGAGCCCGTTGGTGTCAGACTTGATGCTCCGTTACCGCTTGTCGTGTGGCAGTAGAGAGAACAGTCAATGGGTTGGGTGGCTGGAGATGAACAATTTTCTCGGCCTTCCTTTCACACCGCCTGGTATAGAGGTCCTAGATGGCAGGGAGCTTGGCCCCAGTGATGTACTGGGCTGTCTGCACCACCCTCTGTAGCGCCATGCAACTGAGGGTGGTGCTGTTGCCAAACCAAGCAGTGATGCAGCCAGTCAAGATGCTTTCAATGGCGCAGCTGTAGAACTTTTGGAAAATTTGAGGGCTCGTGCCAAACTTTTTCAAACTCCTGAGGGGGACGAGGTGCTGTCTTGCCTTCTCCAGGATCAGCTCCTTGGTCTTACTGATGTTGAGGGAGAGGTTGTTGTCCTGGCACCACACTGCCAGGTCATGGACCTCCTCCCTGTAGGCTGTCTCATCATCGCCGATGATCAGGCCTACCACCGTCATGTCATCAGCAAACTTGATGATAGTGTTGGAGTCGTGCGTAGCCACGCAGTCGTGAGTGAACAGGGAGTACAGGAGTGGACTAAGCACACACGCCTGTGGGGCGCCCGTGTTGAGGGTCAGCATGGCGGCGGTGACGTTGCCTACCCTAACTACGTAGGGTCAGCTCGTCAGGAAGTCCAAGATCCAGTTGCAGAGTGAGGTGTTCAGTCCCAGGGTCCTGAGCTTAGTGATGAGCTTTGAGGGGACAATGGATATTGAACGGTGAGCTGTAGTCAATGAACAGCAATTTCACATAGGTACAGTATCTTATCTAGGTGGGTGAAGGCAGTGTGAAGAGCAATTGAGATTGCGTCATCTATGGATCTGTTGGGGTGGTATGCAAATTGGAGTGGGTCTCGGGTGACTGAGATGGTGGAGTTAGTGTGTGCCATAACCAGCCTCTCAAAGCACTTCATGATTACAGATGTGTGTGCTCAGGGCGGTAGTCATTGTGGCATGAAGCCTTTGAGTTCTTAGGAACAGGGATGATGGTGGTCAACTGTGGGGATTACAGACTGGGACAAGGAAAGGTTGAAAATGACTGTGAATATGCCTGCCAGCTGATCTGCACATGCCCTGGAATACCTTCCACCACCGCGGCCTTGCGAGTGTTGACCTGATGAAAGACCTTACTCAAGTCGGCCTAAGAGAGCGAGATCACCTGGATCGGTGGGTGCCCTCACGCACGGTATTGTGCTCTTATTGTCGAAGCGTGCATAAAATGTGTTGAGTTCGTTTGGTAGATCACGACAGGATCTTCCTTTGTAATCGTTAACGGACTGTAGACCCTGCCACGTGCGTTGGGTGTCAGAGCCTGTGTAATAGGATTCCAATTTATTCCTATATTGTCCTTTTGCTCGATAGATGACTATGCAGAGGTCATAGTGGGACTTCTTGTACTTGTTCCGGTCCTCAGCCGTAGCCTCAGGGTGGTCTGCGATGGCCCCATGTGTGGTAGCCCTGTCCTTTATTTTAGCGCCAATCTGTTTCAATCCAGAGTTTTTGATTGGAAAAGCAGCGAACCTTCACTGTGGGGACAACGTCGCAGATGCATTTCCTCATGATGCCAGTGACGGAGGTGGTTAGCTTGTTGATGTTATCAGCAGAGTCTCGGAATATATTCCAATCAGCGCTAGCAAAGCATAATCTCTGATTCTGATGATCATTTCTCAACAGAAGCGAGTCACGGGTTCTTCCTGTTTGAGGAAGCAGGAATACGGAGTCATGATCTGATATAGAAATGCATCTCATCATTTTTTTAAAGGGCTTTCCTTCACTCGTATCCGACCACACAATCACTGTTATCGTATTGATCTGGTGCTGGGAGCAGCTTGAGGGCCAAGGAGAGATCACAGTACTCAGACTGCTGGAATAAATTGAGTTTAATTAGGAAACTTCAAGGCCGCTCTGTACAACATACATTAAGACACAACACTGACTCCCCCCAAAACCAGGGGTAAAATCTTCAGATGGGTTGTTCTCAGATAGCCATCATTTCATTTCACATGCATTTTTGTGCAGTCAATATGAATTGAAGATGGGGGGAAACTGATTAAAATGTATTTTAATTATTTTCTGACAGCAGACTCTTTGAGCAGCTGAACCTAAAAGCTGTGAGTTGTCAGATAGCTGGAATAGAGGTCTTAATCACACACACAAAAAAAATGTGTGTGGAGTTTGTTTTTGTACCCCATTGACAGACATGTGGCAGAGTGACTGTGAAGGTTTATTAATGAGAAGGGTATATGAGGAGCTTATGCAGCTTTCAAAACCTACTGGTAATGGACCAGGAGATTAGTATAAAGAGGTTCATCTGTCTGGTAAGTACAGTTTTAATTACTTTTGGCAAGGACCATCATCTTCCTTCCAAATTTGGCAACAGATATAGGCCCAGTACAGTTGGCACGAGCAGATACACACACACACACACACACACACACACACACACACACACACACACACACACACACACACACACACACACACACACACACACACACACACACACACACACACACACACACACACACACACACATACACACACATACACACACACACACACACACACGGTTTCACCGATACAGAGACACTAAGAAGAGCTTGGACATACACACACACTCTCTCCATGCCTCCCTGATGAGTTGTGCACATCAGATATTCATAGTGCATAGGGAGATATGTAGAGTCACTGGTGCTTAGCATCCATGGCACTTGTTGTAAGCCCAGTGCGGTCACATCCCTGGCCCAAAATATTACACTTTTTTCTATGCGTCTCAAGCTGGAAATGCTTGATCGTTTACAAACCAGTCCACAGACATTTGAAAGACTGCACAGATTCCTGTGGGTGGTTTGGGGGGGGGGGGGGGGGGGGGGGGGGGGTTTGGAAAAGTAACACGAGGAAAGTTATTTCCAGGCACAAAAACTCTTAAAAGGTCACCATTTCCTGAAATATCTGACAAGACGAAATGCTACAAAAAAGTTACTGCTTTTATCCAAATCCCTCCTACAGAATTGGGCAAAGCAGGTGGTTTCTGAGCCTAATAAAAAAAGGTAGGAAATTGGCAGTGCCATCCTTTGGAGAGAATTGAGGGAAGGAGGAGGGAGAGAATGAAGGGAGAGGGAGATCAGAGCTTCACGTCAGAGCATTTAACACAGGTATTGATGTGAAAGAGAGAAAGTTAGCCCTTCCCAACCCCATGTCCTTCCCGCAAGCTCCAGAATCTAGACACTCTATACAAACTTGTCTCTCTGTGCGTTAGGATTTCAAAATGCTGATCATGGATTGTGCAGAAACCCAGAGAAATAAACCAATCAGGAGGTGAGAGAAAATGTAAACGACTCAGCCCTTTAAAATCCCACTGGAGAATGATCTGTAATTCGCTGGCATATGCAGAGTATGCTCCCATGATGTAGTAGTTCATTAAAGATAATCATAGCAGGTGCATTTTCATGTAGCGTATCCACTCTGACACAGCTGGTCCATTCAGCCATTAAACCAAAGTGGCAGTATAGACA
Organism: Salvelinus fontinalis; assembly: GCF_029448725.1. NCBI lineage: Eukaryota > Metazoa > Chordata > Actinopteri > Salmoniformes > Salmonidae > Salvelinus > Salvelinus fontinalis. The sequence continues at coordinate 28,594,074 of NC_074695.1, forward strand.
AGGCCAGGGGCAGGTCAGGATCATAAACCCAGGCCAAGCTGCTCCTGGTCAGGCTGCTGCCTCCAAGGTTGTGTTGATGCCAATGCTGACTTTTATCCAAAGTACACCGCAGAGCTGGATAATACATCAGATTGGCGTTAATTAAACACAAAGTCTAGTTAGTGTCTGCTGTACAAGGGTACATCTAAACCACTGAAGGAGGATACAAACAATCAGGGAATAAAAGGAAAACAAGGGAAGGCAGTCTGTTCTCTCTGTTCTCAGAGACTCACTCGGTAGGCTACAATTGATGACCGCCCGCTAACGTAATTGACTGTAATCATAGCAAACAATCAACATTTCCCATTGACCTTCACTGTCTGGAGAAGACTTTACCAACGCTCTGAGTGTTCAAATGATGCATCATTTGTGGGGAAGGACACATTCAGCACCTGTGACTGTCACTGTAGATATTTTAAGGGGGGAAGTACCCTCTAAATATTCTCTCGCACGCCCACACACAGACAGAAGAACACAGACACCAACTCTTTTGAGGGAACTCTTCAGGGAAGGTGTGTGTGTGTGTAGGATAGAGAGTTAAGCCTAGGTGAGGAGGGACATCTTCATTCTGACACAACATGGCTCTCTAATTTACAGCTCCCGGCCCAACAGACTACTCTTCTGCCTGGCCAGTAGAGACCTCCATCCTCTCCTCCATCAATCATTACTGAAGCTGCTAAAACCCATCATGGCTGGAAAACAACCACGCAGCACATCGGGGGCTGGATAACCCTTGTCAGCCTGGCAACATCACAATAACACCAACCCACCGGTTATTGACATATAGTTCAATTATGGTGAGGCAGCAGCTGGTACTCAGGCAGCCAACTGATTGTGAGTGAAAGAATGTGAGACTGTGGAAGTGTGGCTGAGCAGCTGTAAGGTGAGAGTTAGGCACAATGGGGCTCCCAACAGTAATAATGGCATCAAACACATAACTGCTGACAGCTGCGTGATAACACAGGTTGTGTTGAACTTGTGAACAGGCTGAATAGGTTTTGTGTGAACTGTGCAGCTTTCTGTTCGGCACAGATACCTCTTGAGTATTAAGCCTTTCCTTGTCCCCCTCGCTCAACCCTGACTCGGGTTGCAAAGCTACCGTTAATTTACCAAAGTTACAGGAATTTTATGTAATTTTGGTAATTAAGAGAAAATCTATGGCAATCTATCATAACTTTGGTAATGTATACTTGAATAACTTTAAAATATATATATCTTCATATATAGTATTCATTGTTTATATGTGTCCATATTGTCCATGAGTTTCTAGTAGATAAACCATATGGTTCAATAGAATATAGCCTAATTAATGAAAAAATCTTAACAATGGCATTATTTTCTATTAACTCTGCAACTCTTCCAACTATTGACTTATTTCGCAACTGCCCCCAGTTTCATGCCAAAACATTGACAACAAATACATATTGACATAGTGAAATAAATAAAAGTGTGTATAAAAAAATAATGGTATTCACTGAGTTGATGGTTTATATTTAGGATAATGTTTTACCGCTTTGTCAATATATGTTTTACTTAAAATCATGTTATTTAATTATTTCAAATATTTGACTTATGATAAGGCCACACAGTGGGCTAGAGATAATTACAGACACCTGTGATAATTTCAAGTACACAAAAGGGCCACTAGATGTCTTGTGATAGATTACATAAAATCCTTGAAAAATATCAAGATTCTGGTAGTTTACTGGTAAAGTTTCCAGTAATATACCCTCTGGTAGTTTACTGGTAAAGTTTCCAGTAATATACCCTCTGGTAGTTTACTGGTAAAGTTTCCAGTAATATACCCTCTGGTAGTTTACTGGTAAAGTTTCCAGTAATATACCCTCTGGTAGTTTACTGGTAAAGTTTCCAGTAATATACCCTCTCTTTGAAACCCTATCTGCTCCATCTGCAGTGCTGTGGTGTGCTCTTGGCTGCGGCTCTTTATTAATCACGGCACTGTCCTTGGAAATATTTAACAGTCATTTATTCACAGCAGTTGTGACTGACTGTCAGTGTGTGTGTTAGAAATAGTGTGAGAGAGAGAGAGGGTGAGGGAGCCTAGGGGGTTCACTGGTATTTTCATCTTTAATTGCTTTCGTTAATTTCGTTTACAGAGTAATTTAGTAAACAGGAACACCACATTAAGGGGATTCGATGCCAATGTCACCAACCATGTGAACATCATCTAATCAGACAGCCACTGAGGAGGGGACCCAATAAATCAACCTCCAAGCATCAAACCAACCAACTGCTCCAGTCCTGTCAGAAGGGCAATGCTAAAAGGTGACCTTTCCAATGAGATGATGCATGCCTCAACACTGTACAGCACATGTAATCTGAGCAGGGAATTTGATTAACTGTATTCAATTATCCAATGAGGAAAATTGCATGGAATATTTGGTGACATTACATACATAAACACCCTTTTCAATTCTTTTCAAGATGAAGCTTAAATCATGAAACACAATGATGCAATCAATTACGCAACATAGGCTTTAACCAGTGTGAATGAAGAAACGGCAATTCTTCAAAAGTTTCCTGACGTGAATGAGATCTCTGACAAAGACATCACACAAGGAAGGACAGGACCCCTTGAGGACCTGGGTCTTATTGCACAGAGGAGAATCAGGAACATGTGATTGAATGAAAAGGGGAGGCAGGGATCTCAGGGGGGGTTCAGTAAATTGGAATTTACAGGGAAAGCTAATGGGATCTGCTTAGGCTAATGGATGGCTGCATCGATACTTGATTAATACCAACTGAAGGAAGAAGAGGAGACTGATTCTCTGAGGTCTGACTGACTTTGAAAGGAGGTAGGCAGGCAGAACAAAATAATAGACAGATGAGAGAAAGAGGCAGTGAGATAGGAAGCGGGGGTGAGACAGCCCCAGATTAGCCCCCAAAGGAGTGAGAGGTAGGTACAATTAAGAGGATAAGGAGAGAGCGAGAGAGAGAGAGACAGCGAGAGAGGAAGGAGGGGTGCGTTTGTGTGTGTGAGATTGACTCACCATGTAGTGCAGGTCGTCAAAGCCATTGAGCAGCAGCTTGCTCTCGTACTGCGGCAGCCCCACGTGTTCCAGCCAGTCTCCCACTGGCTGGTCCAGCAGCCGCCCAGCCGCCCCACCTGCAGACAGAGGGAAGCGCTTGAGCAGGGAGAAGCCTTTGAGCCGGTAGCAGCGGCACTCCGACGACGACACATGGCACTGCCACATCATCCTGGGCCAGCAGAACCTAGCGCACCAGCACCACGAGGGCAGGGGAGACAGCGTGACGGTGGCACCACAGTGGGCAGGCGTTGGCTCCCGCACAACAGCAGGGGCCAAACCACTTTCACCTGGGATCGAGTTAAAGACCACTGGGTCTCAGGGGGCGAGGGGCTTCTGGTCCCCTCTCCTAGTTAACAGCTAGAGTGCTGTGTCCACTCTGCTCTGGTTACCAGCTCAAAACCAGAAATACATTCAACAGAGTCGAGAACAGCCACACATGTAACATTGTTCTGCTTAGACAAAAACGCTCCATATATTACATTCTATTTACACAAGATGAGTTCCCTTGAAACAGGAAATAGGCTATTCTGTCTAAAGTTGCAAGCTTGCTGATTCCTCCTCCCACTAATTTGCTCCAGTTGTTTATGAGGGAGAGGATCTCAAACGAGAGAGAAGCGTATCACAGCAGTTGGGGGGTTTCTCTCCCAGAGAAAAGTTCTTTAGAACTCGCACGGAGCAGCAGGAGAAGAATGATTGAGACAGTTCATCCGTGGCCCATCACAGTTTCTCGCCACTTCTCCACACGGTCAGCAGATCACACTCGCACCAGGCAGGAGTCTCCCACCTGGATTACATGTGTGAATCAGGAAACCCATGGTGGCAGAGAGGAATGACAGACAGCGGTGATAATTGAAAACAGAGTGACAGTAATTAGCTTTAGATGGCTATGATGAATCAATCAAGGTTACTAGCTGTGCTTAGAATTAACTCAATGTCTACATGTGAATCCTGAAACAGAAAACACTTGAGTGGGATGGGTAAGTGCTGAGATGGGGCATTCACTCTGGACCTGTAAACTACTTAATCTAATACATGAAGTAACTAATTCTGATCAACGCTAACTCAAAACATGCACCTTTGAGTTAATCCGAACGATTTAGGCTGTAAATGGTCACAAGCTTGCATGACTTGGGATCAACATCATTCATTTAACTCAAAGCTGAATATTAAAACTTTCCAGCAAAAATAATCTGTCCCCCTGTGCAGCCATCTGCCATCACCACTCAAACAGTTGGTCTAGTATCCTTCAAATTAACTGCAAATCATTTCAATATTTAAATAGGCCACTCACTGCTTCCAGGCCAATCTTGAGAATCAATTATTTCTGTGCCGAAATGATGTAATAGATACAGTAGATTTAAGTCATCAATACAGAGATATCTAATGCAAAACAATCTAACGTAACCAATACGTTGTTAACCTATAGAAACGCTACTACAACCCCTGACCCTGTCCTGTCAGAGTGTACCCAGAGTGCTGATCCTGTCATTCTACACAGAACATACTGTACACACACACTTTAGTCCTCACAGCACACACACACTTCAGTCCTGTCCACAGCCAGTACACTTCAGATTAGGAACAAATCTAGCAAGTATCCAGAGTCCACTACTTCACGCGGCTTTTAAGACCTGCTGCAAGTCTCCAGGTTAAACTCCTATGCTGCCGGCATGAAAGCTTTGAGACCGCAGCTCTCCAGGCACACAGTCTGCTTGTCACTCCTCGAGTCTAACGGCAGGCAGCTCCCTTCTGCTTTAACTCAGATACTCCACTCAAGGTGTTCAGGCAAACGGACGGTCCACACACAATCCTAGAGATGCTCTGAGTGGTGTCCTTCCATTGTCTGGACTGTTCAAAGTACTACTGCCTGCGATTCCTCTCTCTCGCTCTCTCTGACTCCCGACTCCCAACTCGCTTGCTCTTCATCCATTACTCCCTCCCCCTCCCTTTCCCTCCCCTCTCTCCTTCTCTCTTTCTCTGAGACACCACAGGGCTGCTGTTCATTGTCTGTGAGTGTGAACTGCTGCCATTCCTTTCAGCTACAGGGAACCCTGTCCCTCACTGCTTTCACTTGTTCTCTGTTAGTCCCTGATCTTTTGATCACTATCCCTTTCTTTTTTCTTTCTATATCTCTCCATCTGCCAGCAGAGAAGAATAGGACAGGGACTTGGTACAGGTTCTATAGGGACCAGCAATGGGGAACTTCACAGCTCCGCCGCTATCTACCACCACCACTGTGGAGAAGGAATACACTGAACTCAATCAGAAGAGAGAAGTGTCTTTTCACATGGTGTGCAACAGAAAGACTTTTCTGTCCTTTCTCAAAGAAGCCTTTCCTAGCAGCAGGTCCCATGATCCCATGACAGTCAACTCATTGAGATGGTGCTAAGGGGTGTGGCTGGTGGAAAATGTGCTTTAGGCTCACAGAGCAAGGCTAACAACCCAAACAGCCCACGGAGAGCAGCAGAAGTCGCCCTGGGCAACAGCTTTACTGCACTGGGCTTGCCTTATTCTTGCCTTAATGCAAGTTTGCAAGGTGAAATGAGCTCATTCCCTGAAATACATGCCTCTTAATATTTTAACAGCTCACTCCAAATGCAGACCACAACAAACAAGTGAAAAACTGCCAGAATGCAATAACGCCAACGGTTTTCCTTTCTTTCTCTTTCTTCAATGGAACATAGCCGTTGGCTTAACGTTCAACGCTGGTTCATCTCCCTTCTGTGACTGTAAAGAAGCAGCATGTTGTGGAGAGGAGGAGGAGGCTGACAGGAATGGAGGCCATGGTTCTGGTTCACTACCACAGTCCCCTGGTCCCTGAGTGACTATCCATCAGAGCTAAAGGACAGGCCAGCTTTACAGGAGAGTAGCAGACTGTACTTTAGGCTAACATAGGTGGTATATTCAGTGCACATAATCCTGTGACTGCACAGATATCTGTTAAAATGGGTCTATAGTAAATCCAATTCACGGAAATACACTTTGTCCCTTCCAAATTTAGCCATATTGTTCTACAGCCACAAAGAAAACGAGGGCAAAACCAGCGAGTGGGGGGTGCAGTGTCGGACCCCCAGTGAAGACATTTTGGCAGAAGTGATGTACCAATCTGGGTCAGAAAACAGTGTCTGACAGCCTTAAACCAAGGACAGCCACAGTGTGAGCCAATGGATTCATGTCCTTACAGTAAACCTTCTACTTAGGTTACATAGAACACACTGGGAATTGTTGAAAGTCATTTCTAACAATGGCTGAATAAACTCAACTATTAATCTACATTCAAAATATGGCCATGTCCTTCACTGGTAGTAATGTAATCTCTGGTCACCCACTATTATAACAGGTCCCTCTTGTGTGCTATTCAAAGAGCCAGCTGCCTCCCGGATGGTACATTTTTGTGTCCGACTCAGTCATCACTAACATCAACCCATTCATCCCTTCCCACATACTCTCTGATTCCAAGGGGTTCGTGTTTAAATGCGGAAGACACATTTTGGTTGAATGCATTCAGACTAGGTATCCCCCTTCCCTATATGCCGTCAGTGTGGGTATCATGATTCATGTATTTACAGTATCTTTCAGTTCCCCAGCTTTAAGCTATTCACATGGCTCAAATGACTGGTCTCCAGGGACCATTACAAAGCCCCAACAGCATACACATGAAGTGGTGGTGGTGGGTCCCCTAACATAATGCCTAAAAGACACACACAAGCACAAATAGGATGCCAAGGCATGAACAACAATGCCAACTGAATTACATACTTTATAAAGACTAATCGACATGGCTTTGGAGAAAACAGAAAGCAGTGAAATGGAACATTCTGGAAAAAAATATATACTTGTTGAATTATCTCGGCCAAAATAGCCAGGCGTGTAATGAAAAGGTTTTACCTTATAGCACCAGGGACACATTGTTGGAATCACAGAGCACACCATTCTAACTGGGATGGAATGTATTACACAAGATGGTAAAGGAAGATAAAGACGAAATAAATGTATTTATTATCTTTATACCCAACAACACGCAGAACTGACTATAGGAAAGATAATACAAAGCTCGACTTTGGAAAGATGGATCATGGGAGTCTTAACCAGAAAGAGAGAGTTTCAATAGTAGACCAGGGAAATAAAAGTTGACATTAGGTTGGGATGTTCTTAAATAAAAGTGACAGGGGAAATGTAACCTGTACCATGTTCACTAAGCAGAGTAAGTGGATGCATTGCATATGCTATGATAATACTGCATGTTAAGTTACGTAAAATGCTTTGGGTCAGGGGACTGTCATCTTACAGTACCTGGGGTAGCGTACTGCTGGTCTCTGGAGAAATCGATGCCTGCGCCAATCAGCGTCATGATCTTCTCAATCTGAGGAGAGGAACAGAGCAGAGTGTCAGAGGGAAAGACAAGATGGCTGCCACACCTCTCAGCAAAAGGACAAGAGTTACCCACATGCATTGAATCCCACACTGCAGTACAGTAACCCTTAATGTACCCTTAAATAATGCCTAATGTTGCTGACCAGACTTGTCTAAGACCTGTGGGCTGACAGAAGAGAATGGGCTAACCAATACATAGAAATGTTATTAAGAATTGATCAAAAATGACTACACATCTGAGTATCATGTTACAACTTCATTTTTAGAGGGACTGCAGGGCAGTCTAATTAATTTAATTTCAACATTTCTTTCTTATGAGCCTTTGCAGCCTGCAGCCAAAACATTGTAACAATGTAGCTAGGCTCGATATCACAGCAGCAGCCAGTGAGCCATTCTTTCATTAATTCATTTAGAGTACCTGATGTCAAACAGAATCAGAATTCAACAGGAAAGAAGACACATTTGGTTAGAGGAAAAGAACTGGGGCTGCATATGATGGAGCTATTATTTCCCTACTTCAGAGAACTCTGTTTCCTTCCTTCTCCTTTCTAAATATACGACAGAAATATGGCAATCGATCCAAACCCAAGAGGACTTGTTATTGATTATTCCCCAACGAAGCATGCCTCTAACACACACAGAACACACCTCCCCCATCTCATCCATCATCCAACTATAGATGATGCCCAGGTACTCTGATAAGGTATAATTCACCATGAATCCGCATAAGACCAGAAACACACACACCTGTCCCAAACCCATCTCCCTCACACTCATTCAACAGCGAAGCAGCAGTATCAACAGGCCGTAGAGCAGAAAGATTAAAAATGTCACACACCAGACAGGCCGACCCAACATGAGAAATAGAATCCCTCATTCTACTTCCGTGGACCAAGGGCAGAGACAGACGACCAACAAACACTGCTGTCAGAGCTGTCAGCCACTATCACAGTGTCCCCCAAACACTTGAGTCTCCACTTGCAGGACAAATGTGCTCCGTCATGAGAGACAGGCTCTATTCTTTACATGAGGCCCCTTTTCATAGTTTGGAACAGATGGTTGTTCCACATGACTGACACTTAATTCAATCAGTGATCATTTTCAAGGAGAGATGTCATTTCACACAGGAATAATTGTAGGGTTTTGATGTAAATGTCAACAGTGCTTTGCACAGTTGTAAAGAAAAAGGGTAAAACTCTAAAAGCAATGGAATTTCACTACCTAGAGCACTTTATAGTTTATGAAAAAGCCTGGTCTCTATCCAGGTGAGAAGTTAGATGCAGTGCAGAGACTAGCTATGGGCCACTGCGTCAGCATGTGTGATTTGACCTCTCAGCTCTACGCTGACCTTTTCTACAAGGTGCACCTGTGCGCCTAAGTAAAAAAATGTCGGCGCACGCAAAGACATTTAGGAGCACAATGGTAAATATGTGAGATATTAAAGCTAAAATCCTTAATTTCGCTAGGCGCACTGCTGCTCCTAAATTAAAATTCCAGGTCGCAGAGGAAAATATTTAGGCGCATATGCAAGTACAATGGTCACAATGTAGAGCCCTGCCTCTGGTAGACACTGCATGCTGCTGCCTGGAGGCACTAGGAGAACAGGAAGCCTTATATAAACTCTTGTTAACAACTTAATAATACTATCTACCATTCTCAACCACTAGAACTAAAGGAAGAGATGGGAAGTAATCCCACATTATACACATCGGACCAGTATAATGAAATGTGATTGCCAGTTTCTCAGGTCAATGCACAAAGAACAGGCCTGGCCTCTATTATGTAACCTTACATTTAAAAGTAGGAGAATGAAATGCATTAGTCCCAATTCCACATGAGAGGGCTACCTTGGAAATGACTTTAACTGGATAGCTTAGTCAGTTTGACACTTGGTGAGCAGTCAGTCTATGTATATTTCCCAGCAAAAAGATTGTGGAAATTAGCATTCAGAGTGATCACGGTTTGATCATCATGGGAAGAGGTAGCTAACAATTGGCGCAATAAAAGAAGTTGACTATGAAAGGTCAAGCAATGGAGCCTACTTAGGTAGGGGTCTTGCCTTACAGACAAAGCAGTGAACAACAGACTAAAAGGTTAGATCGTTAGAGTAACAAGAGTCTCACAAAAAGGTTATTCCCAAAAAATAACAATCGTATTCACCTCCATCAATAAGAAGGACCAAGAAGAAGAGGAAAGACACACACCAGAAAGAGAAGAGTACCACAGGACCAAAATAAACACCAACGGAGATATATGAAGGACGTGCTCTCTTACACTTTCAGAGGACTGAGGTCTCCGAGGAGGTAGTGTGGGAGGCATCTGCTGGGAGAGAGTCAGGTTGTTGTTTGGTTTTCATTTCCACATTCTAATGTTTTGGCCCAGCAGAGCAAAATGTGTGAGACCAGACCTGACTTCTTACATTTGAAGAACATTCAAAATGGAAAACATAAAACAAAATTCCATATGGCCATGACAAACATCCTCATTGAAAAGGAGAACATCCTGCATCAAGAACCGAACTGCAATTGTGAAAATACTTTGTTGATAAGCGATGCCCAGATCATTGCAGAATTACACTTTTTGTTGTTGTAAACTATGAACTAGCATCATGCAGCCATCCGGCTGATCATTTAAAGAGCTGAAGCGTGTGTGTGTGCACGCGTGTGTATTACTCTTTTGAAGTTTCCTTTTCCCTTATTCATTTTCAAAGTTAATCCTGCAAGAAAGACACTTCATTTTCATTTCGATGCACGGTGTGAAAAGATAAAAAAGAATTTGATCCATTTCCTGCTCTATCCGATCTCAAAATTTGACATCTCCCTACACTGAGGAGCAACACACTCCAGAACCAGCCTCACCCTAGACAAATTAGGAACTGGATGAGTCACACAGCTCTATTAGAAACACCCACACACCTCTCCATGCAGTACCATCAGAGATAGCTCTCGTTTTACTGAGGGTTTTACACTTCAGGTGTCAAAAACGGTTTGTCTTTTCTGCCATTTAGAACAATACTGGAGCTGAAGGTAGGCCCGGAAATCTTGCTTGACCCTTCTATTAACATTTTTCACTGACACTATGCACACTCACAGGACTCTACACACTCACACACATACACACACACACACAAGCTCCTGCTACTCTGTTTATCATACATCCTGATGCATAATCAACTTACCCCTATAAATATCTACCTCTATCACTCCAGTATCCCTGAACATTACAAATATTGTATTGGAACGGATACTGGAACTGATCCTGTATATACTCTACCAGTCAAAAGGGACATACCTACTCATTCCAGGGTTGTTTTTTAAAACTATTTTCTACATTGTAGAATAATAGGGAAGCCATCAAAACTATGAAATAACACACATGAAATCATGTACTAACAAAAAATATTTTATATTTGAGATTCTTGAAAGTAGCCACCCTTTGCCTTGATGACAGCTTTGCACACTCTTGGCATTCTCTCAACCAGCTTCAAGAGGTAGTTACCTGGAATGCATTTCAATTAACAGGTGTGCCTTGTTAAAAGTTAATTTGTGGCATTCTCTCAACCAGCTTCACCTGGAACGCTTTTCCAACAGTCTTGAAGGAGTTCCCAAATATGCTGAGCACTTGTTGGCTTCTTTTCCTTCACTCCGTGGTCCAACTCATCCCAAACCATCTCATTTGGGTTGAGGTCGGGTGATTGTGGAGGCTAGGTCATCTGATGCCGCACTTCATTACTCTCCTTCTTGGTCAAATAGACCTTACACAGCCTGCAGGTGTGTTGGGTCATTGTTCTGTTGAAAAACAAATGATGGGATGGCGTATCACTGCAGAATGGTGTGGTAGCCATGCTGGTTAAGTGTGCCTTAAATTCTAAATAAATCACTGACAGTGTCACCAGCAAAGCACACACACACCATCACACCTCCTCCTCCATGCTTCATGGTGGGACCCACACATGCTGAGATCATCTGTTTCACAAAGACACAGCGGTTGGAACCAAAAATTTGGACTGATCAGACCAAAGGACATATTTCCACCGGTTTAATGTACATTGCCCGTGTGTCAAGCAAGTCTCTTCTTATTATTGGTGTCCTTTAGTAGTGGTTTATTTGCAGCAATTCGACCATGAAGGCCTCATTCACACAGTCTCCTCTGAACAGTTGATGTTGAGATGTGTCTGTTACTTGAACTCTGAAGCATTTATTTGGGCTGCAATTCCCGAGGCTGAAAACTCTAAATGAACTTGTCCTCTGAAGCAGAGGTAACTCTGGGTCTTCCTTTCTTGTGGCGGTCCTCATGAGAGCCAGTTTCATCATAGCGCCTGATGGTTTATGCGACTGCACTTGAAGAAACGTTCAAAGTTCTTGAAATTTTCCAGATTGACTGACCTTCATGTCTTAAAGTAATGATGGACTGATCATTTCTGTTTGCTTATTTGATCTGTTCTTGCCATAATATGGACTTGGTCATTTGCCAAATAAGGCTATGTCCTGTATACCACCCCTACCTTGTCACAACACAACTGATTGGCTCAAACGCATTAACGACAGAAATTCCACAAATTAACTTTTAACAAGGCACACCTGTTAATTGAAATGCATTCCAGGTAACTACTGTACCTCATGAAGGTGGTTGAGAGAATGCCAAGAGTGGGCAAAACTGTCATCAAGGAAAAGGGTGGCTACTTTGAAGAATCTCAAATATATTTTTTTGGTTACTACATGATTACATATGTGTTATTTCATAGTTTTGATGTCTTCACTATTATTCTACAATGTAGAAAATATTAAAAATAAAGAAAAACCCTGGAATGATATGTGTGTCCAAACTAATGACTGGTACTGTAGCTTACTGGCACTGACCCTGGAACTGATCCTGTATATACACTGCTCAAAAAAATAAAGGGAACACTTAAACAACACAATGTAACTCCAAGTCAATCACACTTCTGTGAAATCAAACTGTCCACTTAGGAAGCAACACTGATTGACAATAAATTTCACATGCTGTTGTGCAAATGGAATAGACAACAGGTGGAAATTATAGGCAATTAGCAAGACACCCCCAATAAAGGAGTGGTTCTGCAGGTGGTGACCACAGACCACTTCTCAGTTCCTATGCTTCCTGGCTGATGTTTTGGTCACTTTTGAATGCTGGCGGTGCTCTCTCTCTAGTGGTAGCATGAGACGGAGTCTACAACCCACACAAGTGGCTCAGGTAGTGCAGCTCATCCAGGATGGCACATCAATGCGAGCTGTGGCAAGAAGGTTTGCTGTGTCTGTCAGCGTAGTGTCCAGAGCATGGAGGCGCTACCAGGAGACAAGCCAGTACATCTGGAGATGTGGAGGAGGCCGTAGGAGGGCAACAGGACCGCTACCTCCGCCTTTGTGCAAGGAGGAGCACTGCCAGAGCCCTGCAAAAGGACCTCCAGCAGGCCACAAATGTGCATGTGTCTGCTCAAACGGTCAGAAACAGACTCCATGAGGGTGGTATGAGGGCCCGACATCCACAGGTGGGGGTTGTGCTTACAGCCCAACACCGTGTAGGACGTTTGGCATTTGCCAGAGAACACCAAGATTGGCAAATTCGCCACTGGCGCCCTGTGCTCTTCACAGATGAAAGCAGGTTTACACTGAGCACATGTGACAGACGTGACAGAGTCTGGAGACGCCGTGGAGAACGTTCTGCTGCCTGCAACATCCTCCAGCATGACCGGTTTGGCGGTGGGCCAGTCATGGTGTGGGGTGGCATTTATTTGTGGGGCCGCACAGCCCTCCATGTGCTCGCCAGAGGTAGCCTGACTGCCATTAGGTACCGAGATGAGATCCTCAGACCCCTTGTGAGACCATGTGCTGGTGCGGTTGGCCCTGGGTTCCGCCTAATGCAAGACAATGCTAGACCTCATGTGGCTGGAGTGTGTCAGCAGTTCCTGCAAGAGGAAGGCATTGATGCTATGGACTGACCCGCCCGTTCCCCAGATCTGAATCCAATTGAGCACATCTGGGACATCATGTCTCGCTCCATCCACCAACGCCACGTTGCACCACAGACTGTCCAGGAGTTGGCGGATGCTTTAGTCCAGGTCTGGGAGGAGATCCCTCAGGAGACCATCCGCCACCTCATCAGGAGCATGCCCAGGCGTTGTAGGGAGGTCATACAGGCACGTGGAGGTCACACACACTACTGAGCCTCATTTTGACTTGTTTTAAGGACATTACATCAAAGTTGGATCAGCCTGTAGTGTGGTTTTCCACTTTAATTTTGAGTGTGACTCCAAATCCAGACCTCCATGGGTTGATAAATTTGATTTCCATTGATCATTTTTGTGTGATTTTGTTGTCAGAACATTCAACTATGTAAAGAAAAAAGTATTTAATAAGAATATTTCATTCATTCAGATCTAGGATGTGTTATTTTAGTGTTCCCTTTATTTTTTTGAGCAGTATAGCTTACTTACTTGTGTTTTTCTTGTTTTTATTTCTCGTGTTTTTGTTCTACTTTATAGTACTACTGATATTGATTACCGCATTGTTGGGAAAGAGCTTGTAAGAAAGGCATTTCACTGTACTTTTGCATGTGACAATAACTTGAAACTTGCTCACAAACAGAAATGAACATAGCATAACAAGCATAAACACATTTTAATCTGTAAAAACATGCGGCAGGTTGCAAATGGGACTTCTATGACAGCAAGCGACAAGCTGGCTGGCACGCTGGCTGACTCATTCAGGTAGCCTAATTTGAAACAGATGTGACTAAACTACCTTTCCCATCACCATCTGCTGGTTCTCCATACGGTCTTAACTGGCAGCCTCCATACTGGCTCTCCTCTCTGTGTGCTCACTACGGATGAGGCACATGCATGCTCAAAAGAAAGGGGACAAGAGGGTTTAGCCTGAACCATCTGTGGAATAGGGGGGGTTCACTGAGCTTTTTGATCCCACTCTTTTCTCTCTGCCCCTCCCTCCTCATTAACTAGTCCCCTCCATGGCACTGGCACTGTTCTCTTTACAATGAAAACACCATGGAATGACAGATCCTTCCCCCATTATAGATAGATAGGCTATGTACAGTGCCTTCGAAAAGTATTCAGACCCCTTGACTTTTTCCACATTTTGTTACGTTACAGCCGTATTCTAAAATGTATTAAAAACATTTTTTTTTAACCCTCATCAATCTACACACAAAAACGGAAATATCACATTTCTATAAGAATTCAGACCCTTTAATCAGTACTTTGTTGAAGTGCCTTTGGGAGCGATTACAGCCTTGAGTCTTCTTGGGTATGACGCTACACGCTTGACACACCTATATTTGGGGAGTTTCTCCCATTCTTCTCTGCATATCCTCTCAAGCTCTGTCAGGTTGGATGGGGAGCATTGCTGCACAGCTATTTTCATGTCTCTCCAGAGATGTTCGATCTGTGGAGGTTTTCATCAAGGATTTCTCTGTACTTTTCTCCGTTCATCTTTGCCTCGATCTTGACTAGTCTCCCAATCCCTTCCGCTGAATAACATCCATACAGCATGATGCTGCCACCACCATGTTTCACAGTAGGAATGGTGCCAGGTTTCCTACAGATGTGACACTTAGCATTCAGGACAAAAAGTTCAATCTTGGTTTCATCAGACCAGAGAATCTTGTTTCTCATGGTCTAAGAGTCTTTAGGTGCCTTTTGGCAAACTCCAAGCGGGCTGTCATGTGCCTTTTACTGAGGAGTGGCTTCCATCTGGCCATTCTACCATGAAGGCCTGATTGGTGGAGTGCTGCAGAGATGGTTGTCCTTCTGGAAGATTCTCCCATCTCCACAGAGGAACTCTGGAGCTCTGTCAGAGTGACCATTGGGTTCTTGGTCACCTCCCTGACCAAGGCCAGTCTCCTCCGATTGCTCAGTTTGGCCGGGCGGACAGCTCTAGGAAGAGTCTTGGTGGTTCCAAACTTCTTACATTTAAGAATGATGGAGGTCACTGTGTTCTTCAGAAATGTTTTGGTACCCTTCCCCAGATCTGTGCCTCGAAACAATCCTGTCTCGGAGCTCTAGGGTTGGTTTTTGATCTGACATGCACTGTCAACTGTAGGACCTTATATAGACAGATGTGTGCCTTTCCAAATCATGTTCATTCAATTGAATTTACCACAGGTGGACTCCAATCAAGTTGTAGAAACATCTCAAGGATGATCAATGGAAACAGGTTGCACCTGATCTCAATTTCGAGTCTCATAGCAAGGGGTCTGAAAACTTACGTAAATAAAGTATTTATGTTTTCTAAAAACCTGTTATCATTTGTCATTATCGGGTTTTGTGTTTAGATTGCTGAGGATTGTTCTGAATTTAATCATTTTTAGAATAAGGCTGTAACATTTGGAAAAAGGGGTCTGAATACTTTCAGAATGTGTGTTAGACACTCATGAGCAGGGATGTTTCTTTTCAAACAGGACAGGTTTATTACATAGAACTCTCTCGGGGTGGAGGAGCGTTGGGAATGAAAAGGAAATAAAATAATTTGAGAACAATGGATGTCATAACCATAAATCATGCTGAATAAAAGACAAAAAGGTCAATAAGGATACCTTCCTGAATACTGGTATTCTCATAGGATGAGGACATTATTTTCTAAATATCTATTTATAGCTTATGTAAAATATAATTTAGCTCACTCTAGTGTCCATAAATGACATTGCATTGCTTCCCTTCCAAACCTGATGTTGCAATTAAACAGAGAGATTGATGAGTTGGGACAATTATCACCCTGTGGAGGAATGCTAGGTCTCCTGTAAAGTGGTCACACAAAGCTCTAAGTGTGGCCTGCCCAGATAAAGATGACAGGACTGTGGCTTCATTCAGATCTATAGGCTCTCTGTTTGCCTGCAGAATAAAACCCTTGAGTGTCATCAGTTCCCAGTAATGAGCAGTTTTGGACAATACAGCCCAGCCAGCATCCTCTGTCTGTCTGAGTGGCTGTGCTATACGCTGCTGTCTGGTAATCTGGCTAGGAGCTGTGGCTCTCAGGGGAAAGAGAGTAATGCTAGAGTAATGTTATGCTACATTCTTTCATGGAGGAGATGTCTGGATTCTATCTCCCCCTCCAGAACCTGACTGCCAAACCCTGTACCTCTCTGTAATGGTCTACCAGTCTGTGACTCAGGACAATACCCTGAATACACCTGCTTAGAGCACATGGGACCCGAAAGGTGCCAATAGGAAGAAATTATTGATTACTGTACATCACACAGCTGTATACACACACACACACACACACACACACACACACACACACACACACACACACACACACACACACACACACACACACACACACACACACACACACACACACACACACACACACACACACACACGCACACGCACAATGCATTGCTAGCACCATTCAACCTTGATATTTTGGCACCCCTCCTCCAACATAAGAATCAGCTGCAGTTGGCTGGCTGTGACAGACAGGTCTAATATACTGTGAGACTAAGTAAATACATCCTGATCTGAGCAGAGGATATAACGGCCTGGTGGTTCCTCAAGGTACGGCCTATAGGCCTACATACACAGCCAAGGAAGCTTCTCACTGGGATAGATACTCATAACCAAACACAGAGCTGAGACAAGAGAGAAGGTTTTAATCCATATATAGGTCCTAGAGACACATCCATTGTGAGAGGGGCTCTCTAGTGTCTATGGGCACCATCAACCTGATAGGATGAGAAGAGGTCAGAGGTCAGGGGGGGGGGGGGGTGTTAAAGGTCAACAGCTGAGGAGGGAGTGGGTTAGCTACCAGGTGGGGTTGGGGTCAGAGTGATGTAGATAAAAAATTCAGAAAGATGGAGGGAGATGGAAATAGAGAGAGAGTGATAGAGAGAGAGACAAAGACAGAGAGAGCCCTTAGGCACCGAGCCCCAGGGCCAGCTGGCAGAGTGTGTTGGAGGTAAAATAAAGGTCTTCCACATGGAAAGCGTGCCCAGACCAAGGAGCCGAGCCTCACATTGGCAAGCTAGCACCGAGAGCAGGGCCTGGAGAGGCCATTCAAAGGGCCTAAACACTAACACAACACCCTCTGAACAGGTGCCACGGGATCTACACTGACACTGGTACACAGCACAATCAATAGCCTTCACCAAATGCCCCAGAGTGACCCTCCATTGGTCACCCCAGGCGATGACACACCACACAGAGTTTGGTTTGATTCCAGCAGCAGGTCCTAACCCACAGCATGGGGATTTACCGCTCTTATTTCTACAGGGTCTCTAGCCATCTCCTCCCTCAGAGGGAGAATCTGGGAAAAGAGCTTAACACTCTCCAAACAAACAGAGTGCTAACAGACACAGAAAAAGATCATAGCAACATTGATATACTCTCAAAAAACAGCCTGTGGAGTTTAAAAATGCCACAGTAGATTAGGCAGAAGTCTTGATCAATGAGGTTGGCTAAAGTAGGAAAACATCCTTGGCTTAGTTAAGATGGAAAAGAAAATGTTACAATATTATTAATATTAATGAAAAAAAGAGGTAGGCTACAACATAATTCCTATGAATGGAAAACTGAAAGACACTGTGTAAAGAGAATCAATATACTCACAAAAGCTGGCTTCATAGTGGCCATGGGATCCGTGGGGAGCAGGACAAAAAATGAAGCAAAAGTGAAGTGGGCTGTTAGATGACTACCCTTTCTTCTCAGTCTCTGTCTATGCGTCGCCCTCCCGCTCTCTTTCTTCTTCTCTCTCTATCCCCTCCCATCTGTGGGTCTACTCTAACTGGCACACACAATGTATCCCCTGGATTGTCATGTTCAGTATGATCCTAAGACTGAGACAAACCTGCATTAGCATGGGCATTAAACACACACACCGTAACACACACAAACACTTAAATGCAGAAGCGCAGGCCAAGACCTCATGCAAGTCAAATCTCCTCGTCTGTAAAGGCAGGCTGTGAGTGTAAAGAGAAGAGGGTGTTAGAATAGGAGGAGTTAGCAGACCCAGACACACAATGAAATAGCTTTTTTTGGTGCCCTGGGACCCCCTCGTCCACACGCTGTCACACAGCTCAGTAGAGTGTTCCAGAGCAGCCAGCCGTGACCAGCAAGATGGCCGCCCGCAGCCAGGCTGGCTGCTCCTCACAGCAACAGTAGGGAGGGAGAGACTTTAAAAACTGACCTATTTACAGAGGATATTCACAGGCTTCTAAATAACTAAAACAAAGGATGGGGAAAGTTAGAAAACATACTTATGCTTAATATTGCTTTCATTTGTTAAACATTCCATCACTGATGCAGACCGAGTACTTGAGGTTTTCTTGAAAACAGTGCGAGAACAGAGTTTCAGCAAAGAGAAATTTCTCAAGCTAAGAAGCAATTTGTTTATTTTGGGCCATTTTAATTGAAAACAATCACAGTAAGGTATTTAATTCTTACCCAGAAATTATTTGATGTTGAGATAAAAACGCCTGCATTAGACCTTTAAGAAAACTATCCAATGGGTGATGAGTTAGGTATAATGTAACCCAGGGCAACCCCTCCTGGGTGACTGAGTATTACAGCCCTATTAATTATTCAATAGACAACAAGAAAAGTCATGAAAACGAGGACATAAAAAAAATCTGAAAATGAACTTTTTCTTGCCAAAGGAAAGAACTTGCATAGCGTACTCTCTCTTACACACACATATGCATCACGGACAGGCTACATGCTAATCCGAGTGATGCGTTGAAAGGCAACGTTCGGCTGTTATCTTGAACAATGCAGCTCAGGGTTTCTGCATTAGCATTCACCTCGGCTAGGTTGTTGAGCAAACTGTCAACTCTCCGGGCTGCTACACTGCAATAAGTGATCCTACCTGACCAGCTGACAACCTTCCGGCTCAGGGGGTGGACAGAGAGCGACAGGGAGCCTGTGAATACAGACAAGGCGGCAATAATGGGCGTTGAAGGAACTGAGATCTCTGGTAACCGTCAAACCTTTACATGAAAGGTGTGTGAAGAAAAACAGAGATTGTCTTTTAAACGTTCAAATATGAAGCAATGCTGCCACTACTCATAGGCGGTACAAGTACTCAAAACAGGTCAGGGTACTCAAGAGGTTGCAGTACGTAAATGAAGCCACTACCCTGAACACAACAGAAGGTCTCCTCTTACCTACTTAGATTCCGTCACACAGGAACACAACTCCACCTCAAATCAAATCAAAGTTTAATTGTCACGTGCACCGAATACAAGGTGTAGACCTTACAGTGAAATGGTTACTTACAAGCCCTAACCAACAGTGCAATTTGAAAGTAAAAAATAGGTATTAGGTAAACAATAGATAAGTAAAGAAATACAAAACAAACTGTGAAATGACAGTGAAAATAACAGTAGCGAGGCTATATACAGGTGTGGGGGCACAGGTTAGTTGGGCTAATTGAGGTAATATGTACATGTACACTACCGTTCAAAAGTTTGGGGTCACTTTGAAAGAAAAGCAAATTTTTTGTTCATAAAAAAACATTGATCAGATATACAGTGTAGACATTGTTAATGTTGTAAATGACTATTGTAGCTGGAAACAACAGATTTTTTATGGAATATCTACATAGGCGTACAGAGGCCCATTATCAGCAACCATCACTCCTGTGTTCCAATGGCACGTTGTGTTAGCTAATCCAAGTTTATAATTTTAAAAGGCTAATTGATCATTAGAAAACCCTTTTGCAATTATGTTAGCACAGTTGAAAACTGTTGTTCTGATTAAAGAAGCAATACAACTGACCTTCTTTAGACTAGTTGAGTATCTGGAGCGTCAGCATTTGTTGGTTCGATTACACGCTCAAAATGGCCAGAAACAAAGCACTTTCTTCTGAAACTCGTCAGTCTATTCTTGTTCTGAGAAATGAAGGCTATTCCATGCGAGAAATTGCCAATTGAACAGCGCAAACCGACTCTAACCAGAATAGAAAGAGGAGCTGGAGGCCCCGGTGCACAACTGAGCAAGAGGACAAGTACATTAGAGTGTCTAGTTTGAGAAACACATGCCTCACAAGTCCTCAACTGGCAGCTTTATTAAATACTACCCGCAAAACACCAGTCTCAACGTCAACAGTGAAGAGGCGACTCCGGGATGCTGGTCTTCTAGGCAGAGTTGCAAAGAAAAGGCCTCATCTCAGACTTGCCAATAAAAATAAAAGATTACAATGCAAATAGTCCGGGTAGCTATTTGATTACCTGTTCAGGAGTCTTATGGCTTGGGGGTAAAAGCTGTTGAGAAGCCTTTTGGTCCTAGACTAAGTGCTCCGGTACCGCTTGCCATGCGGTAGCAGAGAGAACAGTCTATGACTGGGGTGGCTGGGGTCTTTGACTATTTTTTGTGCCTTCCTCTGATGCCTGGTGTAGAGGTCCTGGGTGGTAGGCAGTTTAGCCCCAGTGATGTACTGGGCCGTACGCAGTACCCTCTGTAGTGCCTTGTGGTCAGAGGCCGAGCAGTTGCCGTACCAGGCAGTGATGCAACAAGTTAGGATGCTCTCGATGTTGGAGCTGTAGAACCTTTTGAGGATCTGAGGATCCATGCCAAATCTTTTTAGTTTCCTGAGGGGGAATAGGTTTTGTCGTGCACTCTTCACGACTGTCTTGGTGTGTTTAGACCATTCTAGTTTGTTGGTGATGTGGACAGAAAGGAACTTGAAGCTCTCAACCTGCTCTACTACAGCCCCGTCAATGAGAATGGGGGCGTGCTAGGTCCTCCTTTTCCTGTAGGCCACAATCATCTCCTTTATCTTGATTACGTTGAGGGATAGGTTGTTATTCTAACACCACCCGGCCAGGTCTCTGACCTCTTACACTGTTGTGTCGTCTACAAACTTAATGATGGTGTTGGAGTCGTGCCTGGCCATGCAGCCGTGGGTGAACCGGGAGTACAGGAGGGGACTGAGCACGCACCCCTGAGGGGCTCCGGTGTTGAGGAACAGCGTGGCAGATGTGTTGCTACCTACCCTCACCACCTGGGGAGGCCATTCAGAAAGTCCAGGATCCAGTTGCAGACGGAGGTGTTTAGTCCCAGGATCTTTAGGTGCTCTGTGACTAGATCCTGCCACAGGCAAGGGAACACTAGTCTCCAAGCGGATAACCCTCTTCTTTCCTTTGCAGCTTAGGTTCAACTCCTACATTACGCAACCAGATCCATTGAGGCTGTTCTCATTGACAGACATTTAAGGAGAGCAGTGTAACGAGATTTCAATTTACACAAAATGTTCAGTTTACATTTCATCCTTGCCTTACCTTTTCGTTGTGATTGGCAACGTGACATTGTTATTAAGCTCAGTCAATTCAGATCTAAATATCTAATTGTAGAGAATAGACATACACTGTATAATAAGGGAGAGCCGACCAGGAAATAACATCTGCAGGATTATAGCTGGTGCTGCTCTGATCAGTAGGGAGCTGCTGTGGTGTGGCGGCTCCTCTTCCAATCGCCACACAACTGCATCATGACTTAATCCACAGGCAGCCTCTAGGAAAGGCTAAATCCCATCTTCCAGCTCCAGGACTTCATGAGGTCAGGTGTTCAATCAAGCTGTGGGTGATTACAGCGTACAGAGTCGGATCTGGCTCCTGTGTCACTCATAATGTAGGCTAGTCCCAGGAGCTACAGTATCGTTAGGAGGGTATAAAGTATCGTCATATTGCTGAACGTTTCAGCAGGGGAACTAAAGATTCAAGTCGGCCAGCTGTTCCAGTCTGGTGACCCCATTATCCACTTGGGACCAAATGCTCTACAACAGAGAGAAGAACCACACTGATAATACTAACACTGTGCCTGCAGGAGGGGACTGGAATGACAGAGCACTTTGAAGTAATGGGACAAAGTTCATTCTGTGCAACTTCTAATAAACTGTTTTTGATTTGAAGTAATTTGATATTGGAAAACGATGTACCTATTTAGAAGGTGAATGACCTTGACGATGGCTGTGACACAGGCGCATTCATGAAGTTCACAGCATAACATTTGAACAGTAGCTTCATGAAATATGTTTAATATGTCTAACAGTTGTACAAACAGAATGTTATGACTGGAGTCTCGATACAAAAGTGAAACAGTCTGTTCTCTTCAGTTTATCTTCCCCTCCTCCCTCTCCCATTGTCAGAGTGTAATAGTCAGCACAGCAGACCCCCCCCCCCCCCCCCCCCCCCCCACAGTCTACTTGAAGAGAACAATGATGAATGATGAGACATCAAAGCCGAACAAACGGCATACTATTAAGACATGCTATAGATGGAAGGAAAGTAGTCTAGAAATCTACCGGGTCAAAACGTTTCAATGCAATAGTGAAGGTGTAAACTTGTCAGTAAAAAGCCTAAACAGTATATTTGACCTTTCAACTTCCCTACCAAATCAAAACATTTCTATGCAGACAATCTAAGAAAATTAACAACAATGGCAAATGGTTAGAAGAAGAATGCAAAAATCTAAGAAATAAATTGAGAAACCTGTCCAACCAAAAACACAGACTTGAGCCTACGCCTTCTTTCCTCTCCCGCTCGGGGGCTATGAGGCTTAGGTGTCAAAGATCTAAGTTAAAACTTAAGACTCAGCATTTGCTGCTCCCATAAGTTATTTTTGTAAACGAAGAAGGCGTAGCAGTCGGACGTGTGTTTGTCTTGTCTTGTCCCGTCTTGTCCCGCGTAAATAGTCCTCGTATTTTTTGTATACATTTCGTATATATTTTAATTTCACTTTCCATCTTGGAACTGAATATACATTCCCGCAACCCGCCTCACCCAATGTGGTACGGATCTGCTATTTTTTATACTTTAGAACCGTGACCCCAATCAGAAGCTAGCCAGATAACTAGCTACTAGCTAGTAGTCAGTTAGCCACTGCTGCGGTCTTCGCCCTTAACTCGGACACCAGCCAGCTTCAGCTCGGGCAAATACCTGCCAGTCTGCAGGCGCGATATCAACCCAGAGAATATAGGACTGCTTTTTCTCTACCACATCACCGGATTCCTGACGCAAGCTCTGGACAATTACACCAGATCATCGTCGCTAGCTAGCTGCAACCAGGTGGCTACTACTGGCTAATACATCTGTCCCGAAACAAGCACCAGTTAGCCTTGAGCTAGCCTCGAGCTAGGCCCATCTGCCGGCTAGCCGAAGAGGCCTACCAGCGAATTATTGGGCTACAATACCTCTTTTGCCAATTGGACTGGACCCTTTATTGCCGACACGGAGCCCCGCCGATCCATCACGACTGGTCTGCCGACGTAATTGTCCGAGGTGGTTTCAACAGGCTTTTCCATTGCGATGTTTCTGAATACCCATCTGCGAATTATTAGCTGTCTTATCGGCTGCTATCTAAATAAATATACCGGACAATTTTTTTTTTAAAGTTTTTTTTATTTTTTTTCCCCCCTGGGTCACTATATCTATTTTGCCAATTGGATCGATCCCCTCTACCACACGGAACCCCACTAATCTACCGAGGGAAACGAACGAGGTGACAAAAAAATAAAAAAATAAAAAAAATAAAAACAGACCTCCATCCTATGTTATCTTGCTACCGATAGCCAGCTATCCGGCCAGCTGTCTGGATCGCCGTGCCCCCAACCAACCTCTACTCACTGGACCCTTATGATCACTCGATTAAGCATGCCTCTCCTTAATGTAAATATGCCTTGTCCATTGCTGTCCTGGTTAGTGTTTATTGGCTTATTTCACTGTAGAGCCTCTAGCCCTGCTCACTATATATCCAACCTCTCAGTTCCACCACCCACATATGCGATGACATCACCTGGTTTCAATGATGTTTCTAGAGACTATATCTCTCTCATCATCACCCATTACCTAGGTTTACCTCCACTGTATTCACATCCTACCATACGTTTGTCTGTACATTATTCCTTGAAGCTATTTTATCGCCCCCAGAAACTTCCTTTTACTCTCTGTTCTAGACGTTCCAAACGACCAATTCTCATAGCTTTTAGCCGTACCCTTATCCTACTCCTCCTCTGTTCCTCTGGTGATGTAGAGGTGAATCCAGGCCCTGCAGTACCTAGCTCCACTCCTATTCCCCAGGCGCTCTCTTTTGATGACTTCTGTAACCGTAATAGCCTTGGTTTCATGCATGTTAACATTAGAAGCCTCCTCCCTAAGTTTGTTTTGTTCACTGCTTTAGCACACTCTGCCAACCCAGATGTTTTAGCCGTGTCTGAATCCTGGCTTAGGAAGACCACCAAAAATTCTGACATTTTCATCCCTAACTACAAGATTTTCAGACAAGATAGAACGGCCAAAGGGGGCGGTGTTGCAATCTACTGCAAGGATTGCCTGCAGAGTTCTGTTTTACTATCCAGGTCTGTTCCGAAACAATTTGAACTCCTACTTTTAAAAATCCACCTCTCTAAAAACAAGTCTCTCACTGTTGACGCCTGCTATAGACCACCCTCTGCCCCCAGCTGTGCTCTGGACACCATATGTGAACTGATTGCCCCCCATCTATCTTCAGAGCTTGTGCTGCTAGGCGACCTAAATTGGAACATGATTAACACCCCAGCCATCCTACAATCTAAGCTTGATGCCCTCAATCTCACACAAATTATCAATGAACCTACCAGGTATCACCCCAATTCCGTAAACACGGGTACCCTCATAGACATCATCCTAACCAACTTGCCCTCCAAATACACCTCTGCTGTTTTCAACCAAGATCTCAGCGATCACTGCCTCATTGCCTGTATCCGTAATGGGTCAGCGATCAAACGACCTCCACTCATCACTGTCAAACGCTCCCTGAAACACTTCAGCGAGCAGGCCTTTCTAATCGACCTGGCCGAGGTATCCTGGAAGGATATTGATCTCATCCCGTCAGTAGAGGATGCCTGGATATTTTTTAAAAATGCCTTCCTCACCATCTTGAATAAGCATGCCCCATTCAAGAAATTTAGAACCAGGAACAGATATAGCCCTTGGTTCTCTCCTGACCTGACTGCCCTTAACCAACAGAAAAACATCCTATGGCGTTCTGCATTAGCATCGAACAGCCCCCGTGATATGCAACTTTTCAGGGAAGCTAGAAACCAGTATACACAGGCAGTTAGAAAAGCCAAGGCTAGCTTTTTCAAGCAGAAATTTGCTTCCTGCAACACAAACTCAAAAAAGTTCTGGGACACTGTAAAGTCCATGGAGAATAAGAACACCTCCTCCCAGCTTCCAACTGCACTGAAGATAGGAAATACTGTCACCACCGACAAATCTATTATAATTGAGAATTTCAATAAGCATTTTTCTACGGCTTGCCATGCTTTCCACCTGGCTATCCCTACCCCGGTCAACAGCACTGCCCTCCCCTCTGCTACTCGCTCAAGCCTTCCCCATTTCTCTTTCTCCCAAATACAGTCAGCTGATGTTCTGAAAGAGCTGCAAAATCTGGACCCTTACAAATCAGCCGGGCTAGATAATCTGGACCCTTTCTTTCTAAAACTATCTGCTGAAATTGTTGCCACCCCTATTACCAGCCTTTTCAACCTCTCTTTCGTGTCGTCTGAGATTCCCAAAGATTGGAAAGCAGCTGCGGTTATCCCCCTCTTCAAAGGGGGAGACACTCTAGACCCAAACTGCTACAGACCTATATCTATCCTACCCTGCCTTTCTAAGGTCTTCGAAAGCCAAGTCAACAAACAGATTACCGACCATCTCGAATCCCACCATACCTTCTCCGCTATGCAATCTGGTTTCAGAGCTGGTCATGGGTGCACCTCAGCCACGCTCAAGGTCATAAACGATATCTTAACCGCTATCGATAGGAAACAGTACTGTGCAGCCATATTCATTGACCTGGCCAGGGCTTTTGACTCTGTCAATCACCACATCCTCATCGGCAGACTCGACAGCCTTGTTTTCTCTAATGATTGCCTCGCCTGGTTCACCAACTACTTCTCTGATCGAGTTCAGTGTGTCAAATCGGAGGGTCTGTTGTCCGGACCTCTGGCAGTCTCTATGGGGGTGCCACAGGGTTCAATTCTTGGACCGACTCTCTTCTCTGTATACATCAATGATGTCGCTCTTGCTGCTGGTGAGTCTCTGATCCACCTCTACGCAGACGACACTATTCTGTATACTTCTGGCCCTTCTCTTGACACTGTGTTAACAACCCTCCAGGCGAGCTTCAATGCCATACAACTCTCCTTCCGTGGCCTCCAATTGCTCTTAAATACAAGTAAAACTAAATGCATGCTCTTCAACCGATCGCTGCCTGCACCTGCCCGCCTGTCCAGCATCACTACTCTGGACGGCTCTGACTTAGAATATGTGGACAACTACAAATACCTAGGTGTCTGCTTAGACTGTAAACTCTCCTTCCAGACTCACATCAAGCATCTCCAATCCAAAGTTAAATCTAGAATCGGCTTCCTATTCCGCAACAAAGCATCCTTCACTCATGCTGCCAAACATAACCTTGTAAAACTGCCCATCCTACCAATCTTCGACTTCGGTGATGTCATTTACAAAATAGCCTCCAAAACCCTACTCAATAAATTGGATGCAGTCTATCACAGTGCCATCCGTTTTGTCACCAAAGCCCCATATACTACCCACCACTGCGACCTGTACGCTCTCGTTGGCTGGCCCTCGCTTCACACTCGTCGCCAAACCCACTGGCTCCAGGTCATCTACAAGACCCTGCTAGGTAAAGTCCCCCCTTATCTCAGCTCGCTGGTCACCATAGCAACGCCCACCCGTAGCACGCGCTCCAGCAGGTATATCTCTCTGGTCACCCCCAAAACCAATTCTTCCTTTGGCCGCCTCTCCTTCCAGTTCTCTGCTGCCAATGACTGGAACAAACTACAAAAATCTCTGAAACTGGAAACACTTATCTCCCTCACTAGCTTTAAGCACCAGCTGTCAGAGCAGCTCATAGATTACTGCACCTGTACATAGCCCATCTATAATTTAGCCCAAACAACTACCTCTTTACCTACTGTATTTATTTATTTTGCTCCTTTGCACCCCATTATTTCTATCTCTACTTTGCACCTTCTTCCACTGCAAACCAACCATTCCAGTGTTATTTTTTTTACTTGCTATATTGTATTTACTTCGCCACCATGGCCTTTTTATATATTTTTTTATTTATTTATATATATATTTGTTTGCCTTCACCTCCCTTATCTCACCTCACTTGCTCATATTGTATATAGACTTATTTTCACTGTATTATTGACTGTATGTTTGTTTTACTCCATGTGTAACTATGTGTTGTTGTATGTGTCGAACTGCTTTGCTTTATCTTGGCCAGGTCGCAATTGTAAATGAGAACGTGTTCTCAATTTGCCTACCTGGTTAAATAAAGGTGAAATAAATAAATAAATAAAAATGGTGAAACACTAAAACGGTACAGAAATATAAGAAAAAAAGAAACCAGAAACCAGCCCAATGTAATTGAAGAATCCATAGAATTTAACAATTTCTGTGAAAACTGGAACACACTAAACATACAACAACATGAAGACCTATCTATCCAAAATGGAGATGTATGGATAACCCACTTCTCTATTCGTTTTCGCCCTATAACAAAGACCAAACAGCAAAAACATACACATAATCAATTACAAATCTTAGAATCAGCTATTAAAAAGACTACCAGAGCCCACGGGCCTCTCCAATTACATTGAATGAACTACAGGACAAAATACAAACCCTCCAACCCAAAAAGGTCTGTGGTGTTGATAGTAGGGATGCACAATATACCGGTAAGCATATCGGAATCAGACGATATTAGCTAAAAATGGCAACATCGGCATCGGCCTGATGTCTAGTTTAACGGTGATGTGTAAAACCGATGTCAAAGCTGACGTACATACCTACCTCTATTACGTAGGTAGATTACGTAATGACCCCACAAAAAATATAGCGCTACACGCAACACAGCATTACTAACCTAGCCCACAATGTCTGCTGTGTGGATCGAGCAGTCAACAAGTCGAGCAGTCATTTGAAAGAGTAAGAAAATTACAGCGAGACAACTCAAAGGTGAAATCCATTAACACCAAGATAATGGAATTCATTGCCCTTGACACTCAACCGTTCTCTGTCGTGGGTAATGTTAGCTTTCGCCGACGGGTCAAGCACCGGTACACACTACCAAGTAGGTGCTATTTATCATATGTTGCCCTACCGGAGTTACTCAGTATTTTTGAAACTCACATCCATGAGCTAACGTTACTTGCTATGGGCGTCACTGCTATTAGCTTCACGACGGACATGTGGACCAGCGATGTCAGCCCCATGAGCATTATTAGTCTGACAGCACAGTGGGTCCACGAGGATTTCCTACTGAGGAAAGCCGTATTGCATGCTCAAGAATGTGCTGGTTCTCATAACGCTGCTGCCATTTCAATGGCATTTGAGAACATGTTTGAAACATAAACACTCCCAGCTCCTTTCGAACAACTGACTGAGAAATAAGCTCAACTGCGTCTGCAGCAGACGTGATACCCTCTGTCATGGCATTGAAACGCCTGCTCAACAAAAATGTCAACACAGACCGTTGGGTTAACTTGGAAATGTACTCTACTAGAGACTGTGAACAAGTGATTCCATGGCATTTTCTCTGAGCCTCTACTGTGTCGCCACCATGCTCAATGCTAGGTACAAAGACCGCTACTTCACTGTACTAGAATGCTTAAAAGGCTGCTCAAACTTTAAATATGGGTTATGGGTATCGGCCAAAAATGTAATATCGGTGCATCCCTAATTGATGGTATCCAAATTGAACTAAAATATACAGGCCACAAATTCCAATTGGCTATACTTAAACTCTTTAACATCATGCTCAGATCTGGCTGATCACCCAAATCCCAAAAAGCGGAGAGAAATTTGACCATGAGATCAACAGCAACCTCAGGAAAATCCTCTGCATTAACAGCAGACACCTACATTTCCTGAGCAAATGTCAAATTGTCTTTATTAACACATTTCTGTACAGCAGACCACATATTTCACCCTGCACACCCTAACTAACAAACAAACAAAACAAACGCAAAGTCTTCTCATGCTTTGTTGATTTCAAAAAAGCTTTTGACTATTTGGAATAAGGATCTGCTATATACATTGATGGAAAGTGGTGCTGAGGAAAAACCTTAAATCCATGTACACAAATAACAAGTGGTGCAGTTAAAAATGGGCAGAAAATGCAGATTTCATTCCTCAGTGTCGTGGGGTGAGACAGGGATGTAGCTTGAGCCGCAGCCTCTTCAACATTCAGTATATATCAACAAATTGGCAAGGCACTTGAACAGTCTGCAGGCACCCAGTCTCACCCAACTAGAATCTGAGGTCAAATGTCTACTGTTAGATGAAGATCTGGTGCTTTCATCTCCAAACAAGGAGGGCCTACATTAGCACGTTCATCTTCTGCACAGATTCTGTCCGACATGGGCCTTGACAGTGAATCACAGTAAGACAAAATGAATGGTGTTCCAAAAAAGGTCCAGTTGCCAGGAAAACAAATACAAATTCCACCTAGACACCCGTTGCCCTAGAGAACACAAAAAAACTATACCTACCTCAGCCTAAACATCAGTGCCACAGGTAACTTCCACAAAGCTGTGAACAATCTGAGAGACAAGGCAAGAAGGGCCTATGCCATCAAAAGGAACATAAAATCCAACATCCCAATTAGGATCTGGCAACAAACAAAAATTATAGAATCAGTTATAGAACCCATTGCCCTCGACAGTTGTGAGGTCTGGGGACCGCTCAACAACCAAGAATTCACAAAATGGGACAAACGCCAAATTGAGACTCTGCATGTGGAATTCTGGAAACAGAGAAACACCAAATAATGAATTCAGAGCAGAATTGGGACGATACCAGCTAATTATCAAAATCCAGAAAAGACAATCACCTAAAAGATCAGCGATTCCCAAACCTTCCATAACAAAGCCCTCACCTACAGAAAGATGAACCTGGAGAAGAGTTCCCTCAGCAAGCTGGTCCTGGGGCTCTGTTCACGAACACAAACACACCCCACAGAGCCCCAGGACAGCAACACAATTAGACCCAACCAAATCATGAGAAAACTAAAAGATATATTGGAAAGAACTAAACAAAAAACAAAGCAAACTGGAATGCTATTTGGCCCTAAACAGAGAGTACACAGTGTCAGAATACCTGACCACTGTGACTGACACAAAATTAAGGAAAGCTTTGACTTAACTCCCATATCTATTAGATGGAATACGACAGATGGAATACGACAGATGGAATACGACAGATGGAATACGACAGATGAAATACCACAGATGGAATACCACAGATGGAATACCACAGATAGAATACCACAGATGGAATACCACAGATGGAATACCACAGATGGAATACCACAGAGTGGTATTTGTTTTCCCTTTCGTACTTCAACTATTTGCACATTGTTACAACACTGCACATAGACAATAATATAACATTTGAAATGTCTATGATTTTAAAACTTTTCGCTGTTAATTTGATTGTTTATTATCTATTCCACTTGCTTTAGCAATATAAACATGTTTCCCATGCCAATAAATGGTATAGAAATAAATACATTCCCTTTGCATTAAATGTAATAGCCTTTTGTAGATAAAATAGCTGAGTGTGTTGAGAGGCATCAATGGCTCAAATAAACAGGCTATTGAGATAATGATCTGTGGTTCAGTTCCTTGAGTGGTGCTGCGTGTCACACTCACTGACTGTCCCTCCACTTCCTCTCGACAGCTGTCATCACAACTATACTACTGGGACTGAGTCTGAGCTGTGTGTCTGAAGTGACACCCTATTCCCTAGGCCTATACAGAGCCTTGGCCAAAAGTATTGCACTATATAGGGAATAAAGTGCTAATTTGGATACAGCCATAGCCTAGCTCTTGTTGTCATTCCTCTCAGCTGAGGTGAAGGTGGGGCACAAAAGATTCTACTCTGGGTTGATTATCAATTATTTTGGCTGATGGACCAAAAATACAATTCTCTCCTGCTCCATCACCCCTCTTGGAGAGGTCAGGGAGAGGGGTCATCTAAAAGCATACTTCTGTGTAGGACCCCTCAGGGTCAGGCACACAGGCAGGCTCTGCTCTGGCCACCTGCATACTAACCACAGAGAAGAGAAACCAGGATATCGACCCCCATCTTTCCCGTTATCACGACTCCCAGGGCCTGTTGGTATAGGGTTGTGTAAAGGTACACCGACTGACCGCAGAGCAACGCGATCTGGTCACTGTGGAGAGCCTGTTACTTGAGCACCTGGCTGACTCCCTCTGCTCGGCATCACAAATGTATCATGGCTGATTCTGACACAGACATAATAGGGGAATCGAGTCATGTGGAGTCATTACACTGCCAGTTCGCAGACAAAGGATGTAAATAGTGGAAGACTTAAAGTGGATTTAACAATCCATGCAGATTGCATCTCAAAATACCATAATGGTGCAGTTACATGCATGTTGCGGATAACGCTTATTCCAAATGGCTCTATTTTAGAATACTGAATAAAAAGTGTGTGTGTTCAAGGCAACCCTAAAAACAGTTGCCCATCTCCAGGGTGAGCTCAGATTAGGTTGGAGTGTAACACCATGGCAACCTGAGGAGGCGGGGTCAGTCCTGAAAGCAGGATAGAGCTGCAACTCAATGGCCTTCTCCTCCGCTCTCCTCGTCTCACTTTCCAACTCTTTGTCTAGGCCTATCTATCCTGTTACTTTTTCAGCTCCTCCTCACTTTTTAGCCCCATCTTTCCGTCACTTCTAATCTCTCTCTCTCTCTCTCTCTCCTCTCCCTGGCTCTGTATTCTTTGTTATCGGCCCCTCAGACAGGGTATTTCAGTTCTGAATGGCTGGATATATACAATTTTGAATATTATCTTCTCACTGCAGTGATAGACCGGGTTAGGCTCCTATTTCAGCAGGGTTAATACAGAGTTTAGGGGCAGAAAAACGGCAGATATGAATGAGAAAACCTGGCTAAAGAGAGGGGTGTGTGTGGATCTCACTCATGCAGGCCTAATGTTCCCGAGTCTCTCAGCTCCATGATGTCATTCTACTGTACAGCTTAACCCCTCGATAACTAGACAACAGCTCCATGAGGAGGGCTATAATGTGACCATGTAGTGTCCTTTCACCTGTAACACTATATGGTGATGGTATAGAAGTCATCCCTGAGAACTCACCCAGGTGAGTGTATAAACTATGAATACAGAACACCATATTATAACATAAGTCCAACGGAACAGTGAAGCAAGGGTCTTACCTCGTCCCATTCAGAGGCAAAAGAGGGCGACTTCTCCAGCCGCTTCTTGGCTGCACTGCAGTTGGAGACGGACTCACTCCGGCTGCCCAGCCCTCCCTCCTCCTCGCTAGGCGGCGATACCAGCAGGTCCGAGTCCGACTTGGAGAGGCTGCGGGCCAGCTTCAGGTCCCCAGGGGGATGCATCCTGCCAGCAGGCACAGCCCTAGACCCAAAGTCCCTCATCCTGTCTCTGTCTCTGTCCCTGGGCACCCCCTTAGACACTGTGGCATAGATGGCTTTGGGGTCACAGTCTGTCAGGATGGCAGCCATGTTGATGTTTGGAGGAGGCAAAAGCGGAGCTTCTGTTGTTTTGGTGGGGACCGTTGGAGCTGGCGCCGGCTGTTGGCCTTGGCTGGACGGTGTCAGTACCCCACCTGGCAGCCTGCTGAGGGGCTCCACCTGACAGTCAAAGACAGGCGAGGAGCCGTGCAAGAGGCCTGTGAACACTTCAGGTACTGCGACTAGGTCCTGGCCGAGTAGGGAGTTATCTGTAGAGATGAGAGGAGACCAGGAGAGTTAGGAGGAGAGACTAAAGAGCAGGGAGTTATCTGTAGAGATGAGAGGAGACCAGGAGAGTTAGGAGGAGAGACTAAAGAGCAGGGAGTTATCTGTAGAGATGAGAGGAGACCAGGAGAGTTAGGAGGAGAGACTAAAGAGCAGGGAGTTATCTGTAGAGATGAGAGGAGACCAGGAGAGTTAGGAGGAGAGACTAAAGAGCAGGGAGTTATCTGTAGAGATGAGAGGAGACCAGGAGAGTTAGGAGAGACTAAAGAGCAGGGAGTTATCTGTAGAGATGAGAGGAGACCAGGAGAGTTAGGTGGAGAGACTAAAGAGCAGGGAGTAATGAGTAAGGAGTAGTGAGTCAAGGCAGGCAGGAGGCTGGACTGAGACTGAAGGTAGATATCTAGCATGACTAATAACACCGCCCCCACAGCCCCAGAAACAGATCTGTGTTTGTTTGGGCATGAGAGAGAAGGAGAGACGGACCTACAGAATGCTGTCCGAAGCACTGGAAGACAGATAATTCCAATCCCAGCTTGCAGCCATCTCTCTGGAAGTTTGTTACATTACTCAATGCTCTGCCATTTTTTTCCCACTCCTCCAACCCTGCCTGTCTCTGTGTGTGTCTCACTCCCTTTGAGATAACCAGCAGCAGCCCCTGTTTGAGGTCAGGTTCCACAGAAATGATACAGCACTGAGGAATCCCCACAGGAAATCAGCAAAGGAAGAAACCGGATGGGAGCAAGACAACAAGCATACTGCACCATCTGTGCGCACGCACGCACGCACGCACAAAAAAACACATTTGGACACAGACAGAAACACAAGAACAAACAGAAACTTACTTCTTATGCTTCGAGCTATAGCATGAAAACAATCCCTGCTTACAGATCCTGTACAGCCGATCCAGTTGAAAACAATATGCGTTTCCCCTCAAAACAACAGGCCCTCTTTCTCTCCCCCTCGAAGGAGACACTGACACCCAAGCCTGTTTTTCCACCATCAAATCGACCACCGGATGAGAGGTGAGCCAGGTTGTGCCTCTGTTCCCCTTCTGCCTGTCAAGCTCCCCCTCTGTCCCTCCCTTCTTGTACTTCTCTCTGAGCCAGAGCTGTGTAAACCAAAGCTATGTAGAGCTGTAGCTGTGTGAGCTCTCTGCCTGCCTGTCCCAACTCACTAGCCGCTGACTGCATCTCTGGGATTGTAACTCTGGGATCACTCCATCCACTCTGTCTGACTCTCAGCCACAATCCTGATAATTAGGCTTCTGACACATGGTTAATGTGTGTGTGTGTGTGTGTGTGTGTGTGTGTGTGTGTGTGTGTGTGTGTGTGTGTGTGTGTGTGTGTGTGTGTGTGTGTGTGTGTGTGTGTGTGTGTGTGTGAGAAATTGGGTAGGGGGGCTGTTGTGTCATGCTGCCCTGTGTGTGTGTGTGTGTGTGTGTGTGTGTGTGTGTGTGTGTGTGTGTGTGTGTGTGTGTGTGTGTGTGTGTGTGTGTGTGTGTGTGTGTGTGTGTGTCCTCATTGCCAATTCCGGTGAGAGGGTCGTGGTGTTTGGTGACAGGGAAACTGGGACAGTGTCAGTGACGTCACAGCGGGGCAGTGGCCCCTTCAGTGTGTTTTAGTTTGTCCTTCAGGGCAGAAGACAGCTACAAAAAGACTGCAGTTACTCCAAGCATTCTAATGAAGCTCTCTCTCAACAGGACATAGGGTTGCCAATACCATTCAGTCATTCAAACAGCTCTCAAAACAATATATTCAACTCTAAAAAGAACTCTGTTAGAGGTTAATATGGGTCCAGGGGAAACAGTAACAGTTACTCCACCCTGTATGTCAGCTTGGTAGGAGCGGGTACACTATGCTCTATGCACTCTTTAGCTTACAGGCCATTTGCAGTGAGGCAGAGTACCAACGCCCTGTGCCCATCTACGCTCAGCTGCCTACTACTCAATTTGGAAAGATATGTGCGTGTGTGTGTATACGTGTGTGTGTATAAACATATGGAGAGACCACAGCCAAACACCCACCCTGTCCTTGGCAGCTGTAGAGTGTGAATGACCAATGAGCGAATCGCTATGGCTCCCTTCAACAATCCCCTAGTGTGTTAAACCAACAGGACCCAGACTACAACACCCATGATTCAACGGTCTGACCGGGGCTGGAAACACTGAGATACTCAGTAACCCAATGAGAGACATATGGATATTTACACTGCTTTTATGGAGGGATGATGTCACTGGTTAGAGAACACACGTGTGTGTGTGTGTGTGTGTGTGTGTGTGTGTGTGTGTGTGTGTGTGTGTGTGTGTGTGTTTCATTTGGTGGCTTTGTGAGCAGTGATGTCATGTTAATTCTACAGCTACTGTTGCATTGATGTCACAGAGAGACAGTATGTAGGCCAAGTTATTTACAGCCCCTGGGGAAATTGCTTTTCTGTACTCAGACTGGAGAGCCTTTTTAGCTCTGTATGTCATGTGTTAGAATGACATTTAAAACTACAGGCGCAAAACTATTGAGATTCTGACCTCAATCTTAATTGAAAAGTCAAAATTATTCAATTGATGTTATACGTTATTGGGGAACCTGTGTATATGTGATAGAGACTGAGAAGGACAGCACTTTGTAATGGACATTGTTGATGTTAAACTGACACATACATTGATTAGTCTGTTTGGGGGCTCGAGAACATCCCAATTCTAGTCATTCACTATTGGCCAAGTGCAAGGCCAGGATGGGCAGTGTGCTTCACTCTCCACAGGTCCCCACAGCAGGCAGAAACCACTAAACACAGCTGTGGTTCTCACTACAGTCAAGCTAGCAAATAGATATGCACTGAGAATTTAGCAGGCTATCATCTATCTAGTGATGCTAGCCTCTCCTGTATGAGTTCCCTCTGGCCAAGGCCACATAACCTGATAGTCATAAGATATTATGTCTATGGCAGATAACTTTATCACTATTCAGTATGTGAAATCTCTTCTGCACCCAATTGACTGTGCGTGAGAGTAGTGCACTGTATGGTTAGATGCCTGTGAAACAGGAGGCATGTGGAATCTGTTGGGCATCCTCTGTGATTCCTTCCTTCTGAGGAAGGCAGAGTGTGTGACAGGTGCTCTGCCTCCTCTCTGCTGCTGCTGACAAGGCATGTCTCCATCACACACACACACACACAGCCTCGATGGGGGAGAGATGTGACGGGGCGGGGGTTAAGAGTAGAGCAGGGAGTGTGAGCAGGGCCCTAATCCCAATCCCTGAGAGGCAGCTGCTTTCAGATGGTAATGGAGAGGGACTGGGCATACCTGTTTATATTAGAGTCCCCAAACAGCACACATCTCTATCACAGACACAGTCCCCAAAAAGCACACATCTATCACAGACACAGCATGCTTAGCTATGTGTCGCTATGTGTCTGTGTTTGCATGATTATGCCCTGCTTGGATATGCATGAGCCTGCTATGGTGCTGTATGAGAGAACGGGCAAACGCAGCAAGATAAACAAAGAACTAGACAGCAAGATGGAAGAGGATAAGATAAAGATTGTCCAATCTCCAACCAATGCATAAAGTGTACAACGTTGCATTTCTAGTAGTGTATTACTGTAAGTACTGTAGGCTGGGGGTTCTTAGATAATAATACAGTGTATGGTCAAATTTGACCAAGAATTCTGTTCCATGTAACAAACCAGATTAGTTTTCTTCAGCTGGCTTGCCAGAGAATGTCAATTCAGCCTGATCTAAACAAGCCTAATCCAGACCCAGAGCTGCTGAGCCTCTAGAATGCCAATCATACATTCCCAGGCAGCACTAATCCAACCCTAGCAATCTCACTCTGCAGTCAGATGCTAATGCATTTCTTACATTACAGTTACAGCGAAATGCACGGGTTATGTTTGGCCAAGTCTGCCGTGTTACTCAAGCAAATGTCCTGTCTCATTTGGCTCCTCAGAGTCAGAGAAGAGCACAGAGCTGCTCATGACCCAGTAGCTGTAACTAGAGTATAGCAGTGAGACATCTGGGACCATGGGGATAGGAGGATGTTGGATTGGAGCACATTTAACAAATCTGATCTAACAATAAGGATGTTTGTCAAATCCATCATGATT
Organism: Salvelinus fontinalis; assembly: GCF_029448725.1. Taxonomy (NCBI): domain Eukaryota; kingdom Metazoa; phylum Chordata; class Actinopteri; order Salmoniformes; family Salmonidae; genus Salvelinus; species Salvelinus fontinalis. Next base: position 28,631,423 of record NC_074695.1, read on the forward strand.
TTTGTGTTGTAACAGGCCCACAATGTGTTCTTGCTGCAAAAGACTTAGAAGTTTTCCCTTTTCAGGTTTAGAAGAAGTGACTGCTAAATGGTAACTGGTGTTCGTATAAACTGATAGCCTAGCGAAATGGGTGCTGGTAGTCAAAGTCGTTTTTAAATGTAATGCAGTTGATTGGTGAAAATAACATGAACATGTATTGGGGTTGACATCCATACAGTATTATCCTCCAATTTTTACCTCAACATAGTGTGAAATACACATATAAACAACAGCCTAAATGTAGGATCATTTTGCTGGGGGGCAATGAGAACATTCTGGATCTTTCCCCAATGGCATCTTTCCTCCACACGTTTCCATGGCATTTCCAATTTTTTCAGCACTGAGCAAATTTCAGGTCTGCTGAGCGCAAACTTGAACCTTGTGAAAATTCTGTTTAACTTCTGGCGCGTGTATATTCTGAACACTTAGGCTGTACACGCTTTAAGTTACAGTTGTGACAGTAGGCTACTGTGGCTATCATAACGTAGGCCTATCATAGTGGCCCACTAGCAAAAATAATGGAGAACATTTATCCCATTACATTTTAACATGGAAATAGCTGTTCTATCATTCAGCCTACAGTAGGAGCCAATATGTGGTATTTAATGTAGGCCTACATTCCGTGAGACTTATGCAGGGTTTGACATTAACCTGTTTATAACCACTTGTCATTCAGACAAGGAGGTTGTTGTTTTATGCAAGAAAACACTTTGGTACTCGCTTTGATCTCAAAACAAACACATCTACTCACCACCACTTATGGTGTAAACACAGTCCAATTCAAAGGAATGGCACAGATCCATATATGGCAATGGACTATTTGCATATAGGTATACTGCAGCTCTGATTGGTTATGCTGCACTGGTCTGTATAGTATGGGCTGAGTCTTGCCTGTCAATGCAATAGAATCCTACTCCGGTTCCTACAAGAACATCTCTTGCATAGTCCGTTTTGTTTCGGTATGTTGCATTGAAGTTGGCTTATATTGGCAATTCCCACAGTAGAGGGACACGTTGATAGTGTTAACTAAAGGGGAAAACTAGAAAGTTAAGTGAAGTTCAATCTCGTGCTTCTCTGCAGGCTGATATTTCTTCAGCTTGGCAGTCCCGTGGGAGCTGTGTACCCACGCACGCGCGCAGCTTAGAGGGAACATTGCCCTTTACTGCATCTATGGTCAATGTGGAGCTTAGAAACAAGCGCATCTCTCCCACCAGGGACTGCCATCCAGTAGGTAGAGCATGTGGAGGGTGGAACTCACCGCCAGTGGAGCGGAGTCCCGTCCGTCCAGGCCCAACCACAGGAGATCCAGGGAGCTTTAGAGTGTTGCCCGTCTCGCCTGGTGGTCTGAGGTCACTAGGGGCTGTGGGCTTCTGCTGCTGGAGGAGACCAGGGGAGAGATGAGCACACTAACAGCTGTCAATCCCAACTAAAACCACCACCACACTCACTGCTGCCATCACAGCATAGCAGACGATTAGCACAGCCCGAATTAGCCCCACACTATGATATTAAATTAAGAAAGCATCCCAGTGATTGCTGCCACGTTGCCGTGCATCATCATTCCTAATATGAATGATAGCCTCAGATGGCTGGCTGCTGATTAGAACACAGAGGACACCAGTCAGTCAGCGAGCGAGCCAGTCAGCGAGCGAGCCAGTCAGCCAGCGAGCCAGTCAGCCAGCGAGCCAGTCAGCCAGCGAGCCAGTCAGCCAGCGAGCCAGCGAGCCAGTCAGCCAGCGAGCCAGTCAGCCAGCCAGCCAGTCAGCCAGCGAGCCAGTCAGCCAGCGAGCCAGTCAGCCAGCGAGCCAGTCAGCCAGCGAGCCAGTCAGCCAGAGAGCCAGTCAGCCAGAGAGCCAGTCAGCCAGAGAGCCAGTCAGCCAGAGAGCCAGTCAGCCAGAGAGCCAGTCAGCCAGTCAGCCAGAGAGCCAGTCAGCCAGCGAGCCAGTCAGCCAGCGAGCCAGTCAGCCAGAGAGCCAGTCAGCCAGCCAGCGAGCCAGTCAGCCAGCGAGCCAGTCAGCCAGCGAGCCAGTCAGCCAGCGAGCCAGTCAGCCAGAGAGCCAGTCAGCCAGAGAGCCAGTCAGCCAGCGAGCCAGTCAGCCAGCGAGCCAGTCAGCCAGAGAGCCAGTCAGCCAGCGAGCCAGTCAGCCAGCGAGCCAGTCAGCCAGAGAGCCAGTCAGCCAGCGAGCCAGTCAGCCAGAGAGCCAGTCAGCCAGAGAGCCAGTCAGCCAGCGAGCCAGTCAGCCAGAGAGCCAGTCAGCCAGCGAGCCAGTCAGCCACACACTCATTTCAAAAATATTAGGCAGCAAAGGGACAGTTGTTCCAAATAAGAACCTCAGAAAAACAACAGATTTGAGATGAGTTTATGGGAGGAGGGGGGAGAGCAACGCAAATAGAACCCTGTGGCAGCTAACTGTATAATAAAAAGGCAGTATAAATAGATATGATAGGATAATAAATAGAAAAGACAGCTTTATAGGGCCCTCCAGTTACATTCGATGAGACAGGGATAGGAGAAGGGGAATTAAAACAGATGGAGAGGAAAGAGAGGCGGAGAGAGGGAGGAGAGGAGTGAGGGGAGAGGCTGTAAATCTCCAGGAGTCCCGGTGGCCAGGGTTGGCTACAAAGTCACTAAACAGAGACACAGAGATTGACAGAGGACCTCAGTCAGGGAGACATATTTCCTGATGAAGTACCGGTATGTAAGATATTTATCCTCGCAGGATGGAGCAGTACCATGGTGGAAAAATAAATGTTTAGGGAAAAAGATCAGACGCCATGGTTCGATTTCATGTCAAAGCAGAACATGGAGGAGCCCAGGGACCTTTTACTTTGCTCTTTGTCCATGTCTTTCTCTGTGTAAGTAGTGTGTGACACAGGAGAAAAGATCACTATCATAATTATGAATTGGAAATGTGTTTTTTGCATATCATACTCTCCCTGAGACGTCCTTAAAGTGTGGGGTCACGGCCAGGGTCTGCCATTATCAATTAGGGTTAAGTGCCTTGCTCAAGGGCACATCGGCAGATCTTTCCCATTAACGGCTTTTCTGTTACTGGCCCAACGCACCAACTGCTAGGCTACATGCTGCCCTGATATGTAGCTACTAGTGGTAAATACCATCTTATTCATCACACAGCGTTCCAGAGCACAGATGAGTCAGATGACAGGCAGCATGGCAGCCATGGTGGGATGAGGGGAGAGATGGAGGGATGAGAGGAGGAAAGGAGAGGAGATGCAGGTCATACCTGAGGTAGGAGACTGTTGGAAGACTGTTTGACTGTAGCGTTCCCATCTGGGGAGACAGGATAGACAGCAGTTAGTTAGGTCATCATGAGTAAGGTAGTACAATTATCATATTTCATTTCTATTCAATCTCAAGACTGCCAGGGATGATATTATGCAAAGTGAATTGGAAAGGGAAGTATAATAAAGCTCATGTTTTATGCACATGGTATTGTGGGTAGTATTGGAGACAATGGCCAGACAGACACTCAGACAGACACTTAAAACAGAAAGAAGAGCAGACAATTAAGCAGCCAGCAAAGACTTCCTCAAACATCTTAACAACATAACGGAGGAACGCAAGTCAAGGACTGGACATCTAGTCATTCATCAAAATAAAAGGGGAAGTGATTACATCAGCAATCACTCTCCACATTCATTTCTATGACACTGTATAGTGACACACAATTAATTTATTAGGAATGTGACAGAACAGAAAGCCTGGGGTACAGTTTAAAAACATTCATATCAACAAACAGGGACTCCAATGTGCTGTTAATTAAATCCCATTTAATCCAATGAAACGCACTGTCAATCAAAAGCCAAAGCTAAGGAATGAGTCCTCTCCTATGACCCTCCTGAGTAGGATACCACACATTAGGATATTCCAAGCTCTCTCCTACTGATGCTGTTGAAGTTAAACCTTAGCTGTATTTGGGTAAAGGGTTACAACCAGACAGAGTGGAAGCAGGATGGGTTTAGGGAGCGGTTGGAAAACTGACCCTTTCTCCATTCCATCCCTGGTGTAATGCTGCTAGGAATGAGGGATCACACTTTGCAAAGCACCAGGGAGGGGGCATGTGGGTGGAGTGGGGGAGAGGTTGCAAGTGCTCCTTATTCTTCAGGCTGAGGGAGCAGTGTTTTATCACACATCATTTCCCATCAATTAGCAATCATGAAGGGATTTGAATATCATCCTTAATCCAAATCACTTTCTACATCCCTTGTCCTCCCTGTAAGTGTGTACCTTTCTGGGATGGGGGGTCCAGTGCGGACTGGGGGACTTTGGTCTGGGCAGACAGCAGCAGTTCATACGTGTGATCCTCCTCCTCTGTCTCCCCCCTCTCATCGATGCTGCTGTTAGTGAATAGGGCCTGTGAGGGAGAGATGGGAGACAGGGTCAGCACAGTACAGAACACCCATACCACCTCTGTTAGGCTTGTGTAGCATTCATCTCAGACTGTCCTGTGACGCTGAGGACTCCTACAGTGAGAAGTTACTCCACAGTGCCCTCTCATGGTTGTAGTTATCCACACAGTCCTTAGCTCGTTCCTTACACACAAAACTAGCAGGAACTAATTGATTGCTTTGGCCAAAAGTAATGGAAAGGAAAGGGAAAGGGGGATACCTAGTCAGTTGCACAACTGAATGCCTTCAACCGAATGAGTCTTCCGCATTTAACCCAACCATTACAACATGGTCCTTCAAAACAGAGCTTTAATGACCATAGATTCTGACCTCTGAGCTAAGCTCCTCTACATGGCCTGGGGCAGGTTGGGATTGGTGAGCCAGCCGGTCTTTCTGTAATTGACAAACAGAGAACGAAATCACTGACTGTGCTCAGACATTAGTTTGACACATATCTTGAAGTACTATAGAAGGTCGGTTGAACTGGAGTCTTGAATTCAAACATAGATTTTTGCTTTAACACTAGAAAAGCTGAGAGCGTGTCATGTGGATGCAAAACTAAGGTACTTTTCTAATTATACATTTTATTCATGTCCTCCCCCCGCCCACGTCCTTGACTTTTCCTAAATAAGTCTATATAACACACTGTAATTATTTTCATCTTGATATCAAAAGCAGAATTTGTTTTATAAGCCGTTTTAAGAGGACATGTCGTTTTTTTCTAGCTACCCTCGTTCACTGGCAGTCAGCCTGCGCAGCTGATAATGGCCCGTCAAAACTACACTCACCGGCCAGTTTATTGGGTACAACCATCTAGTACTGGGTCGGACACCCCTTTGCCTCCACGCAGCCGTGATGGCATCACGTAGCTGCTGCAGATTGGACGGAGGTACATTCAAGCTGTGAACAGCCCGTTCCATCTCGTCCCAAAGAGGCTCTAGTGGGTTGAGGTCTGGGCTCTGCATTGGCCACTCAAGTAAACTGAACTCGCTGTCATGTTCCAGGTTATGTTTTTCCACTCCTCAATTGTCCAGTGTTGGTGATCACATGCCCACCGGAGCCGCTTCTTCTTGATTTTAGCTGATAGGAGTGGAACCCGGTGTGGTCGTCTTCTGCAATAACCCATCCGTGACAAGGACCTACGAGATGTGCGTTCTAAGATACTGTTCTGCACACCACTGTTCTACTGCACAGCTATTTGTCTGTTTGTGGTCAGCCTGTTAGCTTGCACCATTCTTGCCATTCTCCTTGGACTTCTCCCATCAACAAGCTGTTTTCACCCACAGGACTGCCGCTGGCTGTTTGTTTTTTGTTTGTCAAGGCCGTTTCTGAGATACTGGATCCGGCACGCCTGGATTCGACGATCATACCACGCTCAAAGTCACGTACCTGGCAACGACTATCATACCACGCTCAAAGTCACGTACCTGGCAACGACTATCATACCACGCTCAAAGTCACGTACCTGGCAACGACTATCATACCACGCTCAAAGTCACGTACCTGGCAACGACTATCATACCACGCTCAAAGTCACGTACCTGGCAACGACTATCATACCACGCTCAAAGTCACGTACCTGGCAACGACTATCATACCACGCTCAAAGTCACGTACCTGGCAACGACTATCATACCACGCTCAAAGTCACGTACCTGGCAACGACGATCATACCACGCTCAAAGTCACGTACCTGGCAACGACGATAATACCACGCTCAAAGTCACGGACCTGGCAACGACTATCATACCACGCTCAAAGTCACGTACCTGGCAACGACGATCATACCACGCTCAAAGTCACGTACCTGGCAACGACTATCATACCACGCTCAAAGTCACGTACCTGGCAACGACTATCATACCACGCTCAGTCACGTACCTGGCAACGACTATCATACCACGCTCAAAGTCACGTCCCTGGCAACGACGATCATACCACGCTCAAAGTCACGTACCTGGCAACGACTATCATACCACGCTCAAAGTCACGTACCTGGCAACGACGATCATACCACGCTCAAAGTCACGTACCTGGCAACGACTATCATACCACGCTCAAAGTCACGTACCTGGCAACGACGATCATACCACGCTCAAAGTCACGTACCTGGCAACGACTATCACACCACGCTCAAAGTCACGTACCTGGCAACGACTATCATACCACGCTCAAAGTCACGTACCTGGCAACGACGATCATACCACGCTCAAAGTCACGTACCTGGCAACGACTATCATACCACGCTCAAAGTCACGTACCTGGCAACGACTATCATACCACGCTCAGTCACGTACCTGGCAACGACTATCATACCACGCTCAAAGTCACGTACCTGGCAACGACTATCATACCACGCTCAAAGTCACGTACCTGGCAATGACTGTCATACCACGCTCAAAGTCACGTACCTGGCAACGACAATCATACCACGCTCAAAGTCACGTACCTGGCAACGACTATCATACCACGCTTAAAGTCACGTACCTGGCAACGACGATCATACCACGCTCAAAGTCACGTACCTGGCAACGACGATCATACCACGCTCAAAGTCACGGACCTGGCAACGACTATCATACCACGCTCAAAGTCACATACCTGGCAACGACTATCATACCACGCTCAAAGTCACATACCTGGCAACGACTATCATACCACGCTTAAAGTCACGTACCTGGCAACGACTATCATACCACGCTCAATGTCACGTACCTGGCAACGACGATCATACCACGCTCAAAGTCACGTACCTGGCAACGACGATCATACCACGCTCAAAGTCACGGACCTGGCAACGACTATCATACCACGCTCAAAGTCACATACCTGGCAACGACTATCATACCACGCTTAAAGTCACGTACCTGGCAACGACTATCATACCACGCTCAATGTCACGTACCTGGCAACGACGATCATACCACGCTCAAAGTCACGTACCTGGCAACGACGATCATACCACGCTCAAAGTCACGGACCTGGCAACGACTATCATACCACGCTCAAAGTCACATACCTGGCAACGACTATCATACCACGCTTAAAGTCACGTACCTGGCAACAACTATCATACCACGCTCAAAGTCACGTACCTGGACTCGACTATCATACCACGCTCAAAGTCACGTACCTGGACTCGACTATCATACCACGCTAAAAGTCACGTACCTGGCAACGACGATCATACCACGCTCAAAGTCACGGACCTGGCAACGACGATCATACCACGCTCAAAGTCACGGACCTGGCAACGACGATCATACCACGCTAAAAGTCACGTACCTGGCAACGACGATCATACCACGCTCAAAGTCACGGACCTGGCAACGACGATCATACCACGCTCAAAGACACGTACCTGGCAACGACTATCATACCACGCTCAAAGTCACGTACCTGGCAACGACTATCATACCACGCTCAAAGTCACGTACCTGGCAACGACTATCATACCACGCTCAAAGTCACGTACCTGGCAACGACTATCATACCACGCTCAAAGTCACGTACCTGGCAACGACTATCATACCACGCTCAACGTCACGTACCTGGCAACGACTATCATACCACGTTCAAAGTCACGTACCTGGCAAAGACTATCATACCACGCTCAAAGTCACGTACCTGGCAACGACGATCATACCACGCTCAAAGTCACGTACCTGGACTTGACGATCATACCACGCTAAAAATCACGTACCTGGCAACGACTATCATACCACGCTTAAAGTCACGTACCTGGCAACGACTATCATACCACGCTCAATGTCACGTACCTGGCAACGACGATCATACCACGCTCAAAGTCACGTACCTGGCAACGACGATCATACCACGCTCAAAGTCACGGACCTGGCAACGACTATCATACCACGCTCAAAGTCACATACCTGGCAACGACTATCATACCACGCTTAAAGTCACGTACCTGGCAACGACTATCATACCACGCTCAATGTCACGTACCTGGCAACGACGATCATACCACGCTCAAAGTCACGTACCTGGCAACGACGATCATACCACGCTCAAAGTCACGGACCTGGCAACGACTATCATACCACGCTCAAAGTCACATACCTGGCAACGACTATCATACCACGCTTAAAGTCACGTACCTGGCAACAACTATCATACCACGCTCAAAGTCACGTACCTGGACTCGACTATCATACCACGCTCAAAGTCACGTACCTGGACTCGACTATCATACCACGCTAAAAGTCACGTACCTGGCAACGACGATCATACCACGCTCAAAGTCACGGACCTGGCAACGACGATCATACCACGCTCAAAGTCACGGACCTGGCAACGACGATCATACCACGCTAAAAGTCACGTACCTGGCAACGACGATCATACCACGCTCAAAGTCACGGACCTGGCAACGACGATCATACCACGCTCAAAGACACGTACCTGGCAACGACTATCATACCACGCTCAAAGTCACGTACCTGGCAACGACTATCATACCACGCTCAAAGTCACGTACCTGGCAACGACTATCATACCACGCTCAAAGTCACGTACCTGGCAACGACTATCATACCACGCTCAAAGTCACGTACCTGGCAACGACTATCATACCACGCTCAACGTCACGTACCTGGCAACGACTATCATACCACGTTCAAAGTCACGTACCTGGCAAAGACTATCATACCACGCTCAAAGTCACGTACCTGGCAACGACGATCATACCACGCTCAAAGTCACGTACCTGGACTTGACGATCATACCACGCTAAAAATCACGTACCTGGCAACGACTATCATACCGCGCTCAAAGTCGCGTACCTGGCAACGACTATCATACCACGCTCAAAGTCGCTTAGGTCACTCGTTTTTCCCATTCAAATGTTCAATCGAACAGTAACTGAATGCTACGATGCCTGTCTGCCTAATTTATATAGCAAGCCACGGCCATGTTATTCACTGTCTGTAGGAACGATCCATTTTTGTGAATGGGGTGGTGTACCTAATACACTGGCCGGTGAGTGTATATCGAAACTAATTTCACACATATAACTAGCTTAAGAGTTAGCTTAAGACAAGATTACATTGACAATAGTCTGATGGGTGAGAATAGTATCAATATATGAAGAATCTGATGAACGGGGCAGGGAAACGGAGTGCCAAAAAGTTACTTTTTCAAACTTCTACAAGGTCACAAGCAGGTAAGACGTTTTGATGTCTAGCAGATTCTGCAGTTTCCAAATCACTCTTAGAAATTAACCCTTGAGCTCTATTATTTCAAATTATAAATGGGGTAGTTTGACTCCTGGTTGCTGATTGGTGGAAAGCTGTGTTATGCAAAATGACTTCGTTTACTGTTCTAATTACGTTGGTAACAATTTATAACAGCAATACGGCACCTCAGGGGGTTGTGGTACATGGCCAATATACCACGGATAAGGGCTGCATCCAGGCACTCCGCGTTGCACTCTGCCTAAGAACAGCCATTAGCCGTGTTATATTGGCCATATACCACACCCCCTCGAGCATTTTTGGCAGAATGATGCCATAAACTCCCTACATGCACTCGCAACATTCAAAGCACAGTAATATATTTAAACTCAAAATATGGCATTCTGTTATTTTAAAATGCATTTTCTTAGTTTCATAATGTTCCTTAACAAATTAATAATGAATGATCTTTCAGATTTTTTTTATTTAATGGATTTTAACACTTGAATTGTGGTGTTTTAGTGGTTTTCATTTGTACATATAGCCTACAGTTACATAAACTAATGGAAATGCTACTGTGTACTTTGAAATACATTTTCTTTCGTAGTGTAATGTTACCTAAGACTTTCATAAACACAACCAAATGATTATATGAAATGTATTTATTAGACTGTTAGAATGTTGACGTGAAAAAAGACTCGTCATTGTCTCAGGCTTTTCTAGTGTTAAAGAGATATGCTGTCATAATTTCTAAATCCAGTCTATTCAACAACAATTAAATGCAGAGAACTATTGCCCTCTTGTGGAGATAAAATATTTTAGATGCCCAGCCACGCAAACCTCCTGAGTCACATGTTGTGTGTTTCTGTGGTGGAAGGCAGAGTTCCAGACCAACCTTTCCGGCTTCACTGTCAGGCCGTCCAGAGTCCCTGTCGGAGGACTTCCCGCTGGCCAGGCTGTCTAGAGAGTGACAGGAGGTGGCCTCAAACAGAGCCTCATACGGGCTCTCTTCCTCAGGCCCCGGGGCCAGCCCCGAGAGCAGTGCACTCACCACCTCCATCTCACCTACAACACACATTTTAACACACATATTGATACTCATACAAATACAGGTAGCAATGCACGGCATCACACAGGTAGAGAGCCTTGGCTGGTGGTTACGTGTTAACACCATATCTTCTAAGGGCTCACTTAACTTGAGGTTTTCTGTATAGATACGACATACCTTTTTTCCTCGGACTAGGGCTCTCATTAGGTGGAGGGAGAGGGGGAGGAGGCAAATCCAAAACAGGGGGATTTCCTGACATATGACCTGCAGAGAGATAAGGAAGAAAAGGTCAATCAAATAATTTCATTAGTCAGAAAAAACATTTTGGGAAATCAGTTTGTGGTTAAGGTAAGGTCATCTTTCTTTATAATCCCATAGGGAACCATTATTTCTGTATTTCTTACCCAGAATTAGAGCTGCTATCTGCCGGCTCGTCTGAGAGGGCATCTCTCTGACAGTGTCCAGCGCAGTCAGGCCCTTGTTGTCCACCATGTTGACATTAACCCCTGGAGCAGGACAGGGAAGAGACACAGAGGACAGAGCAGGGGATTAGGGGAGGAGAGAGAAACGAGCAGGGGGTTAGATCTGCATTATTCAGTGGGTAGAAACGTGGTGTATCTTATAAGCATGTTGACTAAATGGAGGCGTCAGTGTCTGACCTTCCCTCAGAAGTTTCTGCACCACGTCAGTTTTCCCAAAGAGAGCCGCTTCATGGAGGGCACTGCCCTTCTCCGTCTGCAGAGAGACAACAAACAGACCATAATTAAAACAATGCTGTGGCTGAGCAATAACAAAACATGACATCAGAGTAGACTCCAGGCCAGCAACATACAGAACAGCACAGGTCAGATCTCTAACCCAAACCCTCCCTGCTGAGAGGAACAGGTGAAGACCTGCTATCTAGACCGACACAAAGCTTTGATTCTGATTCCTCTCATCTTGGTCAGCTACGGCATACTGCTTAAAGCTAAACCAACAGGATACTTCCTGAACACACAGGACAGGTTTGATCAGCGTGAAATAGAAGTTTGGCTTCGGTTATTTATACCCTGCCGGTCACCACCCCTGTGTGTTTTGCTATGGAGAATTATTTGGTTGAGGAATCAAAGTAGATTATTTTCCAGCTCGCAGCGCCATGCTAATGGAAACTGCAGGAAGCAAGACCTGAAGGATTCTGGTGGCCCAGACCTGCTACAGAGCAGAGATGAGGGAAGTGGAGGTAGGACACGACTGATGGATGGCAGTCTGGTAAAGGAAGAGGAGAGGGCCAAAAGCCCCCTTAAACAGTCAAATATTGATGGGAAACTCTGTTACGGAGGAATGTAAATGCTTTTTTATGCTGGATCATGTTGTGTTGATGTATATTTTAATGATGTAATGTATTGATTGTTGCTGCCTTCTTGGCCAGGTCTCCCTTGAAAAATAGACTCTGGGTCTCAATGGGCCTTTCCTGGTTAAATAAAGGTTAAATAAAATAAAATACTGGTTCTTTAGTCTGAATAAAGAGCTCAAGAGGTTTGAGTAAAGAGCCTATGAGTTTGTAGGCCTAAATGCTGCAATGGTGTGTACACAAGATAACATTATGGACACATTAGGTCTCTATATATCCACATAACTACGCCCTCACAACAACACATTGAACCTGATCATTGAACAGGTAGGAGAGACAACAGACCCAGTGTTCTCCTCAGTCCTCACCTCATAGTTGATGTCCATGCCAGCATCCAGCAGCACCTCTACCACGGCCAGGTGTCCGTTACGTGAGGCCAGGTGCAGTGGCGTGTGTTTCTTGGTGTTGCAGCAGAGCAGGTTGGGGTGGGCGGTGAGCAGCAGCTTGACCACCTCTAGCCGGCCGTAGAGCGCCGCCAGGTCCAGCGGCGTCTCAAACTTGTTGTTCCTCATGGTGGGGTCGGTCAACTCCTCCAGCAGCAGACGCACCACCTGGGTGTGGCCGTACTGGGCGGCACAGTGGAGGGGGGTCTCGTTGTCATTGTTCTGTTGGAGGGGGGAGGAAGGGGGACCAGAAAGGAAAGGTGGAGGGATGGGAGGCAGGGAGTGAGCATCCACATAGAGGAAGTAGAGAAAGAGGTGGGGGTGGATATTGGGAAGAAGGGAGGAAAGAAGGAAGGGAGCATTAAGTGAGTCATGGTCCAGCTTCCAGAAAGCAGTGATTGAGGACTCATGATTGTGTCACGTAGGTTAAGCCAATCAGTGCTTAGCAACCACCATATTAGCCAATATGTCTAAAGGTCACTGAAGAGCACCACTCAGGATGACGAGGCCCAAGGAAAGCGCTGGCTAGCTGAGAGAAAGGGATGCTGGGAGAATGCTGGGGGGTGGGGACTGAAGTCATGACCGGGAACAGTCCCTGTTGAGTAGAACTGTCTAACACCTGCTTCTTATACGGCATGGCCTGCTGTAAATGTGACGAAAGGACAATCTGTTGACATTTAGTAAAGGCCACCATATTTAGGAAAGACACTTCTGTGATGACAATATGTAATGTGTTGCTTGGTTGTTTAAGTAACTGCTTCGTGCAGACAGAGATAGGGGTGACAGCCAGTGTGAGAGACTTGAGTGGTGTGGTGACAGACAAGTGTAGTGAGTGTGGTCAATGCAGTGCTTCACATGCAGGGGATGCATTCGTTACCCAGCAAGATAGTGCTAGAGGGACACGGCTCATACGTCAATACAATCTATGGTCCTGAGAGCAGAACAGCGGCTGAGGAACTGGCTTGTCTAGTAACAGAGATGATGGCAATCCTGAGGTCAAAGTTCTGACTGCACAGGGATACAGCCTATGAGTGAAATGGATGGAATATATATAAATTTTTTAAATAGAGATTCTCCAAGCCCAGAGAGCAGGGATCAAAACTATATGTTCAGTAGAACAACATTAAATCAATAGCATTACAAACACAGCTTTTACACTCAAAAAGTACCCACAACACAAGCAATAAAGTTGATGCTGAGTGAGTTGCAGCATATTCTGTAGCCAAATGTAATCTCTATATCATATGGAGAGAATATCAGAATACTTTGGGAGAGAATCAGACATATGTTCACATTGTAACATAATCACAAACGTCATATCTAGCCTATGTCAGCAGCATATTCAGTAAAGTGGACCTGTGTTCAAATCTCCATTCCTTACTTTTTATTACCAAGTACTACCACCAGCAGCCAGAAGAGGGCGTACAATACAGCCTGATACATCAGCGGAGACAAAATAATGGTCTTAATAACCAATGCATATCCAACTCAGAACAATTTATATGTAATGACACTATATTCTCTCTCACATTCATCACAAAGGCAATTTGATGCGAGGTCATATTCCTAGAAGGGCAGACTGGGAACACTAGCTAACACACAGGACATTCCAGTGTCAACTCAAGTGGCTGACAACACTAGCAGTATGCTGTGTGCAACATACAGGTTTGACAGTTTGTAAACACAGTACAAACCTAAAGGTAATGAATGAATAACTGTCGTAAGAGACCAACCATAACCTCCCCCAAGGCTAGCCACTCTGTGCCAGTCAACAACAATTGTGTACCAGGGTGTGGCAACAATGCCAGTCTGCAACATGCTCTGAGTGCCAGTCATGCCACAGACATCTAGGAGCAGCCGACAGCTGGCAGGAGAATACCCACACACTGTGTGCTAGGTTGGGTTGCTCCCTGGAGGAGGAGGTGCCAGCTGAGTCTTTATTCTGTCATCAGAGGCAGGATCATGGAGACAGGGGGTAGGGGGAGGTTACAGGGCACCCAGGACAGGTGTTGGCCCCTCCCCTCTGACTAATACGAAGATCAGTAGGTAACTACTCCTGTATTGTTCAAGGTACTGAGAGAGAGAGAGACAGGTCTTACTACACTGGCAAAAACAGGTTACAGCTTGAGCTGAAAGAAAGGAGGAGAAATAAAAAATTACAATCCGAGGGAATACCAAACAACACCTGCCTTTCTGGAAAGACGGGGGAGAGAGAGGCCGGCTGAGAGAGAGGCCGGCTGAGAGTGGCTTGGTCTGAACCTGTGTGAGCTGCACTCAACAAACACAAAGACCATGGAGCAGAAGAACACTATAAAACAAAAAGCCTCTGTTAGGGAAATAAACCACAAGTCTGCTAGGGTTTTGTCAGTTACGGTTTGGGATTTGATTAATTGTTCCTCCCTGCTTATCCTCTGTGTTTTTGGTCTAAATTAAGGTTTGGATCTTTGTTCTCTCTACGTCTCTGTTTCTCTCTCCCCGTTTGCTGCAGGAGTATGGCACGACCACACACAAAGGAGCATGGCGTCTCGCATCTGTGACGCACCATCAACTGTTTTGTCATCACAAGCTTTTTAATAGATTCAACTCTCAACTGTTAGATGCAGGCTACTTCAGAGGAACATGTTTTATAGCCTTGGGTATACAGGTTTACTTGCACAACCTGGAAAAATCTGCAATAACAATATCCAAATAGAAACCAGCTTCAACCTCTATGTGTGCTGGCTAACTGCTCGGATTATGGCCGATTGAATTCTACCTGCAAAAACCAAGACTTCTTCAAGATTTACGGCAAAAAGAGAGACAGATTTGCCATATCATGAACACATGATCAGTGTCTAGTTTTAAGACACCAAAAACCACATTCACCAATGAAGTTTGAGACTCCAGAGGATCCCCTCCTCTCGGTCTCAGTGGTGTGGCCAGTGTGGTTCGTTCCGTGGCTTTGAGTCTGACAACATCTGATCATATTAGCCACGGCTGGCCTCTCCGGGCAGCAGCAGAGCAAAGCGTAGGGTGAGCAGCATGAATCAGACCTTCCCTGTGACGCCTCCTTCACTCCACACTAGCCTACTGCACAGGGGTCCATGTGAGCCTGCAAACCAACAGCTGTTCAAATGCTAACATAAGAAAGTAGATGGCCACACATACACTCCTGTCCTGGTCATCCACATTGCGGAGTTGACTGATGGCAGCTACAATCAAGAGAAGGATTAGTACACTATGTTGTAATCCAGGATAGTACACAGTATGAAGCCTGTGTGAACAACAGTGGTAGATTGCACAATAGGCGGCAGGTAGCCTAGTGGTTAGAGCGTTCGACTGGTAACCGAAAGGTAGCAAGATCGAATCCTCGAGTTGACAAGGTAAAAATCTGTCGTTCTGCCCCTGAACAAGGCAGTTTTAAATTAACCCACTGTTTCTAGGCAGTATTTGAAAATAAGAATTTGTTCTTAACTGACTTGCCTAGTTAAAAAAAAAAATAATAATAATAAAAAATAAAACATTGCATGATAAATGGGCCTTCATCTTAATCTAGACTCCAGTGTGTGTCAAACACACTCAGATTAAAGTGCTTTTTCTCCAGGAACATTGGAGATTAGGCCTAACTTCTGCACTGTTGTGATGCCAATCACACTCGCATTAGAATGTTCCAATTCCAGAAGAGAAGAAACGTGCTGCAGTCCGACTATGTACTGTAGGGCTACTGGCTGAGATGCTAACGAGGAGAGACTAGTGACCTCTGGCATGTAATGTGCTCGCTGGGCTGGCGGAGCGAAGAATAGGAGGGGTTATGTCATGCTCTGCACTCTGGTTAAGGGGGGTGGGGCGAGGGACGGAGGGGCAAGCAGCTGTTGTGGCCACAGGGTAGCCCAAACGCTGCACGCGACTACTCGTAGTATGCACACATATTTGTAAATCCCTGTTTCTCACATATCCACACAGAGGCAAGCTCATCTCAAATGCCTGGAAACTGAAGACAGCAGATTGGGTAGCCAGGCAAACCAAACTCCTTGATTCGGCCAACAGCTACGCCACGCCCACGGACGTTAGTTTCTTCCCCAGAGCCAGAATTCAAGTGGGTAAAGCAGCGTTTTGAAAATTCGTCATTGGCTTTGCTACTTTGATTTGTTAGAGATGATCCAATCGCTGATGACTTTGTTTTATACAACACCCTTCATTTTGACATCACCACAAACGACTTCAACGATGGTAGTCTCAGACTGAAGTATGTGTTGAACAGTTTAAATCATCAGGCTGGTAGATAGTAGCTTTTTCCAGCATCTCGCTCTTCTCCTCCACTGGCCACACGCAACAACTCAATCTACAGCAGAAAATCCGGCATATGCTGGATGTGATTATGCATAAAGGATGAAGGGAAAAAACCTGTCCATCAAAATGGACAGATGCCCTTCTGAGGGCTCTAGCTTGCATGGATGTATGTAGGAATGTTTAAGGAGATATGATGGAGAAAAAGGGCTGGTGTCGGATCTGATGTGTGGCAGTAGACAGAGATGGACACAGGTGCTAAACTGAAGCCAATCAGAATGCTTACAGACTGTGGGGCAGTGTGCCCGTAGCGCAGGCTTCAACTCCTATTACTAGCCTATTCAACCTCTCTTTCGTATCGTCTGAGATCCTCAAAGATTGGAAAGCTGCCGCGGTCATCCGCGGTCAAGGGGGAGACACTCTAGACCCAAACTGTTATAGACCTATATCCATTCTGCCCTGCCTTTCTAAAATCTTCGAAAGCCAAGTTAACAAACAGATCACCGACCATTTTGAATCCCACCATACCTTCTCCACTATGCAATTTGGTTTCCGTGCTGATCATGGGTGCACCTCAGCCACGCTCAAGGTCCTAAACAATATCATAACCGCCATCGATAAAAGAGTGTACTGTGCAGCCGTCTTCATCGACCTGGCCAAGGCTTGACTCTGTCAATCACCGCATTCTTATCGGCAGACTCAATAGCCTTGGCTTCTCAAATGACTGCCTCGCCTGGTTCACCAACTACTTCTCAGAAGAGTTCAGTGTGTCAAATCGGAAGGCCTGTTGTCTGGACCTCTGGCAGTCTCTATGGGGGTTAAATTCTCGGGCCGACTCTTTTCTCTGTATATTTCAATGATGTCGCTCTTGCTGCTGGTGATTCTCTGATCCACCTCTACGCAGATGACACTATTCTGTATACATCTGGCCCTTCTTTGGACACTGTGCTAATAAACCTCCAAACGAGCTTCAGTGCCATACAACACTCCTTCCGAGGCCTCCAACTGCTTTTAAATGCAAGTAAAACTAAGAGTGGCCTAGCCAGTCTCCAGATCTCAACCCCATAGAAAATCTTTGGAGGGAGTTGAAAGTCCGTGTTGCCCAGCAACAGCCCCAAAACATCACTGCTCTAGAGGAGATCTGCATGGAGGAATGGGCCAAAATACCAGCAACAGTGTGTGAAAACCTTGTGAAGACTAACAGAAAACGTTTGACCTCTGTCATTGCCAACAAAGGGTATATAACAAAGTATTGAGATACATTTTTGTTATTGACCAAATACTTATTTTCCACCATAATTTGCAAATAAATTCATTAAAAATCCTACAATGTGATTTTCTGGATTTTTTTTCTCATTTTGTCTGTCATAGTTGAAGTGAACCTATGATGAAAATTACAGGCCTCTCTCATCTTTTTAAGTGGGAGAACTTGCACAATTGGTGGCTGACTAAATACTTTTTTGCCCCACTTTATATCCTTCCCTCTTCAGACAAGCTGGCCCTTCCGATTAGAAGGCAAAATCATATATTTTTTTAAAAGGCACATTGTATTGTCATTTAATACTAGCTCTCATACCCGGTGTGAATCGCAGCCTAACTGAAATTTCACACTGTTCCCTTTTTAGGTTCTCTGGTGTTATTTTCAGGGCACTGTCAGCCTACTGCAAGCAGTGTGTACAGTATGTATCACACTGTGTGTTTAACTTATACTACATTCTCCCTCTGTGTAGTATAAAGCTGGGAAGCTGGTTGCATGACTGTGTCTGTGTTCATATTTACTGCAGTCAGTCAACCATCTGAAGGTACAGTACATTTTGTTAGGCAGGTGACCTATATTGGAGACAGAGGACTGTTAGACTTGCAGCTTTGACATATTTCAAGAGCAGTACCGCATGTTCCTCAAAAATACCACTATCAGACACCAGGCTTTTCGATGGAAGACATTGTTTTAAAAATAGGAGACGGGAAATAACAATAAGCAGAGAAATGATGACTAAGTGTTATATTTTATTTGTATATTACAATCAAGCTTCCATGATAAATCGCTTTTCCTTCCAAATCAAATGTTATCAAATCAATTGGGGCACTATCGGAATGTTATCAAATCAATTGGGGCACTATCAGAATGTTATCAAATCAATTGGGGCACTATCAGAATGTTATCAAATCAATTGGAGCACTATCAGAATGTTATCAAATCAATTGGGGCACTATCAGAATATCATCAAGTGGCAGGCCCATTGGAGATGGTAACACTGGGAGAGCGTTGCAGCAACGCTTAATAAACATTACAGCTAGGCAGCACTAAGGCCAGGAGGACAGACAGAGAGGGGCTGTTTGAGCTGTGTCCAGGCTGAGCTAAGGTGCTTCCCTGAGGGGGAGAGCCTGCACTTAAAGCCCCCTCCTCCTCCATAAACCCATGCCCACAACCACCCCTCCCATTTCTAGCTAGCTAACTCCATGACACACACCCCTATCTTCTCTCCTGCTGCGTGTTCCACTGGGTCAGTCATTGCTGCTGCAAGACCAATCAGCCGTGACACCGTTACCATGACAACATCCCACCTCTCCCTTGCTCTCTTCCACAGTGGTGCAGACTCAAAAGCAGAAAAACAAAGAGAGGGAGAAACACACACACACTGAGCAGAGAGCACACTCTGCCTGACATTGATACAAAGAGGCTGGTACACAGAAAAGCACCCTCTCCTTGGAAGACATTTCTCTGGTTGTTACAACAACACTGAGATGTTAGGAACCCAAAGAGAGATCCACAGTCACATGATGCCATCACCATCACTGCCAGAGCATCCATCCAGCCTGCATCCATCCATGTTTCTGATTTGTTCATAACAGCTTATCCATTATTTAGGTCTGCTGTGGCCAGGTATTGGACCCCATACTGCTGTATTCCAGAAGCAACAGAGAAGCTAACCCCCACAGATGACAACTGGTCAGTCTGTCAACTAAACTACATCCTAAACGTTTGCATTAAGAGGAACAATAATTATACAGCACTAGAGGACATGTAAGATGATTCAGTGTTTGGTAAACACATGCTGCATGTCGCTTTAAGGCAACCAAAGCTAAGAGGCTTAAGTTAGCACTGAGGAAATGTGACACCATTTTAAAAATAGTTTGATTTCCAGATGCTTTCCTCAAAACACAAGCTTTGAACTCTCAACACTCCAGTGATGGTGTTAGCCTCAATTTGATGTGAAGGTAACATTGCCTCTGTCAGTAAGCTAGATGAAGTGTTAACGGTGAAGTTCAATAATTGAACATCTCCGGGGGAAAGACTCTGACTTGAGCTTGACTGTCTAAGCGTGAAAGATGCTTCTACACATACAGTAGGACTTAATGACCCTAGACAAATATGAGCACATACACGTCTAGAACAAGGTAACATGTAGAGAAAAACACCAAGGAAAACACACAGGTCAGAAATGACTGACACGTAACACCTATGTCACTGAAATCACATCCATTCTATGTTGTGGTTCTGTCCCCAAGGGACTAATTGTCCCCCACGATAAAATCGGGAGGGGACTGTGGATTGGTCTCCGTCCATCTGTTCATACGTTAGTCACAGGCGATCTCTCAGACAGCAATGGCCCCATTTTTACAAAACTTGGGTGAATAATGTGTCTTGCCATAGAGCAGTGTTTCTGCCATAGAGCAGTGTACTGTTGGGGGTACTGGGGGACCAGGGTTGGGAAACACTGCCATAGAGCAGTGTACTGTTGGGGGTACTGGGGGACCAGGGTTGGGAAACACTGCCATAGAGCAGTGTACTGTTGGGGGTACTGGGGGACCAGGGTTGGGAAACACTGCCATAGAGCAGTGTACTGTTGGGGGTACTGGGGGACCAGGGTTGGGAAACACTGCCATAGAGCAGTGTACTGTTGGGGGTACTGGGGGACCAGGGTTGGGAAACACTGCCATAGAGCAGTGTACTGTTGGGGGTACTGGGGGGCCAGGGTTGGGAAACACTGCCAAAGAGATCCAGCATTTACAAAATGACACTGATTGGCCCAAGGCGGGAGCTATAGTAATTCAGTGAAATGAGAGGAAGAGGTGAAGCGAGAGGGATAACTGGGCCCAAAATCTGTCTTCTCCAACAGGTGGCGGTTTTTAAAAAATTATTTTTTGCTCACCAAGCCATTTTTGTATGGAGGTCAATGAGTGTCAAATTTGGTTAACAAAAAATGTAATGGCTTGTTTGCTACGTGTGGCTAATTTAATCGAATAGAAGTTTCACAGTGCTTAGGTTGTTACAAGTGTACGGATATAAGTAGGACACGTGACATTCCGACAACTTTGAGAAAAAATACTTTATATCAGAGTTATGCCTGTTGTTCACAAGCATATCTGCCCTCTCATTGGCTAGAATGGTCCCACCTGATCTTGCCTCCTCCAGACTGCCTTCTAGTCTGAGTAACAGTATCTTTAGGTAACATTCCACTCCTTGCCACACCTTGTCATTGCCAAAGACTTGACATGGAGTACACGGAGTGGATTAGTTAAAGAGACTGGTACCCAGGCTAAATGCCATTTTTTAAGAATATCTTTTTAATTGTTACAGCAGCCACTTCAATCTGGTCAATAGTGGATAATCTGTGGTCACACACAATCTCAATTGGCCCAACAGGGGGCTGCATCATTCGTGGGGAAGACATGTTTACTGTTGCCTTATTCATATTTACAACTAATGAGAGAGGACGGTCCCAAAGAGACATACATCAGAGTCCTTCAACATCACGTGACTGTATAAACAGGAAAACTGACTATGGAACACAACAGCAGTAGTACTAATAACATTGCACATCCACCTTTCCAATTCTTCTCAGTTACCAGGTGAAAGTATCTAGAACGAACCCCAAGAAATGTACCCAGAAAAGGTCAAAGCAAGTCCCCTTATCTCTACAACAGACTGCCAGTGCAAGCCAAGCAAGCATCAAACCCAAGCATCAAAACTATGCATCAAACTCAAGCACCAAAACCATGCATCAAACTCAAGCACCAAAACCATGCATCAAACCCAAGCATCAAAACCATGCATCAAACCCAAGCATCAAAACCATGCATCAAACCCAAGCATCAAAACCATGCATCAAACCCAAGCATCAAAACCATGCATCAAACCCAAGCATCAAAACCATGCATCAAACCCAAGCATCAAAACCATGCATCAAACCCAAGCATCAAAACCATGCATCAAACCCAAGCATCAAAACCATGCATCAAACCCAAGCATCAAAACCATGCATCAAACCCAAGCATCAAACCCAAGCATCAAAAACATGCATCAAACCCAAGCACCAAAACCATGCATCAAACCCAAGCATCAAAACCATGCATCAAACCCAAGCATCAAAACCATGCATCAAACCCAAGCATCAAAACCATGCATCAAACCCAAGCACCAAAACCATGCATCAAACCCAAGCATCAAAACCATGCATCAAAACCATGCATCAAACCCAAGCATCAAACCCAAGCATCAAAAACATGCATGGCGAAGAAAGTGTGTGCAACTAGTTGTGTGAGATACAATGGAAGCAGGGAGGAGAATAAGAGGGCAGCAGCCTTCTGAGCAGCTGTCTGTCTGTCTGTCTGGCTGGCTGGCTGGCTGGGTACACACCTTGGCATTAATATGCAGGTCAAAGGGCCCACAGCGTTTCAACTCTTTGTGCTCTACAGAGGAGCTCTATGAGGGAAGAAAAATGAAGCAATGGGTTTTCACTCACACACAGGCAATGCATGACAGTCAGTTGCAAGGCTGAGTCAAAATAAATTTAGAAATATGAACAAAGTTGAGTTAATGAACAAACAGATGTCATGAACAGGCATAGAGATGGCTGAGAGAAATGACACAAAATGACCTGGCAATTGGATCAGAGGATTATTCCAATAACATGACTCCAGTGACAGTCTAATATACTCAAATGTCTCTGGAGTACTACTGGTAAGTACTACAGTGATGTCGTACTTTATCAATAGGATCTTGGCTCTATGGCTATGATTGAATTTGTTCAATTGCCTCATAATGGGTCATTTCTGCCAAAATGGTAAAGATACTAAACACGAGATCACAGACAGGACAGGGTAAATAGTGAAGGTGCTGCTGGTGGTTGCGCAGTGGACAGTCTCTACACACCATGCCTGGACTTAACACATTACATATCAAACAGAACAATCCATTAGTTCAAACATGACACATTCACTTGGCTGGTGTCAAGTCACTTCAAGACAAATATTAGTGCAGTCAAACTCATGATGCAATGCAGTTAATGTGTATGTCTTGCCCTGAAAGAACAAGCCCTGTACTACTTTCATTTGTATTCAAAAATATATATATATTCTCAAAACCGGCAAATGGTATTTGCAAACCACAGACAGAGCGAGATGAGGAACACGGTCCACAGTGTACCCAGTTAAAAATACATTCTATGGAAATGAGCATAGTGAGGTCAACATTGTAAATTAATGATGAGTTGTATAGGATAGATGTCAGTCTTTAATAGTGCATGTGACAGGAAGTGGGTGTAACACTAAAAAGTTCACCGACTCTACTTAACAGGGGAAATAGTGAAGGGTTATGGGGTGTTAACTGCACCCGACCTGGTCCTTCCTTCACACGGTTACACAGAGCAAATCAAAAACCACTGCTGCTGTGAGCAGAGGAAGACAGATTCCTGGAGGTGTAAGGGGAACAGATGGAGTGAGAAGAAACAGGGAGCCACACTTAGCAGGGGGGAAGTCAGACCTGCTCGTTGAGTTTGGGGTGTGAGGGGCCTTGGTGAATGAGCAGCCTGACGATCCGCTGGTCCCCCTTCCATGCGGCCAGGTGCAGGGGGTAGCAGCCCTTATTGTCAGCGATGTTGGTCAAGGCCTCGTTACGTAACAGTGACTCCACAACTTCACTGTGGAATGGACAGGCATACACTGTCAGAGGAGTTGAACATTATGTAGGCTGTTGACAGTGTACTATATCAATAATAACCACACAAATAAGGTATTTCCCACTAGCTGACCTCAGGCACACATTTGTCAGTTAACTCCCATGACAACAGAGCAGAGCTCGCTCTAGATCTACCTGTGTCCGTTTAGGGCTGCATGGTGTAGAGGAGTGTATCCAGTGCTGTCCACACAGTTCACATTAGGACCCCTCCAGATACTGTGGGGGGAGAGAGAGAGGGAATATTAGATCATATAACAGTATAATGTAGCTGAGGGACGAGCCTAAAGCTAGCGTGAGCAGAGAGACAAGTTCAGTAGGCAAACGTTGTGACATGTTGCCGATCAAAACGTCAGGTCCTAGCCCCTCAGTGTCATTGGCAGTCATGCTGCACTATAAGTTGTGTACCATGGTTTACAGCCTAGCCCAGCCCAGGTTCACAGCCCAGCCCAGGCCAGCTCACACCCAGGTGAGAGGTGTTCCCTGAGGAATTGAATCACAGCACTGAGTGAGAGGGAAAGGAATGAGGAAGCATGGGCCAAGCCAGCAGCACCAGGCAGCAGAGGACGGATGGGGTTGGTATGTACACACACCCGCACTAAGACACAGCAGGAAGGCAGTAAAGTTGGTGTCACCAGGGGTACACTTAGTGATTTGGAGGCCCCAGGCAGAAGCCAGTCTTTGCCCCCCCATGTATATTTAACAAAATCATGGCAACTGAACGTAGAGCTGTTTGGAGCTCTTTTAGGTGAACTAAGCAGAATGAAAAGGCTAACTGAAGAGACTTGAAATGCCCTTCACAAGTAAAGGCTATTTTACATCACCACATAGAGCAGGGGTGGGCAATAATTATGGCCGCACAGATTTGATTTCTGACCGATTTGTTTGTCAACAGCAATTTGCGAGACAGATTTTTTAAATAACAAAAACAGGCCTATAGGCTATAGGTCCAGTATAATCTCTACATACAGTAGGCCTACCTTCTAACTGGTTTTAGTTAGTTGGGATGCACTGATGTGGAAATTCTGGGCCAATGACTACAGTTGAAGTCGGAAGTTTACATACACCTTAGACAAATACATTTAAACTCAGTTTTTCACAATTCCTGACATTTAATCCTAGTAAAAATTCCCTGTCTTAGGTCAGTTAGGATCACCACTTTATTTTAAGAATGTGAAATGTCAGAATAAGAGTATTATTTCTTTCATCACATTCCCAGTTGGTCAGAAGTTTACATACACTCAATTAGTATTTGGTAGGATTGCCTTTAAATTGTTTTAACTTGGGTCAAATGTTTCGGGTAGCCTTCCACAAGCTTCCCACAATAAGTTGGGTGAATTTTGGCCCATTCCTCCTGACAGAGCTGGTGCATATGAATCAGGTTTGTTGGCCTCCTTCCTCACACACACTTTTTCAGTTCTGCCCACAAACTTTCTATAGGATTGAGGTATGGGCTTTGTGATGGCCACTCCAATACCTTGACTTTGTTGTCCTTAAGCCATTTTGCCACAACTTTGGAAGTATGCTTGGGGTCATTGTCCATTTGGAAGACCCATTTGCAACCAAGCTTTAACTTCCTGACTGATGTCTTGAGATGTTGCTTCAATATATCCACATAATTGTCCGTCCTCATGATGCCATCTATTTTTGTGAAGTGCATCAGTCCCTCCTGCAGCAAAGCACCCCCCACAACATGATGCTGCCAACCCCGTGCTTCACGGTTGGGATGGTGTTCTTCGGCTTGCAAGCCTCCCCCTTTTTCCTCCAAACATAACGATGGTCATTATGACCAAACAATTATATTTTTGTTTCATCAGACCAGAGAACATTTCTCCAAATAGTACGATCTTTGTCCCCATGTGCAGTTGGAAACCATACTTTGGCTTTATTACGGCGGTTTTGGAGCAGTGGCTTCTTCCTTGCTGAGCAGCCTTTCAGGTTATGTCGATATAGGACTTGTTTTACTGTGGATACAGATACTTTTGTACCTTTTTCCTTCAGCATCTTCACAAGGTCCTTTGCTGTTGTTCTGGGATTGATTTGCACTTTTCGCACCAAAGTACGTTCATCTCTAGGAGACAGAACGCGTCTCCTTCCTGAGATGTATGATGGCTGTGCGGTCCCATGGTGTTTATAATTGCGTACTATCATTTGTACAGATGAACATGGTACCTTCAGGTGTTTGGAAATTGCTCCCAAGGATGATCCAGACTTGTGTAGGTCTACAATTTTTTTCTGAGGTCTTGGCTGATTTCTTTTGATTTTCCCATGATGTCAGGCAGAGGCACTGCGTTTGAAGGTAGGCCTTGAAATACATCCACAGGTACACCTCCAATTGACTCAAATGATGTCAATTAGCCTATCAGAAGCTTCTAAAGCTGTTTAAAGACACAGTCAACTTAGTGTATGTAAACTTCTGACCCACTGGAATTGTTATACAGTGAATTAATAAGTGAAATAATCTGTCTGTAAACAATTTTTGGAAAAATTACTTGTGTCATGCACAAAGTAGATGTCCTAACCGACTTGCCAAAACTATAGTTTGTTAACAAGAAAATTGTGGAGTGGTTGAAAAAAGAGTTTTAATGACTCCAACCTAAGTCCAACCTAACCAACTTTGGCTTTCCTGGATATAGCCACTATATTGGGATCACTGCATCTAATGGGTATGGATACAGCTTTAGAACAAAGTTCTACAGTATTAGTAAAAAAATGTGATCGATACATGTGGATGACCTTGTTCCTGTAGGGTTTGTAAACACCCTGGTAGGTTGATTAATAACCTGAACCAGATTACAGGCACTGGTTACAGTAAGAAGCTTCCTGTTAAGTGGACAGCTTGATGAAAACCAGTCAATATTCAGGTCCCCAAGAAAGTAGACCTCTCTGTTTACATCACATACACTATCAAGCATTTCACACATATCATTTAGATACTGACTGTTCGTACTTGGTGGCCTATAGCAACACCTCAAAAGGCTGTAGATGTGCCAAGTGAACCTGCAACCACAACACTTCATTAACACTTGACATAGAGAAGATTTTAAGCATTACAGGGATATGTCTCTAAATATATACAGCAACACCTCCCCCATGAGCATGTCTGCCTCTTCTATATGTAACTGATGTGAAATGGCTAGCTAGTTAGCGGGGTGCGTGCTAATAGTGTTTCAATCAGTGACATCACTCGCTCTGAGACCTTGAAGTAGTTGTTTCCCTTGCTCTGCAAGGGCCGCGGCTTTTGTGGAGCGATGCTTCATGGGAGGCAGTTGTTGATGTGTGCAGAGGGTCCCTGGTTCGAGCCCAGGTAGGGGCGAGGAGAGGGACGCAAGCTAAACTGTTACATATAGGATGTTGTTTTCCTTATATTGCTACTGCTGTATAATCAAATTAATTATCTAAGTGAGTTTCAGAAATGGCTAATATATGAATGTTATCTGATGTGAGCAAGTTATTGCTTATTTCTAAGGCTAGATATATTAATATGGGCTATTTTCAGCCCTTTCCTGGGTAGCTTATCAGAGATAGACATAATACTGAAAAGTGTGTACACGCGCGCGCTGCCAGATTGAAGCTACGAACACTGTAGAAAATAGTAAATAAAATAAATAAATAAATAAAACCCTGGAATAAGTAG
Organism: Salvelinus fontinalis; assembly: GCF_029448725.1. Classification (NCBI taxonomy): domain Eukaryota; kingdom Metazoa; phylum Chordata; class Actinopteri; order Salmoniformes; family Salmonidae; genus Salvelinus; species Salvelinus fontinalis. The sequence continues at coordinate 28,658,749 of NC_074695.1, forward strand.
GTGTGTCCAAATATTTGACTGGTACTGTATGTTTTATTTAAATAAAACCACCCATGGGCCAAAATCGGCCCGTGAGCCTCGAGTTGGGAAACCCTGCCCTATAGGTATATGCGTGTGAATACTTGGGAACAGATTTCCAAATTAAAATCACTTGGAACTGATTTCCTGGTGTTTTTAACAGTCTTTTATGTCCAACAATGAAAATGCAAAAAAATTTAATGTTTTATTTATTTTTGCTCAGAAAACTTGCAGGGCCAAATAAAACCACCGGCGTCCAAAGTCAGTCCCTGGTCCGCGAGTTGGGGAACTCTGCCTTATAGGGTCCAAAGAGTCTGGACAACACTGCTCTTTATCATACTATAAACCTCTCTGTTCAGGGATGTCCATAGTTACGAAAAGTAACAGTATCCAAAATGTGTGAAAAAGCACCTCATTTCGGTATGCACATAATTATAGTGCTCGGGGGTCGCATTGAACCAGCATCTGGGTAGAGGAGGAGACCATGAATATGACGAGGCTCCTCTCTAACCCAGTTAACTACCATTCATTTTCCCATTACACACCTTTTCAAGCGTAATAATGTCAAAATATGTTTAATTATTCACCAAATATGGAGTTTTGCTGGGCAACTATCGTTTACTGCCATGCCGCCCTGTATGCTCCTTAAAAAAAATGCCATTTTTTTTCTTTTCTTTTTTTACAATTGAAAAATGGTATTGTCTGGAAATAATCTATGTATTGTTTTTGAGAAAGTGCACATGCGCCAAATCCACCCCTGTGCATTAATTTAATTATCAACCCCTCACTTCATTCTATCCTCCACTGCTTGAATTGAAGGGTCTGGACTGGAGGATATATATAGGCCTAGATCTCTCATACACTTAAGGCTGAACTCAGCTGTCAGCTGTGATGGTTTGTTTCTTTTAATCAGCAGATAGAAAGAGAGAAATGGAGAGAGGGAGTAATTAAACAGGCAAAGGAAGCCTGGGCGCTGGGAGGATAGCATGCCATGCCAGCAGCAGGTCTACAGTAACAATGGGATCTGACTGCACACTGAGCGCTTCCTAAATAAATAATTTGAAAAGAAAATCCAGCCTAGCACTGGAAAAACAAAGGTCTGAGAGAGAGGAGAGATGGGATGGATCTCGTGAAGATAAATGAAAAGGAGATGAGAGCACTGAAATGGAACCAAGAGAGGGATTCTACCAACAGTGGGGAGTATGATGCTGCTGCTGCACCATGCAACCATGTAATCTATCTATGATAAAACCCCTGGAATGTGCCAGATTAAAAGATGAACATTGTTGTTCACGTGACGTAACATTAATCCATATCATCAACGCTGAAAACAAAAAAGAAACTGAAGAAAGGCACGCAATACATACACTTACATACTTAACAATGCTGACATGTTCAATCTCAGAAAGGTCTAATGGCTGGGGTGATGATAGTGACAACATGATGACATCACCATGGCCATTGGAGAGGGGGGCACAAGGCAGTAAGAGGACACAGGCAACAGAATGCTCCCTTCATCCCTGCACAGCTCCACAGGAGCATCTCTCTGATGAGAACCCTCTTGTTTTGTAATGGCCGCTTTTGCCCCTTAAAATAAATCTCCCATAATAGCTCTGAGAGCAGCCTGCAATTACCCAGTCGGAGCAGTCCCGTTAAATAAGTGTCTGCATTCTAGCATTCAGAACAATACAGGACAAGGCTCTTCAGGCCAAAGAAGAGATGCTGGAAAATTCATCCTTCCCTATATAGTGTCACATACACTGAGTGTACAAAACATTAGGAACACCTTCCTAATATTGAGTTGCAACATCTTTTGCCCTCAGAACAGCCTCAATTCGTTGTGGCATGGACTCTACAAGGTGTCAAAAGTGTTTCACAGGGATGCTGGCCCATGTTGACTCCAATGCTTCCCACAGTTGTGTCAAGTCGGTTGGATGTCTTTTGGGTGGTGGACCCTCTCTTTCTAAAATTATCCGCCGCCATTGTTGCAACCCCTATTACTAGTCTGTTCAACATGTCTTAAGTATCGTCCGAGATTCCTAAAGATTGGAAAGCTGCCGTGGTCATCCCCCTCTTCAAAGGGGGTGACACTCTAGACCCAAACTGTTACAGACCTATATCCATCCTGCCTTGCCTTTCCAAAGTCTTCGAAAGCCAAGTTAACAAACAGATCACTGACCTGAATCCCACCGTACCTTCTCCACTGTGCAATTCGGTTTCAGAGCTGGTCACGGGTGCACCTCAGCCACGCTCAAGGTACTAAAACAATAACATAACCACCATCATCAAAAAGCAGTACTGTGCAGGCATCTTCATCGACCAAGGCTTTCGACTCTGTCAATCACCGCATTCTTATCGTCAGACACAATAGCCTTGGTTTCTCAAATGACTGCCTCGCCTGGTTCACCAACTACTTCTCAGAGTTCAGTGTGTCAAATCAGAAGGCATGCTGTCCGGACCTCTGGCAGTCTCTATGGGGGTACCACAGGGTTCAATTCTCGGGCCGACTTTTCTCTGTATATATATCAATGATGTCGCTCTTGCTGCTGGTGATTCTCTGATGCACCTCTACGCAGACGACACAATTCTGTATACATCTGGCCCTTCTTTGGACACTGTTAACAAACCTCCAAACGAGCTTCAATGCTATACAACACTCCTTCTATGGCCTCCAACTGCTCTTAAAAGCTAGTAAAACTAAATGCGTCCTCTTTAACTTCTTGCGACTATAGGGGGTGCTGTTTCAAATTAGCATAATTGTCTCTACAGATGAAACGGCTTCCTACTCAATTCTTGATCGTACAATATGCATATTATTACTATTATTGGATAGAAAACACTCTCTAGTTTCTATAGCCGTTGGAATTTTGTCTGAGTGGAACAGAACTCATTCTACAGCAATTTCCCTGACATGGAGTCAGATTTCACACATTTTGGCCCCTGATCTGGAGTCAGTTTAAAGGCCACTGTGAATGCTATGAGGATACGGACACTGCTTACGTCTTCCCCTGGATGCCTTTACGTGATGACGCTTTGAATGGTATCGATTGCGCAATCACAGCCACTATAAAAGAAAAAAACCTGTAGGTAGGAACTCTTTTCCAGCTGCGCCGGACGCGCGGTGGACACCGCCCTGCTCTTTTTCCAAGCATTAGTGTAGCCAGTAATATTTCTCCGGTCATGTTTTCACCCGTTATAGGTGTTAACAGCATCATAAGGTAGTTAATTTGAACCGTTGTATAGCAATTTATATCCTTTTAGTGCGATTTTGAGGCATTGCTTTGTTGTGCACTTTGACATGCTGGGCACATTTCGGGCTCCCGGTCGTACGTTAGTGGGCATTTCGACGGACAAGTGGACATCTTTCGACCAAAAGAAGATTAGACCCAAGAAAGGATTCTTTGCCCAAGATTCTGATGGAAGAACAGCTCACAGTAAGAACAATTTATGATGATAAATCGTGTTTCTGTCGAAAAATGTTAAAGCTTACGCCGCCATCTTGTTTTGTATAGCTTCGCTTGGCGCAACCTGTATTGAAAAGTAAGGATAATTAAAAAAATGTAAATCAGCGATTGCATTAAGAACTAATTTGTCTTTCGATTCCTGTCAACCCTGTATTTTTTAGTCAAGTATATGATTAGCTATTGATTAAACTAGATCACTCAAAGATGGCGACCGACATTTCCAGGCTTGTTTTGCTACTATTTTCATTGTATAACCACGTTTTTTTATGGCTAAATATGCACATTTTCGAACAAACTGTATATGTATGTTGTAATATGATGTTACAGGAGTGTCATCTGAAGAATTCTGAGAAGGTTAGTGAAAAAATTAATATATTTTGGCGATGATATGATATCGCTCTCTTTGGCTAGAATCAGTGCTCGGGTTATGTTTGCGTATGTGGTATGCTAATATAACGATTTATTGTGTTTTCGCCGTAAAACACTTAGAAAATCTGAAATGTTGTCTGAATTCACAAGATCTGTGTCTGTCCATTGCTATGTGCTGTGTATTTTTAAGAAATGTTTTATGATGAGTAAATTGGTAATACAGGTTGCTGTCTGTAGTAATTCTAGGAGCTTTGGTGAGATTTGTGATGCTGGCTGCAATGGCAAACTATGATTTATACCTGAAATATGCACATTTTTCTAACAAAACCTATCCTATACCATAAATATGTTATCAGACTGTCATCTGATGAGGTTTTTTCTTGGTTAGTGGCTATCAATATCTTAGTTTAGCCGAATTGGTGATAGCTACTGGTGTTGAGAAAAAATGGAGGACAAAGAAAAAGGGTGTCTTTTGCTAACATGGTTAGCTAATAGATTTACATATTTTGTCTTCCCTGTAAAACATTTTAAAAATCTGAAATGGTGACTTTATTCACAAGATCTGTATCTTTCATTAGGTGTCTTGGACTTGTGATTTAATGATATTTAGATGCTACTATTTAATTGCGAAGCTAATCAGTGTGGGGGGGGGGGGGGGTGCTCCCGGATCCGGGGTAGATACTCGTGAAAGGTTAACCAATCGCTGCCCGCACCCTCCCGCCCAACTAGCATCACTACTCTGGACGGTTCTGACTTAGAATATGTAGACTACTACAAATACATAGGTGTCTGGCTAGACTGTAAACTCTCCTTCCAGACTCATATTAAGCATATCCCAATCCAAAATTAAATCTAGAAATGTCTTCCTATTTCGCAACAAAGCCAAACATACCCTCGTAAAACAAACTATCCTACCGATCCTCGAGGATGTCATTTACAAAATAGCCTCCAACACTCTACTCAGCAAATTAGATGCAGTCTATCACAGTGCCACCCGTTTTGTCACCAAAGCCCCATATACTACCCACCACTGCGACCTGTATGCTTTCGTCGGCTGGCCCTAGCTACATATTCGTCGCCAGACCCACTGGCTCCGGGTCATCGATAAGTCTTCGCTAGGTAAAGCGCTGCCTTATCTCAGCTCATTGGTCATCATAACACCCACCCGTAGCACGCGCTCCAGCAGGTATATCTCACTGGTCATCCCCAAAGCCAACACCTGCTTTGGCCGCCTTTCCTTCCAGTTCTCTGCTGCCAATGACGGGAACGAATTGCAAAAAAAATTATAATAATAACATTTTTTTTTATTTAAAAAAAAAAAAAAAAAAAAAAAAAAAAAAAAAAAAATCGCTGAAGTTGGAGACATATCGCCCTCACTAATTTTATCGCCCTCACTAGCTGCTCAGCTATCTGAGCAGCTCACCGATCACTGCAGCTGTACACAGCACATCTATAAAATAGCCCATCCAAATACCTACCTCACCCCATATTGTCTTTAATTCATTTTTTTGCTATTTTGCACACCAGTATTTCTACTTGCACAACATCATCTGCACATCTATCACTCCAGTGTTAATTTGCTAAATTGTAATTACTTTGCTACTATAGCCTATTTATTGCCTTACCTCCTTACTCCATTTGCACACTGTACATAGATTTTTCTATTGTTATTGACTGTACTTTTGTTAATCCCATGTGTAACTCTGTGTTGTTGATTTTTGTCGCACTGCTTTGCTTTATCTTGGCCAGGTCGCAGTTGTAAATGAGAACTTGTTCTCAACTGGCCTACCTGGTTAAATAAAGGTCAAATTAAAAAAAATATATATAAATCATGATACACACGGGAAACTGTTGAGCGTGAAAAACCCAGCAGCGTTGCAGTTCTTGACACAGTAAAACCGGAGCGCCTGGCACCTACTGCCATACCTCTTTCAAAGGCACTTGAATCTTTTGTCTTGCCCAATCACCAGCTGAATGGCACAGAGAATCCATGTCTCAATTGACTCAAGGACTAAAAATCCTTTAACCAGTCTCCTCCGCTTCATCTACACTGATTGAAGTGGATTTAACAAATTACATCAATAAGGGATAAAGGCTTTCAAATGGATTCACCTTGTCAGTCTATCTCATGGAAATATTTTGTGCACTCAGTGTGTATTAGTCCAGTCATTCCCATACAGTCAACCCCAATTACAGGCCTGTATGGACCCATAGGCCTGCCTGCTAAAGGCATCTCACAGTCAGCCATAGTTGAGAAGGATACCAGCGGCTCTGTCAGTGGTACAGGCTGAAGCTACACTAGCAGAGTGAGTGAGGAGGAGGATATGATGGTGAAGGATAGTATTTTGCTAGGGGAAGGAAATCCCTCTAGGAGGTCCAATGCAAATCCCTCCAATACCTCTGCTAAGTAGCGAAGAGTACTGCCCTGGACTGACTGGATGTGCACATTTCCAGTTTCATGCCCACTGAACACATCATACACAAAAACCGTCCGCTCGCTAGTTGCTGTCCCAGATTAGAAATAGATTTTATATAACAATTTACTTCAAATAATGCATAACCAAATCAAAACTGCTCTGGTCGTGCTGCCTGCTTGATTACAAACGCAAGTCTGACTGCAAGCATGCAAGGCTGTTTGTCTCTATTGCATACTATAGGCTAGGTGCTGCGCTGCTGGGAGGAAAGACCAGGTGAGGCTGAGATCTGCTGTCAAATAATGACTGGAAGCAGTGTGAAATGTAGGCTAAAACGTGGCGACAAGAGGCCTTTCTCCTGCCACCTCTAAAGCTTTGTTCACATTGGCAGTTTGAAATACAATTTTTTTGCATATCCGATTTGAAATCGGTTATTTTTCCCGCAGTCTGAACAGCCAAAAGGAATCGGATATTTCAAGCCACATACAGTCAAATACAAATCTGATTCCTGGCCATAGACTGTTTTTTGACATATCTTCTTGCTTGCTAGCTACTCTGTTGACAGATTGACAAGAACATGACGTGGAAGCTAACTAGCTTGTTTTTAATTGTTTACAAATAAAAGGCTTTAAAAGTGTTCTTACACTATGATTTTGAACATTCAAAGCAACTGGGACACGTCCACGGCAGGCACTGTTGTCACCTCAGCTTGCTACATCACTTCTGAGTGATAGGAAACATGAGTACCACCACCAATCAGCCTACACCACTGTGCACACACCCACCGTCACCATGTGTAGCTGTGTCAGCAAATGACTGCTGTCTGAACACACCCAAATCTGATTTAGTCACTTGTAACTTGCTGTTTGGACAGTCAGTATTCAGTCAGTATTCATTTCAAACGTATTTTGAGAAACAACACTAAATTGAGCATCAAGGCCTGCAGTGTGAACAAGGCTTTAGTGTACGGCTCACCACCTCCCCTGAGCATCTTAGTAGGGCAGAACTCAAGGGCATGAGGTAGTGCCACTTGACAATTCACTTCATCCTCTTATAGCTAGAGCGATTCAGGACCAACAACCGGACTGAGGGAATTCCACTTTGAAAGGAAAGAGCTAATCCTTAATTTCCCTGAGGGAATATCAACTTGATGAGGCTGAAGTCTGAAAGATATTCTACAGGCTGTAATTCCACGTTGCACAAAGCCTTGCCACTAAGAGGACAAATGATAATAATACAATTCCTCTCCCTCTTTCTTGCATTCTTTATGTATAAGGAGAGGACTGCTGAAGCTACTCACGGATGCACAAGACATCTTCACGGACCCCATTTATTGCCTTTTTCCTCTGTGTCACTCTCCTAAAAACTTTAAAGGAAACCCCTTTTTTAGCCTTATTTGCTATCCTCTTCTTGCCATTTGTCAATGTCTCTTTAGGATACAGCAGCATCTACAGTACTGTGAGCCAAACAACTCTCTGGTTTTCAAGGTAGTAGCTAATGTCAAAACAAACTCAATTTCAACAGTACTACAATATGACAACTAAAACAACAGCTGGTGAGGTGGATGGAGCAGTGGAGAAGGAAAGCAGGAGTCCTACTGGGGCTAAAAGGATTTAGGTGCTGTGCTGCTGGGAGGAAAGACCAGGTGAGGCTGAGATCTGCTGTCAAATAAACACATTTGTCCTCAGTCCAATTAAGCAGTGCGACCACACAGATAGGGATTAGGGGTGCGGCAGTGCCCTAGGGTGCCTGGCGCATAGCAGGGGCCAGGGCACTGCCAGGGCAATAGGGCTTAATTAAGCGGAGGGAGGACTGCCGGCCAAGCATTGAGACCAGATGCACCATTTGCCAAACAGTAGCTCAGCATGCCTTTCAGTGAGTTTCCAACCTGTACTGTACAGCCTCCAGTCCCCATTAGAGAGACTGACACTTCTCTACCTGCCAATGTCCTAGCTCCTACAGTGGATTATACTGAATCACATTGACTTAATGAGCTCGGGGGTGTAGAATACAGAAGCATGAGGTCTTCACGGATCTATCCGAATCCGAATACCAGAGAAATACAACATTTTGGATTCGACCTGGTCGTATCCCGGGTCGGATCCAAAATGTTGTAGTTAACCCTCTGATCCCAGGTCGAATCCAGCTCGGTGGCCACGGACCTCGGATTTGTCTGAAAATACTGTATGTGAAAAGCCAACAGAATCCAAAATAATATTTGAAGACTTTAGTTCCTAAACAACATAAATGCAAATTTCACACATTTATATTTTATTCTATTAAAATGATTGGTTTCATCAAACCAAATGTGTGACAATATCATTGTGACAAAACGGCATATTGTCTTTATGAACACGAGCCACTGCGCAGTGCACACTCTGTGAAACAGGGTATAGCTTGTTGTGGGGCAGGAAGAAGATGCAGAGGAAGAGAGTGATATCCTAAGCTGCATAAGGTGAGTTCCTGAAAAATGGAATTGTTCTTTGCTGATGTGAAGAATAAACTGAATGAAAGAGTATGGGAGGAAAAATCATCAGGCAAAACATCTGTATGGGCCTCACATGCACATTGTGGATACAGAAGAGAAAAAGGTTGGTGCTGCTCTTGGCCCATATTCTGAAGACCTGAGCTATTTAATGTATTTGTTTCATTTATAAAATGTGCTAGTTTACATATTACTTATTTGTTGAGGCTTGGCTTATTTAGTAGGCCCATATGCTTATTTAGTAGGCCCATATGCTATTTTGTTAACTAATGTTGAATGACTTTAGTCAAGTTTGATATTTGTCAGCATAAAGATTACTCACTCATACTCTGGTTTTGTGGCTTTTACATTATTTTTTACATTGAACCTTTATTTAATTAGGCAAGTCAGTTAAGAACAAATTCGTACTTAAAATGACGGCCTACCCTGGCCAAAGCCGCACGACGCTGTGCGCCGCCCTATGGGACTCCCAATCACGGCCAGATGTGACACAGCTTGGCTTCATTCAAAATAATGAAGTTATAGTATAATGCAGCATTACCGACACATTCTTTATGGTCATCTTTGATAAAGAACATTTTGGACCAAGTTAATCTCCTCGTGTGTGTTAGACTGATAGCCTAGGCTTATCGACAGAAAATATTGTAGCCTAATGTTGAAAGGCTGCCGATTTATTGATTGTGTAAGGCATGGATAGGTATAAGAAATATCAGGACAACGTCTCCTGATGAATCTTTAATTAACTATCCGGGCGATAATCCTAGGCTACATCTCTTGTATTCACATCAGACTGTGGTGCGCAGATTACTTTTCTATTAAACCCAAACTAATCTCAGGCTGTATTGGCTAAGTATTTTCAGAAAAGGCTTTATACCTACTATTAATTTAGAACTAACCATTTTAGGCTATTATAATGAGTTAGAATTGAGTTACAGAAATAGCCTAACAATATGTATTTATATACAGTACCAGTCAAAAATTGACAGACACACCTACTCATTTAAGGGTTTTCCTTTCTTTTTACTATTTTCTACATTGTAAGAATAATAGTGAAGACATCAAAACTATTAAATAACACATATGGAATCATGTAGTAACCAAAAAAGTGTTATTAAAAGTAACCACCCACTGATTTGATGACAGCTTTGCACACTCTTGGCATTCTCAAAAACCAGCATCATGAGGTCGTCACCTGGAATGCATTTCAATTAACAGGTGTGCCTTGTTAAAAGTTAATTTGTGGAATTTCTTTCCTTCTTAGTGCATTTGAGCCAATCGGTTGTGTTGTGACAAGTTAGGGCTATCTTCTGTATACCACCCCTATTTGGTAAAAGACCAAGTCCATATTAGGGCAAGAACAGCTCAAAAAGCAAAGAGAAACGACAGTCCATCATTACTTTAAGACATGGTCAGTCAACCTGGAAAAAGTCAAGAACTTTTAAAGTTTCTTTAAGTGCAGTTGAAAAAACCATCAAGCGCTATGATGTAACTGTCTCTCATGAGGACCGTCACAGGAAAGGAAGACCCAGAGTTACCTCTGCTGCAGAGGATAAATTCATTAGAGTTACCAACCTCAGAAATCTGTAATTAACTGGACCTCAGATTGCAGCCCAAATAAATACTTCAGAGTTCAAGTAACAGACACATCTCAACATCAACTGTTCAGAGGAGACTGCGTGAATCAGGCCTTCATGATCTAATTGCTGCAAAGAAACCACTACTAAAAGAAAACCAATAAGGAGAAGAGACCTGCTAGGGGCACGAAACACGAGTAATGGACATTTGACTGGTGGAAATCTGTCCTTTGGTCTGATGAGTCCACATTTGAGATTTTTGGTTCCAACCGCTGTGTCTTTGTGAGACGCAGAGTAGGTGAACGGATGATCTCTGTATGTGTGGTTCCCACCGTGAAGCATGGAGGAGGTGTGATGGTGCTTTGCTGGTGACACTGTCTGTGATTTATTCTGAATTCAAGGCATACTTAACCAGCATGGCTACCACAGCATTCTGCAGCGATACGCCATCCCATCTGGTTTGGGCTTAGTGGGACTATAATTTGTTTTTCAACAGGACAATGGCCCAAAACACACCTCCAGGCTGTGTAAGGGCTATTTGACTGAGAAGGAGAGTGGTGGAGTGCTGCATCAGATGACCTAGCCTCCACAATCCCCCGACCTCAACCCAATTTAGATTGGGAGGAGTTGGACCACAGAGTGAAGAAAAAGCAGCCAATAAGTGCTCAGCATATGTGGGAACTCCAAGACTGTTGGAAAAGCATTCCAGGTGACTACCTCATGAAGCTGGTTGAGAGAATGCCAAGAGCGTGCCAAGCTGTCATCAAGGCAAAGGGTGGCTCCTTTGAAGAATCAAAAATATATTTGGATTTATTTAACACTTTTTAGGTTACTACATGATTCCATATGTTATTTCATAGTTTTGATGTCTTCACTATTATTCTACAATGTAGAAAATAGTAAAAATAAAAATAAATAAAAAACCTTGAATGAGTCATTGTTGGCCAAAGCTGATTCAGCATCCTAAAAATCACCACAATTTTTTTTTTGCGGATCCAATTCGGTTTGAATCTCAATTTTGGTATCCGAGAAGACCAGTAGCTTGAGGCAAGACTGACAAGTGTGCCTGTCAAGTCTGGGACTGGAATAATGATGCAACACTGAAAATGAAGGGAAAGGGAATATTTCGAACATTTCTAATGACATGGTCTTATATTCAAGTCTAAGGTCTTAGCAAGTAATTTTGCTCAGACCATGAAAGATTTGTTTAATATTGTGGTTTCTATCTCTGCCCATTTAAAGTTGCATTTCTCCTGGAAAGAACAAAACACATTGCTTTACCATAATATTGCATACAGCAAAAAAAAACATTAAAAGTAAAAGCTTACAAAGCTCTGACTTGACAAGTAGTCCTATCACTCACAATGAGATTTTTAGAGGATAAGAAAATGTATTTTGACAAAGGGAACATCCTTGCCATTAGATCAATACAATTTCAGCAGTATAGGCTTATTAGCCATCATATACTGAACAAAAATATGAACGCTACATGTAAAGTGTTGGTATCATGTTTCATGAGCTGAAATAAAAGATCCCAAGAATGTCCATATGCATTAAAACATCTCTGTTAGTGAACATTTCTCCTTTGCCAAAATAATCCATAAACCTGACAGGTGTGGCATATCAAGAAATTGATTAAACGGCATGATCATTACACAAGTGCACCTTGTCCTGGGGACAATTAAAGGCCACTCTAAAATGTGTAGTTTTGTCACACAATACAATACCCCAGGTTGAGGGAGCATGCAATTGGAATGCTGACTGCAGGAACGTCCACCAGAGCTGTTGCCAGAGAATTGAATGTTAATTTCTGTACATAAGCCACCTCCAACGTCGTTTTAGAGAATTTGTCAGTACTTCCAACTGGCCTCACAACCGCAGACCACGTGTAACCACACCAACCAAGTACCTCCACATCTGGCTTCTTCACCTGCGGGATCGTCTGAGACCAGCCATCTGGACAGCTGATGAAACTGAGGAGTATTTCTGTCTGTAATAAAGCCATTTTGTGGGGAAAACTCATTCTGATTGGCTGGGCCTGGCTCCCCATGGCCACGCCCCTGCTCGTTCATGTGGAATCCATAGATTGGGGCCTAATGCATTTATTTCAATTGACTGATTTCCTTATATGAACTGTAACTCAGTAAAATCTTTGAAATTGTTGCATGTTGTGTTTATATTTTTGTTCAGTAAAGTTAGTGGACAGTTTTAGCTAGTTGTTAACTCAGAATACTTTGCAACAGTTCAGCCTGTGTGTCTGGGCAGCACGATTGAGTCTTTATTGCACGTGAACAGCTCTCAGTGAGCGTCTATTTCACACATCATCTGTGATGCAGCAGAAGGCAAGGATAAACCGCTTACACCACACGCCGCTCTGATAGCAGAGCATGTTAATGGGCCAAAGGAAAACCAGAAAAACCACATCCTTTTACAAAGAAATGCTGGTACCAAAAAGGAAGGGAAGAAAGAAACATAATTTGAAAAGAGATGAGGTGAGGTGTAAAATCAGAAATGTAATTTCAATCTTTCTTTCAGCATGTCCCTCAGACAGGCTGGCGTTTCCCACATTGATTTCCCAACAGATGCCACAGCAGTAACTACACATCCCTGACAATGTTACAATCCAAGCTACAGTGCCTTCAGAAAGTATTCATACCCCTTGACTTATTCCGAATGTGTGTTACAGGCTGAATTCAAAATGTATTAAATATTATTTTTTCCCCTTACCCATCTACACAAAATTCCACATAATGACAAAGTGAAAACATGTTTTTAGAAATTTATGAAAATCTGTTGAAAATGAAATACCTAATTTACACAAGTCTTTACACCCCTGTGTCAATACATGTTCGAATCACTTTTGGCAGCAATTACAGGTGAAGTCTTTCTGGGTAATACTCTAAGAGCTTTGCACACCTGGATGGTAAAATATTTGCCCATTATTCTTTATAAAATTTCTGCAAGCGCTGTCAACTTTGTTATTGATCATTGCTAGACAGTCATTTTAAAGTCTTACCAAAGATTTTCAAGCAGATTTAAGAAAAAACTAACTAGGCCACTCAGGAACATTCAATGTCGTCTTGATAAGTAACTCCAGTGTATATTTGGCCTTGTGTTTTAGGTTATTGACCTCGTGAAAGGTGCATGTGTCTCCAAGTGTCAGGTGGAAAGCAGACTGAACCAGGTTTTCCTCTAGGACTTTGCTTGTGCTTAGCTCGATTCAGTTTATTTTTATCCTAAATAACTACCTAGTCCATGCCGATGAAAAGCATACCCATGGCACGATGCAGCCACTACCATGCTTGAAAATATGAGGGGTGGTACTCAGTGATGTGTTGTGTTGGATTTGCCCCAAACATAGCATTTTGTATTCAGGACATAAAGTTAACTTCTTTGCCACATTTTTTGCAGTATTACTTTAGTGCCTTGTTGCAAACAGGATGCATGTTTTAGAATACTTTTATTGTGTACAGGATTCCTTCTTTTCACATTGTCTATTAGGTTAGTATTGTGGAGTAACTACAGAACCAGTCAAAAGTTGACACCTACTCAGTTGACATCAAGGCAAAGGTTGACAGTGTTTTTCTTTATTATCCATGCAACACATTATGTGACTTGTTAATCGCACTTTTACTCCTGAACTTATTTAGGCTTGCTATAACAAAGGGGTTGAATACTTATTGACTCAAGACAATTAAGCTTTTAATTTTTTATTAACTTGTAAACATTTCTAAAAACATTATTCCACTTTGACATTATGGGGTATTGTGTGTAGGCCAGTGACACAAAATCTGAATTTAATCAATTTTTTATTCAGGCTGTAACAACAAAATTTTGAAAAAGTCAAGGAGTGTGAATACTTTGAAGGCACTGTATAACCTCTATCAACATTTTGTTTGAAATAGTGAGCTGCTGTTTAGTTTCAGCTACAATCCAACTGGACGGACTAGGCGGCAGCAATTCCCAGTGATGCCGATGACCCACTTCTCCCATCTGAAAATAGCTCAAGAACTTGTGTATTTTCTAGTTCAGCAAGGTCTAAGTTATTTTGCCAACTAATGCTTTGGCTGAGTATAGAGAAAATGTAATATCTTTATAAAAAGCTGCAATGTGAGAGCAACACCTCCGGTCCTGAATGATGAATCAGCGATGGAATGGAAACCCTATGCATCAGCCGACAGTAACCTCACAGGACCCAAGCTTTCACCTCGTATCTCTGCGTTTCCTCCCTACTCTGCTGGATGTTGGCCACAGACACCATATCAGACGTATGTTGTACGTAAAGAGAGGTGTGGGGGGGCAAATACTTTACCTCAACAGATCAGGCTAGGGAAAGGAAGTGGCTTATAAAAAATAAATGTCAACCATTAGTCATCATACCGACATCCAGAATACACTGAAGAAACCTCAACATGATGGTGGGAAGTGCAAATAGATTCTGGAGAATACAGATTAGGCTGGTTTGTTCAAGACAACCATTTTAGCGCTGACATGTATTAATAAAAAAAAAAAGACTTCCTCAGACTAAATAAATAAGACTGGGCTAGCAAAGGCAGGAAAGTGAAAGCAAAGCAGAAGTTAAAACGAGCTAGGGATAATTGGGGGCTTATTATTGAGGAAATACATTTTTCTCTTCTGACTCCAAGTAAAACATGTTTGAAGTCTGGGAGTAGGGGATGGTGCTTTCAGAAGTCTTGCCGCGGTCCCAGCAGGTAGGCAGGAGACTGCTGAGAGCAGCAGGGAGGGAGAGGGAGACGGAGAGACACCAGCCAGGGCAGGCCAGGGAGACCATACCCACTGGGCACAGACGTCAATTCAAAGTTGGTTGAACGTCATTTATTTGAAATGACGTGGAAACAACCAGTGTGTGCCCAAAATCTGGGGCAGGAGCTTTTTTCATAATTTTTTATTTAACTGGGCAAGTCAGTTAAGAACAAATTCTTATTTACAATGACGGCCTACCGGGGAACAGTGGGTTAACTGCCTTGTTCAGGTGCAGAACGACATATTTTTATCTTGTCAGCTCTGGGATTCGATCCAGCACACTTTCGGTTACTGGTCCAATGCTCTAACCATTAGGCTACCTGTCGCCTGGGCTGGGACACATGCCTGGATGAAACTGTTACTGTACGTCACTCTGGACCTAGATACAAACATACTTTTTCAAATAATTATGCACACGTCACGCCACACACAGGGTCTAAAATGCATCAACTCTGTATTTCACATTAGGGACACACACATTTGTCCTCCAGTGCTGTTGAGGCTATTCACTGTAAGGGGTGAAAGAAGGGTCGTACAAACAAACACATCGGAAAGTGTTCATTAGAGGTGTCTTGTGAAATACCAGGCCCATCGTGGAGAGGCGGAGGCCTTTTCTGTTTGTTTTAACACCGTAAATGCAGTGGGAGCCTATAAATAACACTGGTTTCTGTCGGGATCCAAGTTCTTATTTGGAACTAACGCGCTGTAGTTTTCCTGTCAAGATTAGTTTCTATTTCTGCCTTCTCATTTTGGGCTGAGAAAATAACAATGGAATTTAAACATTTTGTGGAAAGGCATTTTTTCTGGAAACTACCCCAAAATCCCCCACCCAAATTGCAAAATCAAATTTGATAACCCAATTATGGGCAAGTTATATTCTGTTTAGGCTCCGAGTCCACAATGATGATCATTTAAGGCAATGACTTAAGTTAGCCTTTTTCTTACATACAGCCTATTGCTTTTTGAAAGATGAACAGCAATCACAATCACAGTTCTGCAGTGAAACAACCTATTTAGAAATGTGTAGCGGCAGCAATTGTCATGGTCACAGCAAAGAGAATTTGCCACTGTACATGACAGGGCCAAGAGAGGCCTCTTCACAAAGTATCTCTGTCTTCCCCCCACCCCTACCCTCCACACATCTGTGGAATTCATCATGCATAAAGGAGGGCTGTCAGCAGCATCTATTAGCCTAGTGCTTTCTCTGACAAGACAAACATGTTGGTCGTAAGCCGTACATGGCCTGGCATTCACACTGTCAGTGTCACCCCTAACTCAAATACTCCAAGAATGCCAACACAGGTGTTGGATTTCCCAGCTACCACTTCGCTCTCCTGGATGGAACGACAACATCGGAAGACCGTTCAGAGGTCATCCTTCCATCCCCTGAACGTGACACTTGCTGCATGCTATTTGCCAAACTCATAACTTGGCTGATAGCTACTGGAGACAGACAGGCAGCAGCTATTCTTCAAATACCTGGTTGCCAGGCACTCTATTTAACTACCATTTCATGAGCATTCTCTTCCTGCTTTACCACATGCCTGGGTGGGTAGTGTCATGTTAAACCACAGACACACAGATGCTGGGAATTCAGAGTGACAGAGCGCTCTATGGTATGTGGAGACACCATGCTCACCTGAGTGGCTGACATGACTGAGTGATTACTCATCACGACATCCTTTTCTCTGATTCACTGCCTCTCTCCCAAAGACAGATATGAACACAATTGCACAAAGTGGACAAGCCAGTCATGCTGAATGAAAGATAAGAGGCAAGCATATCAGTTTACATGTGTGTTTCATTGATCCCACCGCAACCACATTTGTTGTTATTGAACAACAAATGTAGCCTAAGCTAACATGTGCTAACAAGGCATTGGCTATTTTGTCTCTAGGTGTTTGCTAGCAAGTTACAGAGTAGCTTTCCAAACACTGCTAACAGGGCAAAATCCTGACGAGAGATAACAGCTCAAGGGTAGTCCAAACTAGAGGTCGACCGATTAATCGGAATGGCCGATTAATCGGGGCCGATTTCAAGTTTTCATAACAATCGGAAATCGGTATTTTTGGGCGCCGATTTGCCGATTATTATTATTTTATTTTTTTACACCTTTATTTAATCTTTATTTAACTAGGCAAGTCAGTTAAGAACACATTCTTATTTTCAATGACGGCCTAGGAACGGGGCAGAACGACTTTTAACCTTGTCGGCTCAGGGGATCCAATCTTGCATTGATTACATTGCACTCCACGAGGAGCCTGCCTGTTAGCGAATGCAGTAAGCTAAGGTAAGTTGCTAGCTAGCATTAAACTTATCTTATAAAAAACAATCAATCAATGACTGTCATTGCTCCAATGTGTACTTAACCATAAACATCAATGCCTTTCTTAAAATCAATACACAAGTATATATTTTTAAACCTGCATATTTAGCTGAAAGAAAACCAGGTTAGCAGGCAATATTAACCAGGTGAAATTGTGTAATTTCTCTTGCGTTCATTGCACGCAGAGTCAGGGTATATGCAACAGTTTGGGCCGCCTGGCTCTTTGCGAACTAATTTGCCAGAACTTTACGTAATTATGACAACATTGAAGGTTGTGCAATGTAACAGGAATATTTAGACTCATGGATGCCACCCGTTAGATAAAATACGGAACGGAATAAACATTTTGTTTCGAGGTGATAGTTTCCTGATTAGTCAAAGGTATATGGTTTAGAGAGAAATAGTCGACGCGTTATAATTCCTGTAATAACTTGCGGCTGAATTTGAAAGGGGTTCCTTCGTTATTTTACCGTTCATGTCTTCCATAGAGAATGTCTTGATCTACTTCAAATAAGGTCTGTGTTTCGTGCAGGCTTAAACCGCCTCGACGTTTTGATACCCGTGTCAATCTCACTAGGATAAGGTAACGTTTGTCAACATATTTTCATAAATCCAACTCTACTAATATTTTTATCTTCGCTTATATTTAGCCAATATTGATCAGAGTTACCTTGTCCTATGGATATTTACACAGTTATAAAATTGGCACGGTGATGTAAGACTACACGAAACACAGACCTTAATTTAAGTGAATCTAAAAATATCCTATGGAATAAATGAAGGAACCGCTTTTCAGATTTTGCTAGGTGTCATGGGAATTATGACTCACACTTTGGTTGTCAATTCTTACCATGCCCATTATTAAAATAGGATTTCCAGGATTGCATATAGAAATTAAAGTTTTTGTTTTCAACATTCATCACAGGTAACTTAAACTCTATTTTTATTCAAACAGTTGAGAGTATTTGTCTCCTAAGCAGACACTTCAGTATCATTGTCACTTCAGAGCTGTGTGCGTGTGTGTATTTATGTATTATATTAAGTTAAAATAAAAGTGTTCATTGTTCATTCAGTTTTGTTGCAGTTGTCATTATTACAAAAATGTGTGTGTGTGTGTGTGTATGATAAATATATATTTTTAAAAATGTTTTGTTTTATAAAATCGGCCGATTAATCGGTATCGGATTTTTTTGTCCTCCAATAATCGGTATCGGCATTGAAAAATCATAATCGGTCGACCTCTAGTCCAAACTACGCAGAGACTATCCAGACACCCTGCAAGAACATTTGAGAGGTCGCAAATTCACTTGCTGCAACCGTTGTGGCTTTCACAATTACAGCTTAAGGCTTATTGTGATCACCACTCTGATTTGAGCAGAAGAAACCTCCACAGCTGAGTAACCTGACCCTGGCTGGCATACACACACACACACCTCTCTCCTCCCAGTCCCTTCCTCTGTGGTTACGGGTTAGGGTTCATCTGATGTCTGCAAGCTCTGTTTAGCCTACATTTTTTCTTTCAAATTCAGTTTTTTATGCAGATTTAAGCAAATTCTGAGTCACTCAGGGCAAGGACTTAACTCAAACTTCCTAAAACGTTACTAATGGTGACTAAAAGAGGCTAAATGCATTGCTTACTTATTTTAGTTGGCCTACTTGAACAACTTAATCCAACCCTCATCTAGCCCTAAAATTGCCTGATTCTATTTCGCTTCCTTGACTGACTGATGTGAATCTTTCCCTTTCAAGACGTATCTAGATACATGGGCTCCGATACCATAGAGGAACGATAGGTTGACCTGACGTGTGTGTGTGTGTGAGACAAAACTGCACATTTTATGGTGTCCTTTAACTGTCCCCAGCACAAGACACACCTGTGTAATGTCCATGCTGTTTAATCAGCTTCTTGATATCCCACACCTGTCAGGTGGATGGATTATCTTGGCAAAGGAGAAATGTTCATTAACAGGGATGTAAACTAATTTGTGCACAAAATTGAGAAATACGCTTTTTGTGCACATGAAAAATGTCTAAGATCTTTTATTTTAGCTCATAAAAAATGGGACCAACACTTTACATGTTGCATTTATATTTTTGTTAAGTATATAATAGGAATATCTTTGCATCGTTTACTATTTTGATTTTGTTAAAGCAATGTAACTGTTGGGAGTTCAGGTGTTTGACGGGTGACTAGGTGCATTGTCATCAAATAAATATGATTCATTCATGATTATGGATATATTCTGCAATGAGTTAATATGGCTTTGAATCTGCAACACAACATGTCAACAAGTTAGTTTTGAATTGCTTAACAAAGTAGAGTAGTCTGACAATAGGAATTTAAATAGATTTCAACTTTGATGTAAATTGATGTGGCTCTCTGCAAAATCACCGGATGTTTTGGAACTACTGAACATAACGCGCCAATGTAAACTAAAATTTTTGAATATAAATATGAACTTTATCGAACAAATCATACATGTTTTGCGTAACATGAAGTCCTATGAGTGTCATCTGATGAAGATCATCAAAGGTTAGTGATTAATTGTATCTCTATTTCTGCTTTTTGTGACTCCTCTCTTTGGCTGGAAAAAAATGGCTGTGTTTTTCTGTGACTAGGTACTGACCTAACATAATCGTTTGGTGTGCTTTCGTCGTAAAGCCTTTTTGAAATCGGACACTGTGGCTGGATTAACAAGTTTATCTTTAAAATGGTGTAAAATACTTGTATGTTTGAGGAATTTTAATTATGGGATTTCTGTTTTTTATTTTTTATTTGGCGCCCTGCAATTTCACTGCCTGTTGTTGAGGTGGGACGCTAGCGTCCCGAATATCCCAGAGAAGTTAATTCACCTGTTTCCATAACATGTTTCATTTTAAAACATTTCTTACAAAGGAGTTGTTCAATCTAACTGCTTAAATATTTATCTGTATATGGAATTGTATGGTTTTTTTAAACTCATTTTTTTATAATCTTTACAGGAAAGTGCCACGAGCACTATCTGATGTGGAGACATTTCACTGCAGCTAATGTTGAAGGAAAAGCTATGTACATTTGCAAATACTGTGCCAAATCATATGTGAAGAATGCAACAAAGATGCAGAATCATCTGGCCAAGTACATAAAGTTCCCGCAGCGCTCACAATAAGCAACCTGTGACAAAAGTCCCTCTACTTCTATTCGAGGTAAAAATTATGAATCAGACATCTTATCGATAGCAACAGCTCATTGTCCTCCTGGAAACAGAAGTTTTTTTGGAACGTAGTCAGAGAAATGCTGATGAATGTCTTGCTCGTACAGTATGCAACTGCTTCACCTCTGATGTTCACAGGCAATGGTGTATTGGAAGATATTTCTGAATGTTCTTCCCCCAGCATACACCCCTCCAACCAGATATGCTTTATCTACACATTTGCTGGATGCAGAGTTCAACAGAGTTCAAGTGAAGGTCAAGCAAATCATAGAGAAAGCAGACTGTTTTGTAATCATCTCTGATGGCTGGTTGAATATTTGTGGGCAAGGAAAAATTAACTACATCTTCTCCACCCCTCAACCAGTATTCTACAAGAGGACAGACACAAGGGACAACAGACACACCGGTCTCTACATTGCAGATGAGCTGAAGGCAGTCATCAATGACCTTGGACCACAGAAGGTATTTGAACTGGTGACAGACAATGCTGCGAACATGAAGGCTGCTTGGTCTAAAGTGGAGGAGTCCTACCCTCACATCCCACCCATTGGCTGTGCTGTTCATCAAGGACAGCATGGGACTGAAAACAATGGATTCACTCTACAAGAGAGCCAAGGAAATGGTTAGGTATGTGAAGGGTCATCAAGTTATAGCAGCAATCTATCTCACCAAGCAACATGAGAAGAATAAGAGCACCACATTGAAGCTGCCCAGCAACACCCATTGGGATGGTGTTGTCATCATGTTTGACAGTCTCCTGGAGGGGAAGGAGACTCTCCAAAAAATGGCCATATCACTGTCTGCCGATATGGACAGCCCCATCAAGAGGATCCTCCTGGATGATGTATTTTGGGGGAAGAGTGGTAAGCAGCCTAAAACTCCTGAAACCTACAGCAGTAGCCATTGCACGGATTGAGGGAGACAATGCCTTCCCGTCTGATGTTCAGACTGCTTGCAGATGTAAGAGAAGAAATCCGTACTGCCCTGCCCACTTCACTGTTGCTCCAAGCAGAGGAAACTGCAGTTCTGAAATACATCAAAAAACGTGAAGAACGTCTGCCTGAAGCCCGTACACGCCGCAGCGTACATGTTGGACCCCAAGTTTGCTGGCAAGAGCATCCTGTCTGGTGCAGAGATCCACAAGGCCTATGGTGCCATCACTACCTTGTCTTGCCACCTTGGCCTGGATGAGGGCAAGGTTCTTGGCAGTCTGGTGAAGTACACTTCCAAGCAAGGGCTTTGGGATGGAAATTAGACATGTTGGCACAACTGCCATATTGCATCAGCCACCTGGTGGAAAAGACTTTGTGGGTCTGAGGCTCTTTCCCCTGTTGCCTCCATCCTCCAAATCCCAACATCATCAGCCGCCTCAGAGCGCAACTGGTCCCTGTTTGGGAACACACACACCAAAGCATGCAACAGGCTGACCAATACAAGGGTTGAAAAACTGGTGGCCATCCGGGCAAATTTGAGGCTTTTTGAGCCTGACAACAAGCCATCCTCAACAAGGTTGGAAAGTGACAGTCAAGATGAAGCCTCAGAGTCTGATGCTCATGAGGTGGACATTGAGGTCATGGGAGAAGACATGGAAGCCTGAGAGGAAGACAACCAAAGCTTTAGTTTCTATACTTTACAGATGTATGTTGAAAACTTATTTGGGAGATGCGATGGATCATTCAATATTCCATTTTTTTGTTGTTCAGTGAAATTATTCCACGTGAAAAGTCAACTCATGTAATAATGAGTCGGGAAGCAGGTGAACGTTTAATAAAACTACAAAACCAGTAACGAGACAATTCCATGTGGCTACACACCGGTACACAAAAATAATACCAACTGGTGAGTGAACATAAGAGAGTGACATAAAGGGGAGGAAATGATGAAGGTAATGAAGTCCAGGTGTGAATCATAATGATTAACAGGTGGGCGTAATGATGAGTGCCAGGTGTGCATAATGATGAATGCCAGGACCGGTGGTTAGTATTCTGGCAACGTCGTACGCCGGAGGGGAGGAGCAGATGCAGAGTTCCTCTGTTCAGTGTCTGTGTTCTTTGCCCATCTTAATCTTTTATTTTTATTGGCCAGTCTGAGATTCTAAGCAATTCTGCTTAGAAGGCCAGCATCCCAGAGTCACCTACTGTTGACATTGAGACTGGTATTTTGCAGGTACTACTTAATGAAGCTGCCAGTTGAAGACTTGTGAGGCGTCTGTTTCTCAAACTAGACACTAAATGTACTTGTCCTCTTGTTCAGTTGTGCACCAGGGCCTCTCACTCTTTCTATTCTGGTTAGAAAAGGTTTGCGCTGTTCTGTGAAGGGAGTAGTACACAGCGTTGTACGAGATCTTCAGTTTCTTGGCAATTCCTCGCATGGAATAGCCTTAATTTCTCAGAACAAGTATAGACTGACGAGTTTCAGAAGAAAATGCTTTGTTTCTGGCCATTTTCAGCCTGTAATTGAACCCACAAATGCTGATGCTTCAGATACTCAACTAGTCTAAAAGCTAGTTTTATTGCTTCTTAATCAGAACAACAGTTTTCAGCTGTGCTAACAATTGCAAAAGGGTTTTCTAATGATCAATTACCCTTTTAAAATGATCAACTTGGATTAGCTAACACAACATGCCATTGGAACACAGGAGTGATGGTTGCTGATACACCTAGCCTCTGTACACCTAGATATTAGATATTCCATAAAAATAAACATTTCCAGCTATAATAGTCATTTACAACATTAACAATGTCTACACTGTATTTCTGATCAATTTCATGTTATTTTAATGGACAAAAAAATATATTTTCTTTCAAAAACAAGGACATTTCTAAGTGACCCCAAACTTTTGAACGGTAGTGCATTTCCGTTAATTCCCATAAAATCCCACAGAAAGTTTCCACCTCTGAATATTCCTCAAAATGTGCAACCCTAGTTGCTAATAATCATCTAGGTAGCTGTTTGTCCAGGCTACTGATATTGCCTGGGTTGTTCAGCATACAAAATTACTTGATGATCAATGACTGTCAAAAGTTACATGCGTAGTTCGACACTGAAGAAGAGAACGCATCAGTTGTCACAAAATATTAGGTATTTTCGGAGGGAAGAAAGAAAGTAATATGAGCAAAACAATTTAGTGAACAGGCGATTCGTAAGAGTTTCTGACCGATGCGTGATACATTTGGATAGGTTTGGGGTCCGCCAGACCTTGCACTCGCATTTGAACCGGGGACTGATGCGTATCGGTGAATCGTTACATCCCTACCTATAGTACTATTAAACATATATTTTTTTTTAAAGAGTCCATTTGTAGAAAAGAGAATGCATTTAAAAATGTCTTTTCTACAGCTGACAGCTGTTTCTTCACTTGGACATTGAGCCTAGAAAATGCCCAGACTGGTCCTTGAGGACTCATAAAAATATAAAAAAATGGCTGTTCTAGATGTTGTGTTAATTTAAGAGACAATACACAGCCCTTCATCTGACTAAGCTTGGTGAGTGTCAGTTCGCTTAGTGCTCCTCCATGCATTCCTCTGTTATTTTCCCATAAGTGGGAAAGCCAGGCTCGCTCTTGCTCTCCCTGGCCTGCCATGGACTCAACTTACCCCGGCCATGGCCCAGCCACAGCAACTGGGGCTGTTTGGACAACCTGGTACAGGAAGTTCCGGAGAAGAGTTCTTCCTGTGGACCTCCAGGATCAAGACGGGTCATGGAGCCCAAGTGAGATCCTGGCAGTATGTTGCAGTAAATGTACAGTACACTATTTGTAAAGGCATAGCTTGCAGTTAATGTATGACATTCAGATTCAGTCATTTGTTTCACAACTTCTGCTTCTTTAGTTGGTCTTAAGCCACTGGATTAAAGCACCCCCATTGGCATAGGCCTAATCACATGTTTTATTGTAGAGAGGACGAGCACAGTGGTAGTAAAAAAAACACATCAGCAAACAAAAATAACAGAGGTCAATTATATTGAAATGGAATTCAATTCAGGAAGTGCATTGATATTCAACTCGTGAACTGAATACCACATGGTTATCCTGGCATTGACAG
Organism: Salvelinus fontinalis; assembly: GCF_029448725.1. Classification (NCBI taxonomy): domain Eukaryota; kingdom Metazoa; phylum Chordata; class Actinopteri; order Salmoniformes; family Salmonidae; genus Salvelinus; species Salvelinus fontinalis. Next base: position 28,683,400 of record NC_074695.1, read on the forward strand.
TGAAATGTCATTGAACCCAACCCTGGTGAACAGGAAGCCTTATTAGGCACCACTCTGCTGCTGTTCAGTCTGAAAGGTTGTTATTGATGCCGAGCAGGTAATGTTGACACTTTGGGCTGCCTGTCTCCTACCATGACAGCTGTGGGGAATGCCATCCAGTGCCAGTCCCATTCCATTCAATTATCTTTCTGTTTCAGAGTAATACAAAGCACATGTGGGGCTTCTGAACATGATGGGCTCGTGTCTGTCCAATTGAGTCTTCCATTCAGGCATTCAGGAAAAGTAGACATTCTGCAGAGCGAAGCTGTGCTCCTGCCTGGTTACAAAAGCAACAAGTCTCAACATGTACTCCATTCCAAAGAAAGAACTGCAAAAAATTCAGCACAAACACAACACACCTTCGCCAATGATGATAGTAAATGTGGGAATAAAAAACTGTTGCATGCATTATGCAAAGAAGAGCAACTACCTATGCTGTGCCTGTGCTACAAACAGATGTCAGTGTTACAACCTACAGTAGCTGGTGGGGAAGTAGTGCAACATGAAAGTAGAATATGCATCAATTTGGGCCTAGGCCTATAGGTTAGTGCTTTTCCATCATGGAAATAAGTTGAGCAAGCTGCACACTACACAGACCAACCAACCATCTTTAGTGTAAATCCATTTGAATTCAATCACTTTATGACAGAATCCATTTTGATTTAAACAAAACTTTCCATACATGTTTGCCCATGGAAGAAGTGGTCAGAAAGTGTATTTTTTGACCTGAATGCCAAAACATTCAGGAGGTCAAGGTGTTCAAAGTTGACCAATTTTGCATACCCCGCCATACCATGAGACATCCATGTCTTTATCACTGGAAATGATAAACGGTTGAGTTTGATAACATTTAAAACCTTACGAACAGTGTTGTCAAACAAATGGTAATTCACATTCATGCCCCTAAACGTATTGACATTTTCATTACATGTGCTAAATTAAATGTCACATACAACAGCAAACACTACCCCTGAGCCTCTCTGTGGTAAACATGTCAATACATCTGTATAGCTCACATATACTTAGAGGCAATGCTAATGGGATATTTTAAAGGCTGAAGGGCCCACAGGCTTTCAGAGAAGTGAGTGATATTAGGCTGCAGTAGTGAAGCTTTTAACAGTCAATGGTTAGACCATCGTTTTTATTTATTTCCAACAAGTGCTAGCCAATCATTTCCAAGAGGAAGGTTGGCAGCCATTGATTAAGCGAGCCAGACCAGATGATACAATGGGCTCTTCAGTCCATGCCCGCCCACAGATCAGTAACAGAGAGGCAGGGATGGAGGCAGCCTTGACTGAATCATGACATCCCTGAATTTCCGATTGAGAAGGTTTAATGTAATTAGCTAGAGTACAGTCAGTGTAGTGTACAGCTGGCAGGAGTAGCACAGCGATGCATCATCTAGGGGCTTTTAGCAAACACTTGTCTCAGTCACGAGACGTAGGCACCCTGATGAGGCTTATAGGAGGTTGATTGACAGGGCTGCTGCGCACCTGTATGTTGCCAGCATTCTGATTGTCATCGGTTTATCTGGTCCTAGAATCAAAAATAACAAATGAAAGCCCTTTCCGTGGTTAACACGGTTTCTTAGCCAAAGACATGAGATGGAAGGCATATCATGGCATAAAACCTTTGAGAGTTTAAGAGGAAGGTCCATGTTATGACCATGTTACCTCCAATCTTCTTCCATGTTAAACTTTACTGTGTAGGGTTGGGCAGTTGGTCCTTGTGCATTTCGTGTAAAAGGTTAAGGTCAGGAGGTGCTTTACCAACCCAACAGCATACAGTCCTTTGCTAGCTTGCCAAGTAGCAAAGGACCATTAACATGGCAGGTTTAAAGCACCTTGGAGTATGTTACTGAGTAGACAATAAAGGGCACCACAAGTCCCAGGGCAATGAATGACTCCAAGCCCAGTGGAAATGGCACTGACAGTCTCATAGGGCTTGAGTTAGCCTAGGTCTAGGTCATTGTGTTTTCAGTTTCCCTTTCTCATGCAGCCTTTACCTGAAAGGACTGTAGAGGTGCCACCAACATTATTATTTCAGACATTGTCACCACTCAGTGGGCATTCAAGTGCACTCACTTCATCTATACCCATGTAATCCTATCAGCACAAAGAACCCTGAGCAAGATGGACTGTGGTTAAAATAAACCAATATTTTTCACGGCATGATCAAGTAAAAAACAGCATGCAACTGCCCAGGCCGCTGACAAACTGCATTCCACCAACTTGCTAGTAGAGACTAGCCCCGGGAGGGCATGGAACAACAATACCAGGGGAAGAATGTTCCATTTCACTGACAGTTTGTGTTTCATTGCCTTTATCGCGGTTTATGTGAATCAAATTAATCGTGGCATATGAGAATGAATGGGTCTGGCGTCAATATAATCAAAATACTATTATTATGTTTGGGCGTTTGTAGACAATTTTTCTCAATGATAACGGTCCAAAATGTATAGACAAACCAAAACAATTGACTAGTTAGCTACGATTAAATGGAGGACTAGAGTTTGCAATACGACATACTGGAAACATTATGATATGAATATCTTGCGTATGTAACAAGGTTTCTGTTGCATGTGGCATTTTATTTATGTATTTTACACTGACGATCATCTAACAAAGAGGCACTCCATTGCGCATGCAACGTTAATGTGTTATTATTAAACATGGCAAGGGTCCACTGCATGGATGCAAATTAGCAAATTAATATCTACTGCTGTGATTGCAACCGAAATACAATAAAATTATTGACCAGGGGGGTTGTTTACTGAATGTAGCTTTGCCGTTTACAACACACTTTAAAAGCACCGATCGTTCTAGGTCGGAACCATCTAGCTCTGCCTTCCATTCATCCACTGCTCTCCCCTACCTGAGGAGGCTGGAAAGCGGGTGCGAAGCATTGTGACCACTGCTATTGCTGCTTCCACCAGTCCCTGATGATCCACTTCCACTTCCAGTCGATTGTCGTTTCCCAGAGAGAAGCTTTTCCACCGCGGCAAGATTTCCTGTGCGCGCCGCCTCTAGGAGTTCCTGCTCCTTCCCCATCTCGGATCGAGAAGGGGGTCGGAGGATTTGGGAAAGAGGGGTTAGAAAGCGGGAGAAAAAATCCTTTGCGGTCCTCTACTAATCTCACAGACGTAATCGTTCTTTCAACGCCGAGGAAAACGATGGTTCCCTCCACAGCTGGATCAGTCTCTCCAGCGTTACAATTTCACAGAATTTCTAATCCCCCACTGTGGCTCCGGGGAAAACTTTAGTTAAGCACCACAGAGCCAAATGAAACTTCCTTCACCCTGTCTCAAGCGCGCGTCACTTCCTCAAAACTGCTCCCTATCTGACGACGTCGATCAATCAGTTTGTTCATAATCTTGCATTATTGTATTTAGTTGGTGATTATTGTATTCCATTATATTCTACTACCAATGTTCAAGAACATAATAATAATGTCCCTACAACTACAAAAGCACATAATTCATCCAGAACATTTTTCTATGTACAAAATATATAAGTGCTGAAGTGCACAGTACATGGTCATTACATTTACATTTTTGTCATTTAGCAGACGCTCTTATCCAGAGCGATTTACAGTTAGTGCATTCATCTTAAAATAGCTAGTTGGGACAACCACATGTGACAGGCATAATAAGTACACGGGTTAGGGTTTGGTCGGCGTAGGCCGTCAATGTAAATTCGAATTTGTTCTTAACTGACTTGCCTAGTTAAATAAAGGTTAAATAAATAAAACACCTCCTCAATAAAGTGGCTATCAATAAAGTCAGCGCTGGAAAGGGAGGGGTGGTTCAAGGTGAGGAGGGGGATTATTTAAGATAGTCTTTGAAGACGTGCGGTTTCAGGTGCATTCAGAAGATGAACAGGGACCTTCCCTCCCACAGGGGTGCAATAATAAAGGTAAAGAAATATGTTTTATTTTCACATACACTGGACAGGTGCAGTGAAATGTGCTGTTTTACATGGTCACCCATAGTAGGTCAGCACCCCTGGAGAAAAGTAGGGTTAAGTGCCTTCCTCAAGAGAACATCAACATATTTTTTTCACCTTGTCGGCTCAGGTATTCGAACCCGCGACCTTTCGGTTACATGTCCAACGCTAACTCTCTCTTTCTCCTGACTTTTTTTTTGTTGAGAGACGCTGAAGGAGCAATCATAAAACAAAAAATATCCGTATGGGTTCCAGAGAGTTAAATGTATTTTAAAGTTAATTATCGAGGCTATTGACATATTGATATAGTTGAAAACGTCGATTACCAAATGACATTTAGTTAGAGCACTGATCATCTAAAAAGGAGCCTAGTATTTTCTTTCCCATTTAAACAAACACTGTAACAAGTATGACTAGTTGAATGTATACAAAGCACTGGAACAAATATAACGGAATGTGTGCATCTTTTCTCAAATGACAGAGAAAGGACAGAATTATAATATATATATATATATAATTGTTGTCAACGCTCTCCCAATAAAGGGCAATAGAGGGTTTAAGCCGGAAGTTGATTTCAGCAGCAGCTTCCGGCCGGAGTGTTCTCCATGTTGTTTTTTGATGAGGCTTCAAAACATTTATCTTTCGCGCTTTAGGTAATATTTTGCTAAAGTAACGGTTTTATTTTCTTGATCAATAAACGTGGTACACAAAATTCCACGAGGATAGTAAGTCACGAGGACAGTAAGTGAGCGTAGCTGGCTGTGGAGTTGTTTGCTAGCAGTTAGCAAACTTGTTTATGTTTCTCGAGTCAAACATTTCCGTTTTGACTGTTGCATAATTATACATTAGATTGGTGTGGTAAGATTTCGAATGAGTTATGGCAGACCCAGCTAGGATAAAGACTGAATCCAACTCGGAGAAATCATTGGCTGCTAGAGGAAGCCCTAAAACCGAAGACACTGAAGAAGTGCCTGTGACTTCGGATGCAGACACCGAATCAAAAGATTCCTCCTCACAATCACTCAAACGCGAACACAAACAGGTAAGTGGGTTTTTAGAATATCTATAAAAAGTGTATTGAAACATTGGCCCTACATCCACATTCAAGATATAGTAAACAATTTCTTACTTTTCTACAATATCTACAATCCTTTGTTTACTTTGCATGACCTGCTGAAGGACTCTGTGGGTGGAGATGATGAGGATGAGGGAACCTCAGATCAACCTGCTTCCAAAAAACTAAAAGTGGAGCCTGAGAAGAAAAAGGAGAAGCGCCAAAAGGTTGACGAGGATGAGATACAGAAGATGCAGTAAGATTCTGATACTGTCATTTGTGTTTGTCTGGTACCTGCACTAAGACAATTATTTGTTGCAAGCATTCGTACTTTAACATTTTTCCCTCTGGTGTTGTCCAGGGTTTTGGTCTCATCCTTCTCTGAGGAGCAGCTTAACCGCTATGAGATGTATAGACGCTCTGCTTTCCCAAAAGCTGCCATCAAGAGGGTAAGACCTTTAGGCACATATGTAATATTTAATCAGAATAAGTTAAATTTTAATATTACATTTCACTGATGCTTGTATTTCAATGTATGCTTTTCTTTACCTGGTTGATACAGCTGATACAGTCCATTACAGGATCTTCAGTCTCTCAAAATGTGGTTATCGCCATGTCTGGTATTTCCAAGGTCTTCGCTGGAGAAATAGTGGAGGAAGGTCAGTGAGGGACATCACTGAGTTAATATTGACTAGTTGGCCAGATATGAGATCTGGATCGTTTGTCTTATATCTTAACCAACGAAGGCTTTGAAGCATTTTGACTACTCTGACATGCTTTTCTGTTTGGTCCTGCAGCTCTGGATGTGTGTGAGAAGTGGGGGGACACGCCTCCCCTGCAGCCCAAGCACATGAGGGAAGCTGTCAGGAGGCTGAAGAGCAGAGAGCAGATCCCCAACACCAAGCACAAGAACATCCTCTTCCACTGAGCCACTCATGCCCTGCTGATTATAGATAGATCCAAGCGGTGATGTATTCACCTTTCAGATGGTGGCATCTTACACACCACTTTCATGTTCATTCTGTATTCCAATGTCCATTGGTTTGGCCATGAAGGCAAGTGCAGTATACTGTTGTCAGGAACTCCAAAGTCAACCTTTGTGTTACATTTGAGGGCATTTCTTGGATATACTAATGGTCAATAATAAAATGACCACAGCATCAAGGTTTGCCAATGTTCTAAAATAAATTTTATTATTTGAGCTGTTGGTGAAGCATGGAAGTATCCAAAACTAGTCACTTCTAGTACTTCCTGGAAAAAAGTTGTTTCAGTTAAACCATTTTATTAGACCTCAGGTCAATAATTGTGGGCCATATTTCAATAAATAAAAGGACACATTTGTTAATGATTTATCTTCTCTTGTTAGATGAAGACCGGTAAAGTCTCGTAAGATGAGTTTGTGTGTGCATGTGTCTGACAATAAACCTGCTCACTGGCCAATAAATGTGTAATACAACCATACTGAGTAAATAGTCACTACACTGAATATAGACAGCACACAAATAATGACGAAGTTAGTTCAATAGTTTATCACTTTGAAACATTTCACATACTAATTTGGTTCACAGAACCAAGTTTAGTCTTATTCAATGATGTGATGACTTCTAAGCAAGTGTTACACAAATATTACATAATACTGTCAGAGGGCCTCCCACAACATTAGTATCAGGGATGATCCTCTGGTGTGATCCACAGGTGTCAAACTCATTCCACGGAGGGCCGAGTGTCTGCGGGTTTTTGCTCCTCCCTTGTACTTGATTGATGAAGTAACATCACTAATTAGTTAGGAACTCCCCACACCTGGTTGTCTAGGGCTTTATTGAAAGGAAAAAACAAAAACCTGCAGACACTAGGCCCTCCGTGGAATGAGTTTGACACCCCTGCTCTAAGTGATTCACATTAAGCAAGTGCATTTTCTAGTGAACATACCACACTTAAAAGTGCAAATAATCCACAAGGTATAGAGCAAAAGAACAATCAGTTCAGTTACAATGCATGCACTCACTCCTTCCACAACAATGATAATATTTTTGCAAAGTCATTCTGATGACTAAGACGGAAGAGAAAGCAGCCCATGTAGGGAGGGGCCGGGTGTCCCAGTCCCACCCCCATACCTCATGGTAACCCAAGTAAGATAAGGGATGCAGTAGAAGTGTAACTTGACAGGCAGTGAGGAGGGAGCTGGCTGGGGGCAGAGTGGGCACCCTGCTGCGGACAGAGAGATACTAACAGGGTTGTGCTAAGGAGGGGGTGAGGATTGATTTTTAGACACACTTAGTCACAGTCAATCACATAACTGCATCCTTCCAACTGGGGGTGTCATTTTCATTCCCCATCACACTGACAGCCAAGGCCATGCCAAAAAGCAAATATCAGCAAAAAATTGGGGCGCAGCATGTGTTTGAGGGTTGCTGATATTATTGAGAACGGAATCACTGCTTTGTTACACTGACTGACCTTGAGGGAATTTTCAAATACAAAACATGCAGGATGGGAAAAACTGAACCATTAGACCATTTTTTATTTGATAACTTTAGGCATTTGTACATTAAAAAAAACTGTTCCCTTTCAGGATATGGGCAAAACAGACTTCCTCCTATTGCTTCATGCGACTTCCCACAATTAGAAAGTAACACTGTCATTCATATTCATATTGGAAGGCAACCAGAAAATCAGTGGCATATTATTCTGACCACCAGAGGTCTCAAGCTACTACTCAGAAGAGAGTGGAGAATGATGCTAAAGCTCAACTGAGGGTTGTTTAGTTAACTTGTTAGCACTGTACCACATACACAAACAAGTCTCTTGATACATTTGAGTTTCTCACAACTCACACTTGTTTTGCGGAATGTGACTTGGATCTACGTAACGTTACTCCAATGTCTCTCCTCTCCCTCATCAGGACCAAATACGAATCTAAATACTAAAAAACATACAAATAATAAAACTTAAATACTTTTAAAGTCACCGCCACATCATACCCTAGAATTGCTACAAAAATATATAATTAAATCATAACCACATCTTTAAATAATACTAGAAATGATTCCAATTAGTACAAAGACTTCACGACTTTTACATAGCAATAGAAAGATACCCAATGGGTGGAATACATCAACAAATTGGCATTAGTGCACCTGTCAGTTTTACTGTAGATAAAAGGATTAGTATTATACATATATTGTGCATATATAGACAATTAAGATTCATTATCTCTATTCTTTGATCTGATGGCTGTGCCACTAGTGTTTGTTTGAAATGGCTAGTAGCTACACTGTCTTATGGAAAATCATTTAAAAAAAGACAATAGCTGCAAAAAGTTAAATTCATGTTACATGCCTGTAAAAGTTCATATCAAAAGAATAACACTATATTTCATCCATGCAGTGAGGTATTAGTGAATGCCTAGAATGTGTGTTTCTCCATGCAGATGAGTGAGTTAAGGAGATCAAGTAATACCGGTCTGAGGGCAGGGTACACCTCATGTAACAAACTAAATGAGTTAACGTACCACAACTATTGTGGAAACTTTCCTCAAAAGGGTTGCGTCAGCTGAACATTAAACGAAGAATACAAATATAGTTTTACAGTCACAAAATGTAATCGTTTTTTTTATGATGCAAAGATAACACTGGGGAATGACCTGGTGTCTGAACAGTGTGGAGACAGCTTGCCCTACCCTGTGATACACAACCAATCAATCAAAGGGATAGGTATGCAGGTTTGTCTGGTGCTCCCATTCACAGGAGCTCCATACAGATACAGTGCAGTACTGCTTGAAGTCAAAGTGCTTTTCTTTCCCTACTCTTCTATTTAATACACTATGGGCCTAAACAATGGTTACATTAACACATCTAAGATACCAGCTCCTAACTACACAGACCTACCAGCTCCTAACTATACAGACCTATATTTATGTACAACTATGGACAGGACCTACTTAACATTGACAAGCAGTTTTATCTTTGAAGCTTTGTGGATGTTTGTAAACTCACACACCAAGATTCCTAAAACACTAGTGATCTTCACACAGCATGCCTGACAGTGAATGATTTGTACAGGAAAACATATCATCAACAGACTTCAATTACAACTCTGACTGTTCTCTGCCATATAAGACACAGTGCATATAATTAAGCAATAAGGCACAATGGGTGTGGTATATGGCCAATATACCACGGCTAAGGGCTGTTCTTATGCACAACGCCTTGCACACAGCCCTTGGTATATTGGCCATATACCACAACCCCCCGATGTGCCTTATTGCTATTATAAACTGGTTATCAACGTAATTAGAGCAGTAAAAATACATGTTTTGTCATACCCGTGGTATGCGGTCTGATATACCACGGCCGTCAGCCAATCAGCATTCCGGGCTCTAACCACCCAGTTTATAAGACACATTTTGGCATGTGTTCTTCAAATCAAAGATAAATGGCCATTGAGTTGCAGCCCAACAATGAGTATTCTCTATGGTGGTTTAAATTAAAACTGCTTTTGGACAGCAGAAGGGAACACGTTTAGATTGTCAGATGAAAATAGTACCTGTTATGTACCTCAGAGTGTAAAGAGTGACTCCAGTGGGGCTTCTTGTTAATACAAGGGCCCCCTATGTGTTCTCTGGAAGTGACACACTGTTTGTACAATTCATTACAAGAGCTTGAGCTGTCGAACTACCAGAGTGGATTCCACCATTGGGTGCTCATCTTTGTTGTTTACAAATTGTCATATGCCTGGGTCCAGACATTTCATTCAGTTCCTTTACTCCCTTATTGACGCAGTGTCAGTATATCGCACTCTGCTGGTCGGGGGAGTAAAGAGGTCACAGGTCAAACATGGGGTCGTACTTCCTGACCTCCAGGAGGAGACGTTCTCGGTCAGTGAGGGCTTGAGAGAGGGCCAACTGAGCCTCCAATAGCTGGGACCCCAGGGACGGACTCTGAAGGGAAAATGTTGTCGGCTTTATTAGTTTTCACTTCTAGATAACGTTTCTCTGCTAGCGCAAGTAGCCAGATATCTATTCAGCTATAATTGGAATACCTGCTGCCCTGATTTGGCCCCTCATAGCCTTAACAAGATAACCAAAACAGGAGAACTACAACTGTCTCGTTGGCAACAGATTTTTCAACTATTACAACAGGAATACAGGATCTGTATAAGTAGATGGAATTGTGGACTTACCTTCATCTAATCATCCATCATTTAACTTACAGCATTCCAGCTAAGCCCTATGAGTATGTATTTCTAAATCAACGGTTTCACACACATTTAAGGTAAAAAAAACATAACTACTGTAAGTACAATGCAACTATTGTAGGGACTGTGCTATCATAAATAAACACCATCTATGCTACGCTTTCATTTTACACGGTGGTGAGAACTAGCCTAATCCTTACTCACCCTAACACAATCATGTTTTTGTTAACAGCTTGTGCTGTCTGTTTATCTTGAGTCATTATCTTGAGTTCATTAACCCTGTAATAATCTGCAATGGGTGAGTGAGTCAGTGGTTACAGAGAATGCAAGTATTTAGGTTTTTGAATGCTCATACCTTGCTCTGCTGTGGTTGGACAGAACAAGAACTGTCTGGTTCCTCCAAACATACCACAGCACCACCTGCAGAGTCTGGGCCTGCACCACCTGCAGAGTCTGGGCCTGCACCACCTGCAGAGTCTGGGCCTGCACCACCTGCAGAGTCTGGGCCTGCACCACCTGCAGAGTCTGGGCCTGCACCACCTGCAGAGTCTGGGCCTGCACCACCTGCAGAGTCTGGGCCTGCACCACCTGCAGAGTCTGGGCCTGCACCACCTGCAAGACCGACAATATATATTGAAAAAACAGATGACTCATAACTGTTATTCCATATCAATCAAGCAGTGAGAGACAAAATAATTGTAATCATAGTGATACTCAAAAGCATGTCTGTGTCCTCTCCCCCAATCACCTTTGATTCTCAACAAGCCATCATCAGAGCGCTCCAGAACCACCTGGTCTATGGTGAAGGTGGCAGGTTGGGGCTGTGGGGCCGTTGGGTAGATCTTGGGACCATCATCCTGAACAGGAATGGACAACACTGATTAGCTCCATGGCATGGATAGCAGGCTAACTGTCATTTATTCAATCGGTCTCCTATGGATCGCTGTTGGGGCCTTACCACATATAACAACCATAGGGTGCACGTCAAATGACGTTATTTGACCCCAACAGAGTTCCATAGTCTCCCTGTCCCACCAGCTGACCTTCAGAGTGATGGTGACATTGTCCAGGCGGATCTTCATGGGCTGGACATCAGCACTGAGCTCATCCTCCAGGAAGGGCCCCAGGGTAGCCAGGGTGGATGCCAGGAGCTCCGCCCGACAGCCCTGCACACCCAGCTCCAGGTGACCTACCAACGCAGAGAGGGGACCGTGCCGTGCTGCAGAGGGACCCATCTCCATTCGCATGCCCACCACTGGAGCTGACCTGCAGCGCTGTCTCTGGTCCAGGGTGGACCCACCTGGAGATTAGGAAGGAGATTAGCAAGGAAAGCGTGAGTTATATAGTCAGAAAATGGGTACTACGGATATGGATCCCTGCTAGTCCGTTGGTTTCCATGATGACAACTTGTGCATGTCACTTCGGTTAATTGTGGGTTCTTGAGTGGCTCAGGAGTCCGAGTTTTGAAGAGCAGACTCTGAAGCATGAAGGACAGACATGTGCTTCCGCTGGTGTTGTGGGTCCGGTTGTGCGGGAATGGTGCTTGGATCTGGCTGCAGTTAGATGGTTGTTTCTGTCCCTCTCGAAGTGGTCTACTGCTGTGTGGGTTTTGGAGTGCCAGGTGGATCGGTTAGAGGTGATGTCTGTGAGTTGGCTGGGCTGGATATGGCAGAAATTGAGGTTGTGTTTAAGGTTGTCTTTGATGCGCTTTTTGGGTCGGCCTGTCTTCTGGTGCCCCTGCTGCTGCTCGCTAAAGAAGATCCTTCTTCAGAGATGATGTTGGGGCATCCTGATGGTGTGGCAGGTCCATCGGAGCTGTGTCTTAATGATCTTAGCTTTAACGCTGGTGCTGTTAGATTTCTGCAGTATCTCCAGGTAGGATACCTTGTCTTGCCACTGGATACCCATTATAGATCTCAAAGATTGTGTATGGAATGTCTCCAGCTGTTTGACCTGGAGACTTTACAGGGTCCAAGTTTCACAACCATACAACAGAGTTGTGACGACTACTGCATTGTAGATTTTTATATTTGTGGAAAGTGTGATGATTTAGTATCCTGTTCCTCAGCCTCCCAATGACTGGCTTGCTTTCTGGATTCTGCTAGTTATTTTTTGGTTGAGTGAGCCATCCTTGGAGATGGTGCTCCCCCCAGATATGTGAGGTGGTCAACATTCTGGAGCTCAGATCCCCTTAGGTGGATGCTGTGGACCACTGGGTTGGAGAGGGGTGATGGTTGACTGAAGACTACAGTTTTTTCTAAGCTGATGGTAAGACCGAAACTCTTGCAAGCTTCAACAAAGTTGTCTGCGAAAGACTGGAGGTCTGCCTCCGTTTGTGCGATTAGGGCACAGTCATCAGCAAAGAGGGCCTCACAGACAAGATGTTCTTGTGTTTTGGTCTTTGCTCTGAGCCTGTGCAGGTCGTAGATTGAACCCTCATCCCTGTATCTGATGTAGATGCCTTTGTTGAGGTCCTTAGTGGCGTGGTTGACGAGGGCAGTGAAAAAGAGGTTGAATAGCATCGGGCCCCAAGACACATTCTTACTTGATGCTGTTGGAGATGGGAAAGGCTTCAGAAATATCACCACCACAGTGGATCTGGCCTTGAATTCCGTCATTGAGTAGGATGTTGACTAGTGTTTGTTGCCTAGATGCTCGTAAAGATCTAAGTAGTTGGCTGAGGGGTCGACAGTGGATGTTCTGTTTACGTGATTGTCTAAAAGTAGCATTGAGTCTTCAGTTGTAACATTGGATCGAGAGAGTAAGATGATTACATGAGTCATTATGTGACTATATGAGTGTATGAGTGATTCACCGATGGAAGAGAGAAAGTAAGAGTAGGTTGGGAGCGTTCTTTAACAAAAAGAACAGCTATTATTGGAGACGTTGAGTGACAGTGGCTTGTGACAGTTGTTCAGTTAGACTGATGCTATAGTAAAGTGCAGTGTCTTTAGCTAGATAAGTTCTATTTCATTCTGGATGACTGTTAAGAGGCATTGTTTATTATCCAAGTCCAGTGAAAGCACTGCCACTGGCGGTCATCCAGAATGAAATAGAACCATATTTTTTTTTCATAACTTGAGGTTACCTGGCATTTGTCTGGCCAGCAGGTCAGAGACCCTTACGTTGCCCATCTGTCTGGAGGTGAGATGCTGGACCTCCACTGCCACCACCAGGTCCTCTCCCTTCAGGTCCGCCACACAGGCAATACCACTGAGCACCAGCAACAACACAGAGGCCTGCACAGTACAGTACAGGACAAGTAGTTACCCACAATAAAAATGATGCATTACCTAACTTACAGGTACAGTATGATTGTCGAGCATCCCTCTCGTGCATATACAGTGAGAGTGCTGACTAGGTCTGTGGCGGTCCTTAAATTTTGTCAGCCAGTGATTATCATGCAAATAACTGCTGGTCTCACGTTAATTGACCGTTAATTAACATAAACATGTTTATCATTTCCTGGCTTCCATGCATAGCCTACAAGCCACTGATGCAGACCGTTGAAACATCTACATTTTAAAAAGTCTAATAAATCCATTTAACAAATCCATCACAATAAATCCATTATTTATTTTAGACATGTCTAAAGAAACATAAGAAAATGTATCCTATTTCAGAAGAACAGAATAGCATATGCCTGTGGGCTACACTAGTTCATTTAGCATACAAGATTTGCTTAGAATTCCATGGCATTATTTTTATATTATTTTATAGTATGAAGAATCAATTGAACATTGCTGAATAAAATAGAAAGGATATTTTCTACAAATGATTTCGGAGGGAGTGCGCACATGCGGCTATCCTATTTTGAGCGGTTAACAAAGAAACAGGCCCTCCTATATACTTAATTTGGAGTTATTTATGCAACTTTAGTTGTGATGCAAATGTTAGTTATGCTATACAGTATGTTTAGATTTGTTATTCATTGCTGCATGATGCAACTCTAATGATAATTTGAAAAAAGTTTAGCTCTGCTCTGTTTCTTGCACAGGCTGCACACACAGACATCAGTCAATTTGACAAGCACTTGATAATATTCACACCCATCAGACTATGGGTGGCCTACTGTAACGAACGTTGTCGGGAGAAGGAGAAGAGGACCAAGGTGCAGCGTGGTAAGTATTCATAATACTTTTAATAAATACGAACACTTGAACAAAAACAACAAACGAACAGTTCTGCAAGGTGCAAAACACAAAACAGAAAACAACTACCCACCAAGCACAGGTGGGAATGAGGCTACCTAAGTATGGTTCTCAATCAGAGACAACGAAAGACAACTGCCTCTGATTGAGAACCACACCAGGCCAAACACCTAGAAATACAAAACATAGAACAAAACATAGAATGCTCACCCCAACTCACGCCCTGACCAAACAAAAATAGAGACATAAAAAAGGAACTAAGGTCAGGGCGTGGTCAAGTACCCCCCAAAGGTGCGGGAAAAAAAAAAACTGAACCTATAGGGGAGGGTCTAGGTGGGCATTTCACCGCGGTGGTGGCTCTAGTGCGGGACGTAGACCCCGCTCCACCTCTGGCTTGGCCCACATAGGTGGCGCCTCTAGAGCGGGGACTCTCGCCGCCGACCCCGGACTGGGGACCCGTAGCGGGCCCCGGATAGGAGGGAGACTCTGGCAGCTCCGGACAGGCGGGAGACTCTGGCAGCTCCGGACAGGCGGGAGACTCTGGCAGCTCCGGACAGGCGGGAGACTCTGGCAGCTCCGGACAGGCGGGAGACTCTGGCAGCTCCGGACAGGCGGGAGACTCTGGCAGCTCCGGACAGGCGGGAGACTCTGGCAGCTCCGGACAGGCGGGAGACTCTGGCAGCTCCGGACAGGCGGGAGACTCTGGCAGCTCCGGACAGGCGGGAGACTCTGGCAGCTCCGGACAGGCGGGAGACTCTGGCAGCTCCGGACAGGCGGGAGACTCTGGCAGCTCCGGACAGGCGGGAGACTCTGGCAGCTCCGGACAGGCGGGAGACTCTGGCAGCTCCGGACAGGCGGGAGACTCTGGCAGCTCCGGACAGGCGGGAGACTCTGGCAGCACCGGACAGGCGGGAGACTCTGGCAGCTCCGGACAGGCGGGAGACTCTGGCAGCTCCGGACAGGCGGGAGACTCTGGCAGCTCCGGACAGGCGGGAGACTCTGGCTTGGCTTCGTGCCACGGATCACCACTGGAGGCTTCGTGCCACGGATCACCACTGGAGGCTTCGTGCCACGGATCACCACTGGAGGCTTCTTGCCACGGATCATCACTGGAGGCTTCGTGCCACGGATCATCACTGGAGGCTTCGTGCCACGGATCATCACTGGAGGCTTCGTGCCACGGATCATCACTGGAGGCTTCGTGCCACGGATCATCACTGGAGGCTTCGTGCCACGGATCATCACTGGAGGCTTCGTGCCACGGATCATCACTGGAGGCTTCGTGCCACGGATCATCACTGGAGGCTTCTTGCCACGGATCATCACTGGAGGCTTCTTGCCACGGATCACCACTGGAGGCTTCGTGCCACGGATCACCACTGGAGGCTTCGTGCCACGGATCACCACTGGGGGGCTTCGTGCCACGGATCACCACTGGAGGCTTCGTGCCACGGATCACCACTGGAGGCTTCGTGCCACGGATCACCACTGGAGGCTTCGTGCCACGGATCATCACTGGAGGCTTCGTGCCACGGATCATCACTGGAGGCTTCGTGCAACGGATCACCACTGGAGGCTTCGTGCCACGGATCACCACTGGAGGCTTCGTGCCACGGATCACCACTGGAGGCTTCTTGCCACGGATCACCACTGGAGGCTTCTTACCACGGATCACCACTGGAGGCTTCGTGCCACGGCTCACCACTGGAGGCTTCGTGCCACGGATCACCACTGGTGGCTTCGTGCCACGGATCATCACTGGAGGCTTCGTGCCACGGATCATCACTGGAGGCTTCGAGCCACGGATCATCACTGGAGGCTTCGTGCCACGGATCATCACTGGAGGCTTCTTGCCACGGATCATCACTGGAGGCTTCGTGCCATGGTTCATCACTGGAGACTTCTTACCATGGATCATCACTGGAGGCTTCTTACCATGGATCACCACTGGAGGCTTCGTCCCATGGATCACCACTGGAGGCCTGGAGAGCAGGGCTGGCACACTCCGTCCTGGCTCGATGCCCACTCTCGCCCGGCGAGGAGCTGCGATGTAACGTACCGGGCTGTGAACGTGCACTGGAGACACCATGCGCTCCACCGCATAACACGGTGCCTGACCAGTACGACGCTCCACCCGGTAAGCACGGGGAGTGGGCTCAGGTCTCCAACCTGACTCCGCCACACTCCTCGTGTGCTCCCCCCCAAAAAGTTTTGGGGCTGCCTCTCGGGCTTCCTTGCCAGCCGTGTTCCCTCATACCACTGGTTCTCAGCTCTCGCCGCCTCCAGTTCTGATTTCGGGCGGCGATACTCCCCCGTTTTTTCCCAGGGTCCCTTGCCGTTCAAGATTTCCTCCCATGTCCAGGAGTCCATTCCTCCACGCTGCTTGGTCCGTTGGTGGTGGGTAGTTCTGTAACAAACGTCATCGGGAGAAGGAGAAGAGGACCAAGGTGCAGCGTGGTAAGTATTCATAATACTTTTAATAAATACGAACACTTGAACAAAAACAACAAAACGACAAACGAACAGTTCTGCAAGGTGCAATACACAAAACAACTACCCACCAAGCACGGGTGGGAATGAGGCTACCTAAGTATGGTTCTCAATCAGAGACAACGATAGACAGCTGCCTCTGATTGAGAACCACACCAGGCCAAACACCTAGAAATACAAAACATAGAACAAAACATAGAATGCTCACCCCAACTCACACCCTGACCAAACCAAAATAAAGACATAAAAAAGGAACTAAGGTCAGGGCGTGACACCTACAAAAAATGTTTTTGCAAATGGAGGTTACGTGTGGTTACGTTTTTAATATGAAAGCATAGGCAGCGCATACATTTTCCTAAAGTAAATTGAATTGCCAAAATGATATAGCCTACTTATCCTACTCCTGTCTATACAGAAATACATTAACATCGTTTGGAAAGCAAATGGTTATTGCTGTAAAGAGAAGACAAAGAAAAGACTGATCTGTATTTTAAATAAAATTTCTCAACTTAATTGAGCGAACAACTGTATAGCCTATCTTATTAGCACCAGTGGAGAGCATGGCAATATCCCCAGTGAGTGCGCATTGCACATATTCACTATTTATCACTGTTGATTCAGTGCTACTTAAGTTTGTTTTTTGACAATCATTTCCTCCTCCAGTTTCCATATTCCATTTGTGTCTTCCAATCTTGTATGCTTATTATATGGACAACGTCGTCTTTATTGATCTGTTTGTCAGTGTCAGCAGAGTAGGCTACCCTGTAATTTATCGTATTAAAAAACATTCTGCTAATGTCTCCAGTCATATAGGGTGTAGTAGAATTGCATGAAATGTGTTTATAAAAAGCCACATTTTCCCATGCAAAGAAAGAAGAAACGTATCTGGTATTGCCTAGGCCTACTCTACGCTATATGCGCTCAGCCATCGAACAGTCTTTCTTTACAAACAGTGATTGAGTTATATTACTAGCCTAAATTATGACTATCCAATATACTCATCACATTATGAATAATAGTAGGCTATCTTGCAATCTACTGCAGAGATAGCCTGCAGAGTTCTGTCATACTATCCAGGTCCGTGCCCAAACAATTCGAGCTTCTACTTTTAAAAATCCACCTTTCCAGAAACAAGTCTCTCACCATTGCCGCTTGTTATAGACCCCCCTCAGCCCCCAGCTGTGCCCTGGACACCATATGTGAACTGATTGGCCCCCATCTATCTTCAGAATTCGTACTGTTAGGTGACCTAAACTGGGACATGCTTAACACCCCGGCCGTCCTACAATCTAAACTAGATGCCCTCAATCTCACACAAATTATCAAGGAACCTACCAGGTACAACCCTAAATCCGTAACCATGGGCACCCTCATAGATATCACCTGACCAACTTGCCCTCTAAATACACCTCTGCTGTCTTCAACCAGGATCTCAGCGATCAATGCATCATTGCCTGCGTCCGTAATGGGTCCGTGGTCAAACGAACACCCCTCATCACTGTCAAAAGCTCCCTAAAAGACTTCAGCGAGCAGGCCTTTCTAATCGACCTGACCCGGGTATCCTGGAAGGATATTGACCTCATCCCGTCAGTAGAGGATGCCTGGTTGCTCTTTAAAAGTGCTTTCCTCACAATTTTAAATAAGCATGCTGTCACGCCCTGACCATAGTTTGCTTTGTATGTTTCTATGTTTTGTTTGGTCAGGGTGTGATCTGAGTGGGCATTCTATGTTGTATGTCTAATTTGTCTATTTCTATGTGTTTGGCCTGATATGGTTCTCAATCAGAGGCAGGTGTTAGTCATTGTCTCTGATTGGGAACCATATTTAGGTAGCCTGTTTAGTATTGTGGGTTGCGGGTGATTGTTCCTGTGTCTTTTTGTATGTCACCATACGGGACTGTTGCGTTTTTGTTCGTTTGTCCGTTTATTGTTTTGTTCTTTGTTTCCAAGTTTTCGAATTAAAATGGATAATCATCACGCTGCATTTTGGTCCTCCGATCCTTCTTACTACTCCTCCTCAGATGAGGAGGACGACGAATGTGACACATGCCCCATTCAAAAAATGTAGAACTAAGACCAGATATAGCCCCTGGTTCATCCCAGACTTGGCTGCCCTTGACCAGCACAAAAACATCCTGTGGCATACTGCATTAGCAGCGAAAGCAGAGCGGCAGCGTTACGAGGGAACACGGCTAGCAAGGAAGCCCGAGAGGCAGCCCCCCCCCCCCAACTCCCGTCCCGTTCACTGGTAGTTTGGCTGAGTCAGGTTGGAGACCTGAGCCAACTCCCCGTGCTTACAGTGGCGAGCGTCGTACTGGTCAGGCACCGTGTTATGCGGTGGAGCGCATGTTGTCTCCAGTACGCGTTCTTAGCCCGGTGCGCTACATTCCAGCTCCCCACATCTGCCGGGCTAAGGTGAGCATCCAGCCAGGACGGGTTGTGCCAGCCCTGCTCTCCAGACCTCCATTGCGCCTCCTCGGCCCAGTATATCCTGCACCGGCTCTGCACACTGTGTCTCCGGTACGTCTGCACAGCCCAGTGCGTCCTGTGCCAGCGCCCCGCATTTGCAGGGTGTAGATAACCACCCAGCCAGGACGGGTTGTGCAGGCTCCAAGCTCGAGACCTCCAGTGCGCCTCCACGGCCCAGTGTATCCGGTGCCTCTGCCAAGGACAGGGCCTCCTGTATGTCTCTCCAGCCTGGTGAGTCCTGTGCCTGCACCCAAAACTAATCCTCCTGTATGTCTCCTCAGCCTGGTGAGCGCACGTACCAGACTACCCATACGTTTCCTCACTCCAGTGATGATCCATGGCAAGAAGCCTCCAGTGATGATTCATGGCAAGAAGCCTCCAGTGATGATTCATGGCAAGAAGCCTCCAGTGATGATCCATGGCACGAAGCCTCCAGTGATGATCCATGGCAAGAAGCCTCCAGCGATGATCCATGGCACGAAGCCTCCAGCGATGATCCATGGCACGAAGCCTCCAGCGATGATCCATGGCACGAAGCCTCCAGCGATGATCCATGGCACGAAGCCTCCAGCGAGGAGTCATGGCACGAAGCCTCCAGCGACGGTCCCCTGTCCAGAGCCTCCAGCGACGGTCCCCAGTCCGGAGCCTTCAGCGACGTTCCCCAGTCCGGAGCCTCCAGCGACGGTCTCCAGTCCAGGGCCCCCAGCGACGGTCCCCAGTCCGGAGCCTCCAGCGACGGTCTCCATTCCGGAGCCTCCAGCGACGGTCTCCATTCCGGAGCCTCCAGCGACGGTCTCCATTCCGGAGCCTCCAGCGACGGTCTCCATTCCGGAGCCTCCAGCGACGGTCTCCAGTCCGGGGCTATGGTCCGGGGCTATGGCCTATTTATTGCCGTACCTCCCTAATCTTACTACATTTGCACACATTATACATAGATTTTTCTATTGTGTTATTGACTGTACGTTTGTTTATCCCATGTGTAACTCTGTGTTGTTGTTTTTGTCGCACTGCTTTGCTTTATCTTGGCCAGGTCGCAGTTATAAATGAGAACTTGTTCTCAACTGGCCTACCTGGCTAAATAAAGGTGAAATAAAATCTTACATAAGTCTGCAAATGAGATGATGCCTAGAATTCTTTATTATAAAGATTCCTTTATATGGGGAAAATTTGCTTCCAAAAAACTTGAAACTCAAACGTCGCCTATGTATGCCAGGATGTAAAGCGGATTAATGTGCTTAATTTTAAGAAGTGAGCAATAAATATAGCAGCACGAGAAATCTGGAATCCTCTTTAAAAAAATGGCCAATCAAAACCCTGTTTTCACATGCGATTACGCAATGACTGGGCTTATAGGAACATGTTTCACTAGGCTCTGTGCTCTCTAACCATGTCCCAGGGGTCCTAGGCCTAGAGGCTTCGTTTGGAGTTACTTGGCCAAACCTTATCATATGTTTATATAGGCCTATGGGCTAGGCTACATGACATGACAAAAAGTCACAAAAAAAGGCATATGCTGTTTCTTGATGCTGGGCATCATTCACAAGTGATAGGCTAATATGGTCACCCATCAGACTATTCTTAATTTAATCTTGTCTTTACATATACTAAAGAATATATGTGTGAAATTTGATTTGATTTAGAATGGACCATTATCATGCGCCTGTCACCACAGGGGCAGGGAAAGAAAATGTAATCTATGCACATAAATAGTGAATGGAGGACGCTTTTCCCACGGTGCATTTTAATGCCAGTCATGTAGGCTATACTCCTGTTGTAAAGCAAAGCAATGTGCTTAATATTAGGAGAGTTGAGAAATAAAAATAGTAATGGGCTCTCATGAAGTGTTTGATTTGATTTTCGATTGCATTTTCCTTTATGTCAGAGTGACTAGAGGGACAATAAATCGCTGAGTACCAGGTCATTAACGACTGGCAGTTAAGCAAGTTTGATAGGCTACTAATGACCATCAGCAGCATCAGAACGCACTTTTGGAGAAGCCTAGTTACCATGACTAAACGGTCAAGTGGAATTTGACTGCGGTCATGACTCGTGGCTGCCAGTGTGGTGGTAATACGGTCACCGTAACAGCCCTATTTCTGACAATGCCTCTACTGTCGGCCTCTGTAATGTCACACTAGACAGTGTGTGTTTGTAAAATGGGACTTACTGTGTCCTGTGTGATGTCCTCAATGCTCTGGGACAGGGAGCTGCTCAGGTCGGCTGATGACCCCCCCTCTGTCCCCGGGGCAGCGCTGCCTCCACTGTCCATGGGCCCCAGGGTGCTGTAGGGGCGCATCATGGACTCTACTCCTGACTCTGAAATCACAACAGAACGCACAGGGGCAGAGAAAACTCTTACTTATGGCCAGACGTTGACAGTGGGATTCAAGACTAAGCAGCATATTGTTTTGAAACCATGTTACTAGCGAGATAGATACTGTTTCTTTTCAAATGTTCTGTCTTTGTGTGACTGTTCTTGTCTATCAGTGTTTTGTTACTTGTCATGTTTTATGTTTTTGTATGAGCCCAAGGAAGAATAGCTGCTGCTTCTGAAAAAGCTAACAGGGATCTGAATAAATCAATAAACTATTGATACAATATGCATCTATGTTGTGGAGTTTGGATGAGGAGTTACCATCCATGAGAAGGTTGTCGCTAGAGTCGCTGTCCACTGAGAGGTGGTCGTCGGGCAGGCTTCCGTCCAGGATGGCGCTGTCAAATGAGTATTGCGAGAGAGACAGCTTCATGGACTGGAGCCGCAGACTGGCCATAGGGCATCCCTCCTCGGGGCGCTGCTCCCTACACAAACAGAAAACAGGAAACAGACTTTATGATCAATCACACCAGTAAAACCACACATCCATACAGTTGACACTATGGACTTGATAGACCTGTACTCTATATAATCTACTGCATTTTGCCATCTTTATATAATACATGTATCACTAGCCACTTTAAACTATGCACTTTTATGCTTACATACCCTACATTACTCATCTCATATGTATATACTGTACTCGATACCATCTACTGCATCTTGCCTATGCCGTTCTGTACCATCACTTATTCATATATCTTTATGTACATATTCTTTATCCCTTTACACTTGTGTGTATAAGGTAGTAGTTGTGGAATTGTTAGGTTAGATTACTCGTTGGTTATTACTGCATTGTCGGAACTAGAAGCACAAGCATTTCGCTACACTCGCATTAACATCTGCTAACCATGTGTATGTGACAAATAAAATTTGATTTGATTTGATTTGACCATAACCATATGGTGTAATGACAACAGCAAAGCAGGAGAGCATCCTGGGAAACCTACTTGGCCTGTGTAGTGAACAGCTTGCTCATCCCCGCCCCGCGACTCATGAAGCTGAAGGCATCTTTTGTGATGGAGAACGCCCCTTTAGTCAGGTCCAGTGAGGCACTAAAGGCATCTTTGGTGACGTCCTTGGTTGCGGTGAGGGCGTTGGACAGCTCTTCCTCCAGGCTGAAGGTAGAGGGGTCCCTAGACAGGAGGGAGGGATGGTGTTCAGGGGAGAAGGGAGGAGAGGGGACAGGACCATCCTCCTGGGTTGTCTCCCCCTCCATGACCTCTACTGCCTCGCTGGCCTCCTCTACCACACCATCCACTTCCTGCTCAATGGGAGGAGAGCTGTTGACGGTAGCAGTACCGTTTCCTATCCCACTGTCCTCCAGAGGGCCTGGCGATGTAACCTGGTGAGTGGGGGAGAGGTCGGAGTCTGTCAGGCTTTCAGATCCTGGGGTGTGGGCCTCCTCCTCCTCTGGCTCCATGGCTGCAGGTGGTAGCAGGAGCCCCAGCTCCACTGAGTCCATTAGGAGGGCTAGGCACATCGTAGGGGGCTCAGACTCCTGGCCCATGGCCTGCTTAGCATCCCTGGTGTCCCGGCCCAGCTCGCCCCCCAGCCTGGCCAGGGTGTCCTTCATCCGCAGCAGGGCCACATACTGGTAGTGGTTGAGCCACACTTTGACCGGTGTGATGGCCTGGGCCAGGAAGTGAATAGAGGCCACTGGAGCCTCCTTTTTACTGTCCTGGTTGGGGTGGTCAGGGTTGGAAGGGAGCTGGTTCTCCTGCTCTGAGGATCCATGGTTGGGATCTACAGGAGCTGGTTCACTGGGAGAGGAGACCAGGGAACAGCCCTTAAACGCACATGGACGACATATCCACACAGACGTGCTGAAAGGCTCCACGAAGGGGTGAGCTCTGCCCTTGTTGCTTTTCCGTGCCCCCTCGAAGATCACTGACAGGCGGGAGAGACTTAGGAACCAGACGTCCTTGGCTCGGAGGGGCCTCATGTCAGAAAAGGGCTGGGGCTCCATCTCCAGGGAGTGCTGGAAGAAGGCAGAGGGTAGGGGGAGAAAGGCGCTCTGGTCTCGGGGGAAGGAGCAGGGGGGAGCGGACTGGAAGAAGTGGCAGGTGGAGAAGCTGCTGTAGGTGGCGTTGAGGTCGGCCCGGGTGCCGTGTGGGGAGTGGCAGGTGTTGCTGAGGACCGTCTGGGGAACAGTGATGTTCAGGGACTGGGGCCTGTCTTGGTGGTCCATGATGGATGACTCCAGGGGAATGATCAACTGCAGACAGACAGGGGCGAGGCACAGAATCAGTCATCTACTGACCTTATACATTAACCTAACAATAACATAAACTCCAACGTTTACATGATGTGCCCCTAGAGAGAAAACTGCTCATCATAAAGACACAAGCCGCATTACAAAATGGTGAAGGGCATAAATTTCCATCCAATTTTCATGAGCAACACTAACTGTTTGCAACATTTCCAATGACGTAAAAGTTGTGTAATGAGCTGCAATACTCTGCTGCTAAAAGGGAACCAGCCTGCAACGATGCAGCTCTCTTCCTCCTGAGAACTTGGCCTGGTTTCATTCATTCAAACTCACCTTGATCTGTGCTGCGTCCATGCGGATGTCCACGTGCTCCTCTGCCTTGCTGCCGTCCTGGAGGTGGTAGAAGGCTTTGACCTGCTCCAGGGTATGCAGCAGGCCCCGCGAGAACAGGTTGACCCACAGCAGACTGGCTGGGTCTAGGCACAGCTGTAGGCCGTTCAGCTGGGTATACAGGTTAGTGTTGGGTACTGGGGAATGAGAGGGGGTTGGAGAGAGGAACATTTGTTCAGTTGTTGTAAGATAATATTCTAATGGTTTGTTTTGTTCCACAAAAAAACGGAATATTAAATCGGAGGATCTGCAAGAAAATACTGTTTCAATAATTTACTAAGATAATACCAGTTTACTATAAACACACAACAGTATATACATAATGTGGTCAGCTCATACCAGGCAAACCGGGGTTGTCAGGGAAGTAATACTCTGTGAATTGCAGGTGGATGGCTGGAATATTGTCTGCTAGGTTCAGGGCCTTGCGGTTACATGATAGTAAGGACTGGGTCTTCTTGCTGTGGCGTCCCCCTGTAGACACCTGTGTGAGGGGATGGGGTGGCAATGATGATTCATATGAAATTGATCTCTAAAGTGCTTTTCTCGCATCGAAAATGTAACAATCGGCAGGAGTGAAGTAATGAGTTTTCTGACTGTCAGAGTGAACGGAACTCACGAGGAACTTTTACTCAATGCAGTACTAACTATACACCATGGTTCCGTAATAGACGGCCCAAATTCGGCCCGGGGCTGATTTTATTTGGAACCCCCACACTAAAGTGATTTTAATTTAGGAAATCTGTTCACACGTATTCACACGCATAAATACAGGCATATGCGATCGTATCCCAATGTAATCAAGGTTTGAAATAATTCTGTTTATGTCAAATACTATATCTGTTTGACTTTCTTACGGTCAATTTGCAGTGTACAAATTATCTAACTATGTTCCGGCCCCCCGACCATCGTTCAAGGAAAAATTGGCGAACAGCTGAATGTAATTGGGGACCCCTGCTATACACCATCGAATGCAAAAAAATATGTTATTTATTTTCAAAGAAAAAGGGGAACAACTACCAACTCAACCCAAAAATACCCATAATCATGTCATGCTGCATTTGAAATCAGTTTTCTTCTACGGCTGGAAAATATGAAACTACTGAGCTTTATTTGTGGTGGCAGGGGTTTTCTACATCACAGCTGACATGCTTTAGGGTAGTCGAGCATGACGAGGTGAAAAAGATTTCCTCTCTTAAGCGGTCCACACAGTTCATGCACGTCGATTTGCACTTGGGAGGAATACGATTATTTTGGAGCAAAGCACACCTTTTGGTAACATGATACTTTGCCTGTCCATGAAATAGCAACATTCACAAGGGGGCGATAGCAGAGATTTTATTTCTGTTGTCTTCCCATTTGTGGTAAAAGGCAAATAAGAATGATGTTGAAAACATCCCCACTGTAAACTAATTTGAAAGAAAACCAACTGCATATTTATGAATAATAGCTACATGTAATGAAAGTTTAGGTTTGTTTTACATTACCTCTTTTTGTGCCTGCCAATAGGCTGTAGGCTACTCTGACAGCAACTTGCTAGCTGGCTAAAAACAGAAAGCAAGCACAGTCTCACCTGATGGATATCAAGGTCGTCCAATCGTACCACCACACAGCTAGAGCGGAGCCTCTTCAGAGGGTTCCCTGGGGGAAGAGGTGCTATTGAGTTCCTCCTGGAGCTCTGATCCCTGTCAGGGGGGCTGGGCTGTCCATCTGTGTCAAGAGAGAGCCAATTTGGGCCCGATAATGACACAGTGAGTACAAAAAGACCACATCAAACATTCCTGTTCAGTATCTATCAACACCTTTTCTCTTTCCTTATTAATAACTTAACTTACACAAGGTAGCTATTCTCATCACTAGGTACAGGTTTGTCTGTTGGTGTATCAGATCCATACTACAATAAGTTAACCTGGTAGTGAATCTGTTTTAGGAGTCTCACCGTGAGCCCTCTTGGCAGGGGAGTCCTTGGCCTGGTTGGGGATCTCAGAGTGTGGACCAGGGATACCTGACGCCTCCACCCTCCTCTGGAACTCCTGCAGCAGTCTGCAAGCCCACTGGGCTCGGGCCTCCATTGCTCCACAGTGACGCTCCCAGTGCTGACAGCCATCAGCTGCAGGTCAAATGTTACTTTTATTTTATTTAACTAGGCAAGTCAGTTAAGAACAAATTATTATTTACAATGACGGCCTACCCCGGCCAAACCCTAACCCGGACAATTCTGGGCCAATTGTGTGAAGTATCACGGCCGGTTGTGATACAGCCTCTGTAGTGACGCCTCTAGCATTGAGATGCAGTGCCTTAGACCGCTGCGCCACTCGGGAGCCCTACGTTATGTCATACAAAGGTCATTCATTAGAGTTATACAATAGGGTTCAGTGCATCCCCAGGGTTATTATTGAAAGAATCCCATCTTTCATACTAATCAAAATATAAAAAACATACCAGTTATACACATCAACTTCTCCAAAGATTCTGTTTTACTATTTGATCTGGGATTTTGCATGATTGCGCAAGCAAACCAATCCACTCTCCCTTAAAATGGGATTTCTGTAATTGTGTAACAGACCAGTAGTACTGATGAAGTGAAGTGCAGAGTTCTGGAAGGGATTGTGGCGCTTTATACATTCTATAGTTGAGGAATTCCACTGAGAATAATAGCAATGGGCATGCAACCTTCTCCATCCAGGCTATTAGTTTGCATGAATGGATGGCGATGAGGCTTACTAGAAGTCTGAATGGAGGTTGAAGTTTCACTGGGAGTACTATCTAGACAGCAGTGAATAAACATGAGCTCTAATTATAACAAATAGGAGCACGAGTCTCTTGACAGAAAGGCGGAAGTACACCAGTGTTTCCTCTGGAAAATGTTGTAGCAGTGGGACGAAAAGGTTGCGGGGAAGGGGGGTATCATTTTTTGAAGTAGGACAGAAGCATTTTGTTACGTTACAGCCTTGTTCTAAAATGGATTAAATAAAATAAAAAATCCTCAATCTATACACAATACCCCATAATGACAAAGCAAAAACAGGTTTATAGAAATGTTTGCAAACGTATTACAAGTAA
Organism: Salvelinus fontinalis; assembly: GCF_029448725.1. Taxonomy (NCBI): domain Eukaryota; kingdom Metazoa; phylum Chordata; class Actinopteri; order Salmoniformes; family Salmonidae; genus Salvelinus; species Salvelinus fontinalis. The sequence continues at coordinate 28,710,778 of NC_074695.1, forward strand.
AAAAAACAGAGCTCAGGTGCATCCTATTTCCATTGATCATCCTTGAGATGTTTCTACAACTTGATTAAAAAAATATATATATTTCACCTTTATTTAACCAGGTAGGCAAGTTGAGAACAAGTTCTCATTTACAATTGCTGTCACGATCGTTGTAGTGAGGAGCCCAAAGCGCAGCGTGATGTGAATACATACTTTTAATGAATGACGAATAAACACGAAGAACACTAAACAAACTAACAAAATAACAAAACGAACGTGACTGCTATAGACAAAGAGTTCAGGACAGACGGGCTCAGGACAGACGGGCGGCTCAGGAGGCGCTGGACAGGAGGGCGGCTCATGCGGCGCTGGATAGGAGGGCGGCTCAGGCCTGCCGAGGCGCACTGTAGGCCTGGTGCGTGGTGCCAGAACTGGTGGTACCGGGCTGGGGACACGCACCTCAGGGCGAGTGCGGAGAGGAGGAACAGGGCATACTGGACCCTGGAGGCGCACCGTAGGCCTGGTGCGTGGTGCCGGAACTGGTGGTACCGGGCTGGGAACACGCACCTCAGGGCGAGTGGGGGGAGGAGGAACAGGATACACGGGGCCGTGGAGACGCACTGGAGGTCTAGAGTCTATAGCTGACACAACCCGTCCTGGCTGGATGTTTATTTTCACCCTGCAAATGCAGGGCGCTGACACAGGACGTACTGGGCTGTGCAGACTCACCGGAGACACAGTACACAAAACCGGCGCATGATATCCTGGTCCAAGGAGATACACTGGAGACCAGGATCGCTGAGCCGGCACCCTCCTTCCTGGCTGGATGCTCATTCTAGCCCGGCCAATGCGAGGAGCTGGAATAGAACGCACCGGGCTAGAATAGCGCACTGGAGACACCGTGCGCATCTCTGCATAACACGGTGCCTGACCAGTTACACGCTCCCCACGGTAAGCACGAGGAGTTGGCTTAGGTCTCCTACCTGACTCAGCCAATCTCCTCGTGTTCCCCCCCCAAAAACAATCTTGGGGCTGCCTCTCGGGCTTCCGTGCTAGCCGCGTACCTTTATATTGTCTCCGTTCCTCCATTCTGATGTGAATACATACTTTTAATGAACGACAAATAAACACGAAGAACACTAAACAAACTAACAAAATAACAAAACGAACGTGACTGCTATAGACAAAGAGTGCATACATGCAACTTCCCAAAGACAATAACCCACAAACTAAACTGGAAAATGGCAACCTAAAAAGGATCCCCAATCCGAGACAACGATCAACAGCTGCCTCTGATTGGGAACCAATCTAGGCCACCATAGACCTACATATGCCTAGACTAACTACACACACCTAGACATACATAAACCCTATACAAAACCAAAAACCCATAGATATATAAAACCCCTAGACAAGACAAAAACACACATGCCGCCCTCGTCACACCCTGACCTAACCAAAATAATAAAGAAAACAAAAGATAACTAAGGTCAGGGCGTGACAATTGCGACCTGGCTAAGATACAGAAAAGCAGTTCGACACATACAACAACACAGAGTTACACATGGAGTAAAACAAACATACAGTCAATAAAACAGTAGAAAAATAAGTCTATGTACAATGTGAGCAAATGAGGTGAGATAAGGGAGGTAAAGGCAAAAAAAGGCCATGGTGGCGAAGTAAATACAATATAGCAAGTAAAACACTGGAATGGTAGATTTGCAGTGGAAGAATGTGCAAAGTAGAAAGAGAAATAATGGGGTGAAAAGGAGCAAAATAAATAGATAAATATACAGTAGGGGAAGCGGTAGTTGTTTGGGCTAAATTATAGATGGGCTATGTACAGGTGCAGTAATCTGTGAGCTGCTCTGAGACCTGGTGCTTAAAGCTAGTGAGGGAGATAAGTGTTTCCAGTTTCAGAGATTTTTGTAGTTCGTTCCAGTCATTGGTAGCAGAGAACTGGAAGGAGAGGCAGCCAAAGGAGGAATTGGCTTTGGGGGTGACCTGAGAGATATACCTGCTGGAGCGCGTGCTACAGGTGGGTCCTGCTATGGTGACCATCGAGCTGAGATAAGGGGGGACTTTACCTAGCAAGGTCTTGTAGATGACCTGGAGCCAGTGGGTTTGGCGAATGAAGCGAGAGCCAGCCAACGAGAGCGTACAGGTCGCAGTGGTGGGTAGTATATGGGGCTTTGGTGACAAAACGGATGGCACATTGATAGACTGCATCCAATTTATTGAGTAGGGTACTGGAGGCTATTTAGTAAATGACATCACCGAAGTCGAGGATCGGTAGGATGGTCAGTTTTACGAGGGTATGGTTGGCAGCATGAGTGAAGGATGCTTTGTTGCGAAATAGGAAGCCAATTCTAGATTTAACTTTGGATTGGAGATGTTTGACGTGAGTCTGGAAGGAGAGTTTACAGTTTAACCAGACACCTAGGTATTTGTAGTTGTCCACATATTCTAAGTCAGAACCCTCCAGAGTAGTGATGCTGGACGGGCTGGCAGGTGCAGGCAGCGATCGGTTGAAGAGCATGCATTTAGTTTTACTTATATTTAAGAGCAGTTGGAGGCCACGGAAGGAGAGTTGTACGGCATTGAAGCTCGTCTGGAGGGTTGTTAACACAGTGTCCAAAGAAGGGCCAGAAGTATACAGAATGGTGTCGTCTGCGTAGAGGTGGATCAGAGACTCACCAGCAGGAAGAGCGACATCATTGACGTATACAGAGAAGAGAGTCGGCCCAAGAATTGAACCCTGTGGCACCCCCATAGAGACTGCCAGAGGCCCAGGACAACAGGCCCTCCAATTTGACACACTGAACTCTATCAGAGAAGTAGTTGGTGAACCAGGCGAGGCAATCATTTGAGAAACCAAGGCTATTGAGTCTGCCGATGAGGATGTGGTGATTGACAGAGTCGAAAACCTTGGCCAGGTCAATGAATACGGCTGCACAGTATTGTTTCTTATCGATGGCGGTTAAGATATCGTTTAGGACCTTGAGCGTGGCTGAGGTGCACCCATGACCAGCTCTGAAACCAGATTGCATAGCGGAGAAGTTGCGGTGGGATTCGAAATGGTCGGTAATCTGTTTGTTGACTTGGCTTTCGAAGACCTTAGAAAGGGAGGGTAGGATAGATATAGGTCTGTAGCAGTTTGGGTCAAGAGTGTCCCCCCCTTTGAAGAGGGGGATGACCGCAGCTGCTTTCCAATCTTTGGGAATCTCAGACTACACGAAAGAGAGGTTGAACAGGCTAGTAATAGGGGTTGCAACAAATTTCGGCAGATCAATTTAGAAAGAAAGGGTCCAGATTGTTTAGCCCGGGCTGATTTGTAGGGGTCCAGATTTTGCAGCTCTTTCAGACAATCAGTTTACTGGATTTGGGAGGAGAGGAGAAATTGGGAAGGCTAGGGCAAGTTGCTGTGGGGGGTGCAGTGCTGTTGACCGGGGTAGGGATAGCCAGGTGGAAAGCATGGCCAGCCGTAGAAAAATACTTATTGAAATTCTCAATTATAGTGGATTTGTCGGTGGTGACAGAGTTTCCTATCCTCGGTGCAGTGGGCAGCTGGGAGGAGGTGCTCTTATTCTCCATGGACTTTACAGCGTCCCAGAACATTTTTGAGTTCGTGTTGCAGGAAGCAAATTTCTGTTTGAAACGCCACAGGATGTTTTTGTGTTGTTTAAGGGCAGTCAGGTCTGGAGAGAACCAAGTGCTATATCTGTTCCTGGTTCTAAATTTCTTTAATGTGGCATGCTTATTTAATATGGTGAGGAAAGCATTTTTCAAAAATAACCAGGCATCCTCTACTGACGGGATGAAGTCAATATCCTTCCAGGATACCCGGGCCAGGTCGATTAGAAAGGCCTGCTCGCTGAAGTGTTTCAGGTAGCGTTTGACAGTGATGAGTGGAGGTCGTTTGACCGCTGACCCATTACGGATGCAGGCAATGAGGCAGTGATCGCTGAGATCTTGGTTGAAAACAGCAGAGGTGTATTTAGAGGGCAAGTTGGTTTGGATGATATCTATGAGGGTGCCCGTGTTTACGGCTTTGAGGTGGTACCTGGTAGGTTCATTGATAATTTGTGTGAGATTGAGGGGATCAAGCTTAGATTGTAGGATGGCTGGGGTGTTAAGCATGTCCCAGTTTAGGTCACCTAGCAGCACGAGCTCTGAAGATAGATGGGGGGCAATCAGTTCACATATGGTGTCCAGAGCACAGCTGGGGGCAGAGGGTGGTCTATAGCAGGCGGCAACGGTGAGAGACTTGTTTTTAGAGAGGTGGATTTTTAAAAGTAGAAGTTCAAATTGTTTGGGTACAGACCTGGATAGTAGGACAGAACTCTGCAGGCTATCTCTGCAGTAGATTGCAACACCGCCCCCTTTGGCCGTTCTATCTTGTCTGAAAATGTTGTAGTTGGGGATGGAGATTTCAGAGTTTTTGGTGGTCTTCCTAAGCCAGGATTCAGACACGGCTAGGACATCCGGGTTGGCAGAGTGTGCTAAAGCAGTGAATAAAACAAACTTAGAGAGGAGGCTTCTAATATTAACATACATGAAACCAAGGCTATTACGGTTACAGAAGTCATCAAAAGAGAGCGCCTGGGGAATAAGAGTGGAGCTAGGCACTGCAGGGCCTGGATTCACCTCTACATCGCCAGAGGAACGGAGGAGGAGTAAGATACGGATACGGCTAAAAGCTATGAGAATTGGTCGTCTAGGACGTCCGGAACAGAGAGTAAAAGGAGCTTTCTGGGGGCGATAAAATAGCTTCAAGGTATAATGTACAAACAAAGGTATGGTAGGATGTGAATACAGTGGAGGTAAACCTAGGCATTGAGTGATGATGAGAGAGATATTGTCTCTAGAAACATCATTGAAACCAGGTGATGTCATCGTATGTGTGGGTGGTGGAACTGAAAGGTTGGATAAGGTATAATGAGCAGGGCTAGAGGCTCTACAGTGAAATAAGCCAATAAACACTAACCAGAAAAGCAATGGACAAGGCATATTGACATTAAGGAGAGGCATGCTTAGCCGAGTGATCATAAGGGTCCAGTGAGTAGTGAGGTTGGTTGGTCACGGCGATTCAGACAGCTAGCCGGGCCATGGGTAGCAAGCTGGCAGAAGATGGAGGTCTGTTTTTAGCCACATCGTGCGTTTCCGTCGGTAGATTAGTGGGGTTCCGTGTGGTAGAGGGGACCAATCCAATTGGCAAAATAGTTATAGTTATAGTGGCCCAATAAATTTGTCCAATAGACCTATTCAGATAGCAGCCGATAAGACAGCTAACGATTAGCGGGCCGCAGATGGGCGTTCAGGTTACGTCGTGACAGAGGGGACAGTTGGATAACTTCTTCGGGCAGATAACGTTGGTAGTCCAGTCTTGAAGGCCCGGTGGGGCTCTGCATCGGCAGTAAAACGGGTCCGGATAGGTGATTGTAGCCCAGGAGTGGCTGATGGAACTCTTCAGCTGGCTAGCTCCGGAATAATTGATGTTTGTTCCGGGATTGACGTTAGCCAATAGTCACTCGGATAGCAGCTAGCAAGCTGCAAGATCCAGGTGTAAATGTCCAGAGCTTGCGGTAGAAATCCGGGGATATGGAGAGAAAATAGGTCCGGTATGCTCTGGTCTGAGTCGCATTGTACAAAACTGCCGATAGCTTTTCAAGCTAAAGGATAGCTGATGACCGCCAACCGTGGTTAGCTGAATACTAACGTAAACTGGCTAGCTTCTGGCTAACTTCTGGCTTGCTTCTGTTGTGGATTTCAGAATTGAGGTGAATAACACTTTTTTTTATTGGTGAGGCGGGTAGCAGGAGAGTGTTTTGAAGTTGAGTTTTTAGAAAAAAATATATAAAAAGATATGTGAAGAAAATATGTAAATATATATATATATATATATACACACGGGACACGACAAGACGAGGACAAAGGACGTCTGACTGCTATGCCATCTTGGATGATTGAAGTCCACCTGTGGTAAATTCAATTGATTGGACATGATTTGGAAAGGCACACACCTGTATATATATGGCCCCACAGTAACAGTGCATGTCAGAGCAAAAACCAAGCCATTAGGTCAAAAGAATTGTATGTAGAGCTCTGAGACAGGATTGTGTCGAGGAAAAGATCTGGGGAAGGGTAACAAAAAATGTCTGCAGCATTGAAGGTCTCCAAGAGTTTGCCAAAAGGCACCTAAAGGACTCTCAGACCATGAGAAACAAGATTATCTGGTCTGATGAAACCAAGATTGTACTCTTTGGCCTGAATGCCAAGAGTCACGTCTGGAAGAAACCTGGCACCATCCCTATGGTGAAGCAAGGTGGTGGCAGTATCACGCTGTGGGGATATTTTTCAAAGGCAGGACCTCAGACTGGGGTGAAGTGTCACCTTCCAACGGGAAAACTACCCTAAGCACATAGCCAAGACAACGCAGGAGTAATAAAAAAAATAGAGTTTAAGTTACCTGTGACGAATGTTGAAAACAAAAACTGTAATTTCTATATGCAGGAAATCTTATTTAATAATGGGTACTGTAAGAATTGACTACCAAAGTGTGAGTCATAATTCTCATGACACCTTCCAGCAAAATCTGAAAAGTGGTTCCTTCACTCATTTATTCCATATGATATTTTTAGATTCACTTAAAATAAGGTCTGTGTTTCGTGTAGGCTTACACCACCGTGCCAATTTGATATCTGTGTAGATATCCATAAGACAAGGTAACTCTGATCAATATTGGCTAAATATAAACTAATATGAATTTTTTTGTGGAGTGGGTTTATTAAAATATGTTGACAAACGTTACCTTATCCTAGCGAGATTTACACGAGTATCAAAACACCTAGGCGGTTTAAGCCTGCACGAAACACAGACCTTATTTGAAGTAGATCAAGACATTCTCTATGGAAGACATGAACGGTAAAATAACGAAGGAACCCCTTTCATGTTCAGCCGCAAATTATTCTAGGAATTAGGACGCGTCGACTATTTCTTTCTATAGCATTTGTATTTCATATACCTTTGACTATTGGATGTTCTTAGAGGCACTTCAGTATTGCCAGCCTAATCTTGGGAGTTGATAGGCTTGAAGTCATAAACAGTGCTATGCTTCAAGCATTGCTAAGAGTTGCTGGCAAACACAGTAAAGTGCTGTTTGAATGAATGCTTACGAGCGTGCTGCTGCCTACCACCACTCAGTCAAACTGCTCTATCAAATCATAGACTTAATTATAATATAATAAATACACAGAAATACAAGCCTTTGGTCATTAATATGGTCAAACCCGGAAACTATAATTTTGAAAACAAAACGTTTATTCTTTCAGTGAAATTCGGAACCGTTCCGTAATTCATCGAACGGGTGGCAACCCTAAGTCTAAATATTGCTGTTACATTGCACAACCTTCAATGTTATGTCATAATTATGTAAAAGTCTGGCAAATTAATTACGGTCTTTGTTAGGAAGAAATGGTCTTCACACAGTTCGGAACGAGCCAGGCGGACCAAACTGCTGCATGTACTATGACTCTGCTTGCACTAAACGCAAGAGAAGTGATACAATTTCCCTAGTTAATATTGCCTGCTAAAATTAATTTATTTTAACTAAATAGTCTAAAAATATATACTTCTGTGTATAAATTTTAAGAAACGTACATTTGTGCAACGATTGTGCTTTTTTCATAAATGCGCTTTTGTTAAATCATCACCTGTTTGGCGAAGTTGAAGTAGGCTGTGATTCGATGATAAATTAACAGGCACCGCATTGATTATATGCAACGCAGGACAAGCTAGTTAGCCTAGTAATATAAACCATGTGTAGTTAACTAGTGATTATGTGAAGATATATTGTTTTTTATAAGATAAGTTTAATGCTAGCTAGCAACTTACCTTGGCTCCTTGCAGCCACAAGGTCCTTTTGATGCTGCACTCGCATAACGGGTGGTCAGCCTGCCACGCAGTCTCCTCGTGGATTGCAATGTAATCGGCCATAATCGGCGTCCAAAAAGGCTGATTACCGATTGTTATGAAAACTTGAAATTGGCCCTAATTAAATCGGCCATGCCGATTAATCGGTTGACCTCTAATTAAAACTGTTGTTTTCCCCGTGACTGCAATAATTTTCGTGCATTGACTGCTTGTCAGAATGCATGTTTCCCTCCCTATGGCACTTGTAACGTGAATGTTCAAGAGGAATCTCTCTCTCACATAGCACACACAACAACAAGCTGACAAGGTAAATAGGTTAACTATTCCACTATGGAGTTGTCTAGTTTTGTTTGCAAAATGTGTACTGTTTTATCATCTTCAAAGTGCGCATCGGCAGAAATATTTTTTCATGTTTCATATTATTTTGCCGTAGCGCAGCGCAATATATAAATGACTGCAGCGGAAACACTAAAGTACACTCACCAGGCCGGTGGATGGGGTAGTAGTCAAAACCCAGCTTGCGGAAGGTCAACTGCATTGCACCCTGGGAGCCTGGAGGTGGAGGCTCATCTGTGTGACATGAGAAGTCAGAGGTCAAAAGCTTTGTTCACCTCTGACAACTAAGTTCCACCATCAAGATCCTAATTGTTTTAATTAAAGAATATTAGGACAACCAGAAAGTATAGATTGGATCTCTTCAGGAAAGAAAAGGTCATACTCTCCGAGGGTGCCTCAGGGGGAGTAGGATATGCAAAAACAAATGTCCATTTCGCACCACGAACTTGTACAGGTTACACACTTGTACATGTGTGAAACAGGAAAAATATAAGCACCACCTATTTGACCTTTGTTATAGGCTAATTCTGTGCACTGACATTTTTGGGGTGTCTGTGAGATAGTCTGTGGGACTAACCGGGATCTGCTGAGGAGCTGTCGTTACATATGTGCAGATCTAGACGAGAGATGAAGGTGTGGTAGGAGGACTCTTTGACGTCGTGTTGATCAAAGTACTGGTCCAGGGTACTGGGTACACCAACGCTGGTAGGCGGTGAAGGGTCTGTCCATAGATTGTGGATACCAGGGGATGGGGGTGCAGTCTGTAACACAAAATCATACCATTATTATCTCTAACTATCACAAAGACTATTATAATATCCAGACCAGCCATACTCAACAGGCGGACCCAGAACGGGGTCAATACCGACCATGGGTCCCGACACATTTTAGAAATTAGTCAGGTTTTTATCTTAGGCTACTGCTGTTGAGAGTAGTTAGAGTTTGAAATGTGGTAATGCATGGGCAGTTTGTCATTCACTGACAGAACTTAGGGAGCTACTTATAACCTGTCAGAAATATCCAGTTGATCAACTAGCTCATGTTAGCTTTGTAGGTAAAATATAATAACCAGCCATCTAAATCTTCTAATTACCATGGCCAGTTTATGTGCCCAAGGGTGTCACACCCTGATCTGTTTCACCTGTCTTTGTGATTGTCTCCATCCCCCTCCAGGTGCCACCCATCTTCCCCTGTGTATTTATACAGGTGTTCTCTGTTTGTCAAGTCAACCAGCATTTTTTGTATCAGCTCCTGCTTTTCCCCAGTCTCTCTTTTCTCGTCCTTCTGGTTTTGCCCCTTGCCTGTCCTGACCCTGAGCCCGCCCGCCTGACCACTCTGCCTGCCTGCCGTCCTGTTCCTTCGACACGGTCTGCATCTGGGTCTTACCTTTATCCTGATAAAGGGCCTCGACCCCAAGAGGGCCACCATTGATTTTGTGGAGTCAATCAGGTATCAAAATAATTGTATTTACTCTAACAAATGGGGTGTGAACAGTTTGCGGTTACATGCATTATGAGGAGGGGTTTGTGGGAGAGGTGAAGAATGTTTTTTACACCCCATTCTCCGGGAGAGAAGCTACACGGGAGCTAACCCAGTTTCGGCAGGACTCCTGCAGTGTGGCTGACTATGCGGTGGATTTCCGCACATTGGCAGCGGAGAGTGCTTGGAACCAGGAAGCACTGTTCAATATGTTCCTGCACAGCGTCTCGGAGGAGTTCAAGGACGAGCTTGCTGCTAGGGATATGGATTCCCTCATCACTTTGACTATCCGAATCGATGGGCGACTACGGGAATGACAGAGGGAGAGGAAATTCCACGTCGCTCGCACATCCAGGGATTTCACCTTGCCTCCGAGTCGTCCCGGAAGTCTCTGATGATCCCATTGCCGAGAGAACCCGAGGCCTCCCGAACTTCCCCCAGAGTCGCCGGAGACGGCTGAGTCACCGCTTCCCGAGCTTACGCAACTAGATAGAGCTGGGCTATCGCCAGCGTTACAGCAATACAGGATCAACATTAAGAGTTGTCTGTATTGCAGGACTCTTGGTCATTTTGTGTCCCCTTGTCCTTTAAAGAGATCAGGCTCACTGGTGGAAAGAGTACTTTGGTGGGTCATATGGAGAACTTTCCCGCTTCCCTTGCTCGCACCCCTGTTCATGGCATTCTGCTGTGGGGAAGCCAGTCCTTAAACTCTCCGGGTCCTCATTGACTCTGGGGCCGCTGAGAGTTTTTTGGATGCTACCGTGGCTTCCGAGCTGAACATCCCCTCTCAGCCCCTCTCCACTCCCATGAATGTTAGAGCGCTGGATAGGCGCTTTATAGGCCGGGTCACTCATATTACCACTCCCATCAACCTACGGGTGTCAGGGAATCACAGCAAGAATATTCAATTCCTGCTCATCAAGTCTCCTCAGATTCCCGTGGTATTGGGTTTCTCCTGGCTCCAGCGACACAATCCCCTCATCTACTGGTGCTATCATGTGCTGGAGTCCGTTCTACCACACTCAGTGTCTGAAGTCAGCGCAACCGGCCCCGGGACGTCTTCCTGGGGGCTCGGAAGGTGCCCCGGACCTCTCCACCATTCCCGTGGAGTACGAGGGGCTTCGGGAGGTGTTCAACAAGGCCCAGGCCACTTCGCTTCCGCCGCACCGAATATATGACTGCGGGATTGACCTTCTACCTAGCACGACTGTACTCACTGTCGGGACCAGAGAACAAGGCTATGGACACCTACATTGGGGACTCCCTAGTTGCAGGATTTATACGTCATTCGTCCTCTCTTTGCCCGTGCATCGACTACCGGGGACTCAATGACATAACTGTGAAGAACCGCTATCCGCTACCACTCATCTTCTCGGCCTCGAGCTGCTCCAGGGGGCCACCGTGTTTTCCAAGCTGGATCTATGGAATGCCTACCACCTGGTGCGGATACGGGAGGGAGATGAGTAGAAGACCGCCTTCAACACGGCCAGCGGCCACTATGAGTATTTGGTCAGGCCATTTGGCCTCACCAAAGCCCCTGCTGTGTTCCAGGCTCTGGTAAATGATGTTCTCCGTGACATGTTGAACCGGTTCGTCTTCATCTACATCTTCATGACATCCTCGTCTTCTCTCGCTCCCCCCAAGAACGTGTGCTCCAAGTCCGACAGGTTCTTCAACGCCTCCTGGACAACCAGTTGTTTATCAAGGCAGAGAAGTGAGAGTTCCATCGCTCAACCATCCCCTTTCTGGGGTACATCATCTCTGCTGGGAGTGTCCAGATGGATCCTGGGAAGGTGAGAGTGGTGGTGGATTGGCCCTAGCCTTCGTTCAGGGTGCAGCTGCAATGTTTTCTGGGGTTCGCCAACTTCTATCGCCACTTCATCCGGGGTTACAGCACCACGACTTCCCCCGTCAGCACTCACTACTCCACTCACTACTCCCAAGGTTCCGTTCACGTGGTCCCCTGCTGCTGAAAGGGCGTTCCGGGACCTTAAACACCGCTTCACCACTGATCCCATCCTAGTTCATCCTGACCCTTCCTGTCAGTTTGTGGTGGAGGCCGATGCATCGGATGTAGGAGTGGGGGCGGTCCTGTCCCAGCGTTCTGCCCTGGACCTGAAGCTACATCCCTGCGCCTTCTTCTCCCATCGCCTCACCGCCAGGGAGAAAAAATACAATGTGGGAAACTGTGAGCTTCTCGCAGTGAAGATGGCATTGGAGGAATGGAAGCACTGGTTGGAAGGGGCGGAACAGCCGTTCCTCATATGGACCGACCACAAAAATCTGGAGTATCTCCGCACCGCCAAACGCCTCAATTCCAGGCAAGCTAGATGGGCTCTGCTGTTCACACGGTTCAACTTCTCTCTCTCATATCGGCCGGGATCCAGGAATGTCAAGCCAGATGCACTGTCTCGCTGTTATAGCCCCACGGCTATTACCCCAGAGCCCGAGACCAACCTTCCCACCTCGTGCCTAGCAACGGCACTCAGCTGGGGGGGGTCCCGATAACCGGATGTTCGTGCCTGACACGGTCCGCTCCGCGGTCCTCCAGACTGACGCGGTCCGCTCCAGTCCTCCAGACTGGCCTGCCACCCAGGTTCCTGCCAGACCCTAGCATTTGTGCGACGACACTTTTGGTGGCCCACCATGGTCCCTGATGTCTCCGCATTTGTCACCGCTTGCACAGTGTGTGCTCAGAACACGACTCCTAATCAAGCTCCGCTTGGCCTTCTGCAACCTCTGCCTGTCCCTCACCCTCCTTGGTCCCACATATCCCTGAATTTCGTCACGGCTCTCCCCCCGTCTAAGGGCAATCCTGCCATCCTGACTGTGGTCGACCGGTTTTTCAAGGCCACCCCAAACTAGCCTCGGCCAAGGAGACGGCCCAGCTCATGGTGTAGCACGTCTTCCGGATCCATGGACTGGTCTCCGACCGGGATCCTCAGGTCTCATCCCAGTTCTGGAAGGTGTTCTGCACTGTCACGTCAGCCAGCCTGTCCTCTGGGTTCCACCCCTAGTCCAATGGCCAATCGGAGATAGCCAACCAGGACCTTGAGACAACTCTGCACTGCCTGGTCTCCGCCAACCCCACCACCTGGAGAAAGCAGCTTGTGTGGGTGGAATACGCACGCAACACCCTTCTCTGCTCTGCCACGGGCCTATCGCCCCTTTGAATGTTCCCTGGGTTATCAGCCCCGTCTCTTCCCCGAGCAGGAGGAAGAGGTCGGCGTACCTTCTGCCCAAATGTTTGTCCGCCGCTGTCGTTGTACCTGGAGGAGAGTCCAGTCGGCCCTCCTCAAGACCACCTCCAGGTATCGATGACCTGGACCCAAATTTGTCATCCAAGTCTGGCATTCTCTGGATTTATGGTGCTTTCAAGACAACTGGGAACTCAACAAAAAAAATAACAAGGTTGAATCATGACGTCAGTGATGTTCAGGTCGGAGCTCTAGATAGAGGCCAGAGTTCCCGACTTGGAATTCTGAGTTGGAGCAGGCAGGGGAAGCAAAATCGTGATTGTTTTGCGACGCTCACAGATAGCCAATGATTTCTTCCAAACCACTCATTGTTACATTTGCAGTTTGGGGAAGGACCTTTCCTGTTTCAGCATGACAATGCCTCCGTGCACATACAGAAATGGTTGTCGAGATCAGTGTGGAAGAACATACAGAAATGGTTTGTCGAGTTCGGTGTGGAACAACTTGACTGGCCTGCACAGAGCCCTGACCTCAAGCCCATCGAACACCTTTGGGATGAATTGGAATGCCGACTGCAGGTCAGGCCTAATCACCCAACAACAGTACCCGACCTCACGAATGCTCTTGTGGCTGAATGGAAGCAAGTCCCCGCAGTAATGTTCCAACATCTAGTGGAAAGCCTTCCCAGAAGAATGGAGGCTGTTATAGCAGCAAAGGGGGGACCAACTCCATATAAAAATGCCCATGATTTAGGAATGAGAGCACTTTTGGCCATGTAGAACATTTGTGATTTGAATTAATTTTATCTGTGGCCAATAACCTTGAGCCTTCTTGGACGGGCACCGACAGACATGGCAGCTCTGCTTCTAGCTGCTAAGAAACTTTGCAGTATTGTTTGGTTGTTATTTCTTACATTATTAGCCCATAACATTTTTTGTGTTATTACATACAGCTGGAAAAAACTTTGGGATTTCAGCGCAGCAGTAACTCACCAGCATTCCAACCAGAAATATAACTTTCCCGAATTGGATCCTTTGTTCGTACCCCCCAAGGCAATTGAACTTATTCCAGAGGCTGCTCCAAGACGCCACCGGCGGGGAAGAGGTATTTGGAGTGGACTTCAAGTCCAACTCAGGAGGCGTGCACACCATCCACTGCTTCCGAGTATATTACTCGCTAATGTTCAGTCCCTGGACAATAAAGTAGACAAGCTCAGGGCAAGGGTCTCCATCCAGAGAGACATCAGGAACTGTTATATACTCTGTTTCATGGAATCATGGCTCTCTGGATATACTGTAGCCATCCACACAGCCAGCTGGGTCCTCAATACATTGTGCAGACAGGAATAAAGAACTCTCCGGGAAGAAGAAAGGCGGAGGTTTATGTTTCATGATTAACTACTCATGTTGTGGTTGTGATAATGTACAGGAACTCAAGTCCTTTTGTTCACTCAACCTAGAATACCTCACAATCAAATGACGACAGTATTACCTCCCAAGAGAATTCTCTTCGGTTATAGTCACAGCCATGTATATTCCCCCTCAAGCTGATACTACGACGTTCCTCAAGGAACTACACTGGACTTTGTGCAAACTGGAAACCACATATCCTGTGGCCGCATTGATTGTAGCTGGCAACTTTAAACAAGCAAATTTGAGTAAAAAAAACGAATGAAGTTCTTTCAACATATTTCCTGTAGTACTCACGCTTCAAAAACTCTTGACCTTTGTTACTCTCCATTCCGGAATTACTGTAAAAGGCCCACCCTGAGGCCTCCCGAGTGGCGCAGTGGTCTAAGGCACTGCATCGCAATGCTAGCTGTGCCACTAGAGATTCTGGGTTCGAGTCCAGGCTCTGTCGCGACCGGCCGCGACGGGAAGACCCATGGGGCGGTGCACAATTGGCCCAGCGTCATCTGGGTTAGGGAGGATTTGGACAGCAGGCGCAGTGCACACTGACACGGTCACCAGGTGTACGGTGTTTCCTCCGACACATTGGTGCGGCTGGCTTCCAGGTTAAGTGGGCATTGTGTCAAGAAACAGTGCAGCTTGGTTGAGTTTCGGCTCTTGACCGTCGCCTCTCCCGAGTCTGTACGGGAGTTGCAGCGATGAGACACGACTGTAACTACCAATTGGATACCAAGAAATTGGGGGGAAAAAGGGGTATTTTCTTTTTTAAATAATAAGGTCCACCCTCCTTCAGCAAATCAGATTACGACGTCATTCTGCTCCTCCCTTCCTATAGGCAGAAACTCAAACAGGAAGCACCCGTGCTAAGGTCTATTCAAAGATTATTCTGACTTTCACGCGGACTGGGATATGTTCCAGGTTGCCTCTGAGAAGAACATTGACATATACACTGACCCGGTGACTGAGTTCATCAGGAAGTGTATAGCAGATGTTGTTCCCACTGTGATTATGAAAACCTACCCAAACCAAAAACCATGGATAGATGGCAGCATTTGCGCAAAACTGAAAGCGTGAACCACTGCAAGATGGCCACTCCAAGATGGCGTAGCAGTGTAGACGTCTTTGTCCTGTCGTGTCCCGTGTCCCTTGTATATATCTTTTTACATCTTTTTCTTCGCATATCTTTTAAAAATACTTTCTTAAACCTCAACTTCTAAATACTCTCCTGCAACCCGCCTCACCCAATGTGGTGTGGATCTGCTTTTTTCTAAAGTATTTCTATTTACTTCTGATCTGGAATCCATCTACTGAAGATAGCCAGCTAACTGCCTACCAGCTATCAGTTAGCAAACCATTGCTAGCGGTCATCAGCTAACCTTTAGCTCGGAAAGCTCTCGCTAGTTCGAACAACGTGGCTAAAACCAGAGCATAACGGACCTATTTCTCTCCATATCCCCGGATTCCTACCGCAAACTCTGAACACTTTCATCTGGATCTTCGCAACTAGCTAACCACAATCCCGGGTGACCACTCCTGGCTAGCGTTTCCATCCCGGAGCAAGCACCAATTAGCCTGAAGCTAGCCCGGCTAGGGCTCCTGTGCTACCACTGAAGCCCACTCCTGGGCTACAATATCCGGACCCCTTTACTGCCGGTACGGAGCACGGAACCCCGCCGATCCTCTACGACTGGAATACCGACATAATCTGCCCGAGGACTCCAACAGGCCCCTCAGGCGTGACGCCCGCTGAAGGCCCATTCTGCTAACCTACTAGGCCTGTTAGCTACCTAGAGCTACCTGGAACCCTACTAATTCCACGACTGGTCTATCGACGTCACCGCACGAAGAGGCAAAAACAGACTTCCCCCCCCATCGCGACGTCCCCCAAAGGCTAACTTGCCTGCCCCGGTCTGCTAACTGCTAGCTTATCTTGCAGCTAGCGCAGCCAGGAAGCTAGCACCAGTTAGCAAACACAATTCTACAATTCACAACCTCTCTTTCGCCATCGCTATCCGGCTTGGATTCTCTGTCAACACGACCACGTCTGGTCTGCAGACGTGCCCTCAACCGGCCTCCGTCTGAGCAGACCCCCTCCGTCTGAGCAGACCACCCCCCGGGCTACTAACTTTAAACGCGTGCTAGCTTAGTGGAGGCCTCACTGCTCCATCTACGGCTGCCCCCTGGACACTATGATCACTTGGCTACATAGCTGATGCCTGCTTGACTGTCCATTAATTCATGGTACTCCATTCTGTTTATTTGTGTTTTATCTGTCGGCTCTGTGCCTTAACTCAGGATCTGTGTGTAGTTAATCCGACCCTCTCTGCCCAGTCGTCGCCATTTTTACCTTCTGTTGCTGTGTTAGCTGACTAGCTGCTGTTATCTCACCTGTTGTTTTAGCTAGCTCTCCCAATCATGACCTGCAATCACTTTATGCCTTATTGTATGTCTCTCTCAAATATCAATATGCCTTGCATACTGTTGTTCAGGCTAGTTATCATTGTTTTGGTTTGCAATGGACCCCGTAGTTCCACTCTCCGTACCTCTGATACCTCCTTTGTCCCACCCCCCACACATGCGGTGACCTCACCCATTGAGACCAGCATGTC
Source organism: Salvelinus fontinalis (assembly GCF_029448725.1). NCBI lineage: Eukaryota > Metazoa > Chordata > Actinopteri > Salmoniformes > Salmonidae > Salvelinus > Salvelinus fontinalis. The sequence goes on from NC_074695.1 coordinate 28,727,719, forward strand.
CAGAGATACAACCTCTCTTATCATCACCCAGTGCCTGGGCTTGCCTCTGCTGTACCCGTGCCCCACCATACCCTGGTCTGCACATTATGCCCAGAATCTATTCTACCACGCCCATAAATCTGCTCCTTTTATTCCTTGTCCCCAACGCTCTAGGCGACCAGTTTTGATAGCCTTTAGCCGCACCCTCATCCTACTACTCCTCTGTTCCTCGGGTGATGTGGAGGTAAACTCAGGCCCTGCATGTCCCCAGTCACCCTCATTTGTTGACTTCTGTGATCGAAAAAGCCTTGGCCTCATGCATGTCAACATCAGAAGCCTCCTCCCTAAGTTTGCCTTACTCACCGCTTTAGCACACTCTGCCAACCCTGATGTCCTTGCCATGTCTGAATCCTGGCTTAGGAAGGCCACCAAAAACTCTGAGATTTCCATACCCAACTACAACATTTTCCGTCAAGATAGAACTGCCAAAGGGGGAGGAGTTGCAATCTACTGCAGAGATAGCCTGCAAAGTTCTGTCATACTTTCCAAGTCTATGCCCAAACAGTTCGAACTTCTAATTTTAAAAATTAATCTCTCCAGAAATAAGTCTCTCACTGTTGCCGCCTGCTACCGACCCCCCTCAGCTCCCAGCTGTGCCCTGGACACCATCTGTGAATTGATCACTCCCCATCTAGCTTCAGAGTTTGTTCTGTTAGGTGACCTAAACTGGGATATACTTAACACCCCGGCAGTCCTACAATCTAAGCTTGATGCCCTCAATCTCACACAAATCATCAAGGAACCCACCAGGTACAACCCTAAATCCGTAACCATGGGCACCCTAATAGACATTATCCTGACCAACTTGCCCTCAAAATACACCTCTGCTGTCTTCAATCAAGATCTCAGCGATCACTGCCTCATTGCCTGTATCCGCCACGGGTCCACGGTCAAACGACCACCCCTCATCACTGTCAAACGCTCCCTAAAACACTTCTACGAGCAGGCCTTTCTAATCGACCTGGCCCGGGTACCCTGGAAGGATATTGACCTCATCCCGTCAGTTGAGGATGCCTGGTCATTCTTTAAAAGTTACTTCCTCACCATATTAGACAAGCATGCTCCGTTCAAAAAATGCAGAACCAAGAACAGATATAGCCCTTGGTTCACTCCAGACCTGACTGCCCTCGACCAGCACAAAGACATCCTGTGGCAAACTGCAATAGCATCGAAGAGCCCCCGCGATATGCAACTGTTCAGGGAAGTCAGGAACCAATACACGCAGTCAGTCAGGAAAGCAAAGGCCAGCTTTTTCAAGCAGAAATTTGCATCCTGTAGCTCTAACTCCAAAAAGTTCTGGGATACTGTAAAGTCCATGGAAAACAAGAGCACCTCCTCCCAGCTGCCCACTGCACTGAGGCTAGATTACACGGTCACCACTGATAAGTCCGTGATAATCGAAAACTTCAACAAACATTTCTCAATGGCTGGCCATGCCTTCCACCTGGCGACTCCAACCTTGGCCAACAGCCCCGCCCCCCCCGCTGCTACTCGCCCAAGCCTCCCCAGCTTCTCCTTTACCCATATCCAGATAGCAGATGTTCTGAAAGAGCTGGAAAACCTGGACCCATACAAATCAGCTGGGCTTGACAATCTGGACCCCCTATTTCTGAAACTGTCCGCCGCCATTGTCGCACCCCCTATTACCAGCCTGTTCAACCTCTCCTTCGTATCATCTGAGATCCCCAAGGATTGGAAAGCTGCCGCTGTCATCCCCCTCTTCAAAGGGGGAGACACCCTGGACCCAAACTGTTACAGACCTATATCCATCCTGCCCTGCCTAGCTAAGGTCTTCGAAAGCCAAGTCAACAAACAGATCACTGACCATCTCGAATCCCACCGTACCTTCTCCGCTGTGCAATCCGGTTTCCGAGCCGGTCACGGGTGCACCTCAGCCACGCTCAAGGTACTAAACGATATCATAACCGCCATCGATAAAAGACATTACTGTGCAGCCGTCTTCATCGACCTGGCCAAGGCTTTCGACTCTGTCAATCACCATATTCTTATCGGCAGACTCAATAGCCTCGGTTTTTCTAATGACTGCCTTGCCTGGTTCACCAACTACTTTGCAGACAGAGTTCAGTGTGTCAAATCGGAGGGCATGTTGTCCGGTCCTCTGGCAGTCTCTATGGGGGTACCACAGGGTTCAATTCTAGGGCCGACTCTTTTCTCTGTATACATCAATGATGTTGCTCTTGCTGCGGGCGATTCCCTGATCCACCTCTACGCAGACGACACCATTCTGTACACTTCCGGCCCTTCCCTGGACACTGTGCTATCTAACCTCCAAACGAGCTTCAATGCCATACAACACTCCTTCCGTGGCCTCCAACTGCTCTTAAACGCTAGTAAAACCAAATGCATGCTTTTCAACCGTTCGCTGCCTGCACCCGCACGCCCGACTAGCATCACCACCCTGGACGGTTCCGACCTAGAATATGTGGACATCTATAAGTACCTAGGTGTCTGGCTAGACTGCAAACTCTCCTTCCAGACTCATATCAAACATCTCCAATCCAAAATCAAATCTAGAGTCGGCTTTCTATTCCGCAACAAAGCCTCCTTCACTCACGCCGCCAAACTTACCCTAGTAAAACTGACTATCCTACCGATCCTCGACTTCGGCGATGTCATCTACAAAATAGCTTCCAATACTCTACTCAGCAAACTGGATGCAGTTTATCACAGTGCCATCCGTTTTGTTACTAAAGCACCTTATACGACCCACCACTGCGACCTGTATGCCCTAGTCGGCTGGCCCTCGCTACATGTTCGTCGTCAGACCCACTGGCTCCAGGTCATCTACAAGGCTATGCTAGGTAAAGTGCCGCCTTATCTCAGTTCACTGGTCACGATGGCTACACCCACCCGTAGCACGCGCTCCAGCAGGTGTATCTCACTGATCATCCCTAAAGCCAAAACCTCATTTGGACGCCTTTCCTTCCAGTTCTCTGCTGCCTGCGACTGGAACGAATTGCAAAAATCTCTGAAGTTGGAGACTTTTATCTCCCTCAACAACTTTAAAAATCTGCTATCCGAGCAGCTAACCGATCGCTGCAGCTGTACATAGTCCATCTGTAAACTACCCACCCAATTTTACCTACCTCACCCCCATACTGCTTTTATTTATTTACTTTTCTGCTCTTTTGCACACCAGTATCTCTTCTTGCACATGATCATCTGATGATTTATCACTCCAGTGTTAATCTGCTAAATTGTAATTATTCGATTTATTGCCTACCTCATGCCTTTTGCACACATTGTATATAGATTCTCTTTTTTCTACCATGTTATTGACTTGTTTATTGTTTACTCCATGTGTAACTCTGTGTTGTTGTCTGTTCACACTGCTATGCTTTATCTTGGCCAGGTCGCAGTTGCAAATGAGAACTTGTTCTCAACTAGCCTACCTGGTTAAATAAAGGTGAAATAAATAAAAACAAATAAAAAAATTAACCATGGCAAGCTGACTGGGAATATGGTTGAATACAAAAAGTGTATTTATGCCATCCGTAAGGCAATCACAGGCAAAAATTCCGTACAGAGACATAGTGGAGTTGCAATTCAACGGCTCAGACACGAGATGTATGTGTCAGAGACTCCAGACAATCCTGGATTACAAAGCGAAAACCAGCCGACACAGTGTCTTGCTCCTGGACAAGCTAAACACCTTCTGCACTTGCTTTGAGGATAACACAGTGCCACCGACGTGGCCAGCTTCCGAGGACTGTGGGCTATCGTTCTCCATGGCCGACATGAGTAAGACATTTATTTAAGCATGTTAACCCTCGCAAGGCTGCTAGCCCAGACGGCATCCATAGACGCTCCCTCAGAGCATGCGCAGACCAGTTTACAGAAATATTCATTTTCTCCCTATCCCAGTCTGATACCCCCACTTGCTTCAAGATGTTCTTCATTGTTCCTGTACCCAAGAAAGCAAAGGTAACTGAACTAAATGACTATCACCGCGTAGCACTCACTTCTGTCATCATGAAGTGCTTTAACCTGTTGAGGCTAGGGGGTGCTGTTGTCACTATTTATGGAAATCGTGTAATTTTTGAAACGGCTTCCTACTAAATTCTTGATCGTACAATATGCATATTATTACTATTATTGGATAGAAAACACTCTCTAGTTTCTATAGCCGTTGGAATTTTGTCTGAGTGGAACAGAACTCATTCTACAGCAATTTCCCTGACATGGAGTCAGATTTCACACATTTTGGCCCCTGATCTGGAGTCAGTTAAAAGGCCACTGTTATTGCTATGAGTATACAGACACTGCTTACGTCTTCCCCTGGATGCCTTTACGTGATGACGATTTGAATGGTATCGATTGCGCAATCACAGCCCCTATAAAACAAAAACACGTGTAGGTAGGAACTCTCGACCTACTCTTTTTCCAAGCATTAGTGTAGCCAGTTATATTTCTCCGGTCATGTTTCTACTCGTTATAGGAGTTAAAAACATCATAAGGTAGTTAATTTAAACCGTTTTATAGCAATTTATATCCGTTTAGTGCGACATTTATTTCTGAGACACTGTGAATCTCTGGGCACGGTTTCAGTTCATGCCGAACGCAATGGGCATTTCTTATTGGCAAGAGGACAGCTTTCGACCAAAAGACGATTAGACCCAAGAAAGGATTCTTTGCCCAAGATTCTGATGGAAGAACAGCTCAAAGTAGGAACAATTTATTATGATAAATCGTGTTTCTGTCGAGAAATGTTAATCGCTTATGACGCCATCTTGCTAGACGTAGCTTCGCTTGGCGCAAACTGTATTGAAAAGTAAGGATAATTAAAAAAATGTAAATCAGCGATTGTATTAAGAATTAAATTGTCTATCAATCGCTGTCCACCCTATATTTTTTAGTCACGTTTATGAGTATTTATGTATACGACTAGATCACTGTCTAATATGGCGCACGACATTGTCTGACCAGCTGGGCAACTTTTGTCATTGTCTAACCATGATTTTGGTGGCTAAATATGCACATTTTCGAACAAACTGTATATGTATGTTGTAATGTGATGTTACAGGAGTGTCATCTGAAGAATTCTGAGAAGGTTAGTGAAAAAATTTATATATTTTGGCGATGTTTACGTTATCGCTCTCTTTGGCTAGAATCAATGCTCTGGTAACGTTTGCATATGTGGTATGCTAATATAACGATTTATTGTGTTTTCGCTGTAAGACACTTAGAAAATCTGAAATATTGTCTGTATTCACAGGATCTGTGTCTTTCGATTAGTGTATGCTGTGTATTTTTACGAAATGTTTGATGATTAGTAATTAGGTAAACACGTTGCTCTATATATTTATTCTAGTCCATTTGTGACGGTGGGTGCAATTGTAAACTATGACATCTACCTGAAATATGCACATTTTTCTAACAAAACCTATCCTATACCATAAATATGTTATCAGACTGTCATCTGATGAGTTTTTTTCTTGGTTAGTGGCTATCAATATCTTAGTTTAGCCGAATTGGTGATAGCTACTGGTGTTGGTGGACAAATAAAAGATGGTGTCTTATGCTAATGAGTTTAGCTAATAGATTTATATCTTTACATATTGTGTCTTCCCTGTAAAACATTTTAAAAATCGGACATGTTGGCTGGATTCACACGATCTGTGTCTTTCATTAGCTGTATTGGACTTTAATGTGTGAAAGTTAAATATTTAAAAAAAATATTTTTTTTGAATTTCGCTTCAGTCCTAGACAGGTTAATAGGCTAGTTAAGGATCATATCACTTCCACCTTACCTGACACCCTAGACCAGGGGTGGGCAACTCCAGTCCTCGAGGGCCTGATTGGTGTCACACTTTTTCTCCATCCCTAGCAAACACAGCTGATTAATCAAATTGCATTTTAAATTGAAGATCATGATTAGGTGATTATTGGAGTCAGATGTGTTAGCTGAGGTTGGGGCAAAACTGTGACACCAATCAGGCCCTCGAGGACTGGAATTGCCCACTCCTGCCCTAGACCCACTTCAATTTGCATACCGCCCCAATAGATCCAGATGATGCAATCACCATCACACTGCCCTATCCCATCTGGACAAAGGGAATACCTATGTAAGAATGATGTTCACTCATTACCGCTCAGCATTCAACACCATAGTATCCTCCACATCATTAAGCTTGGGGACCTGGGTCTGAACCCCGCCCTATCCAACTGGGTCCTGGACGTCCTGACGAGCTGCCCCCAGGTGGTGAAGGTAGAAAACAAGACCTCCACTATGCTGATCCTCAACACAGGGTCCCCACAAGGGTGTGTGCTCAGCCCCCTCCTGTACTCCCTGTTCACTCATGACTGCATGGCCACGCATGCCTACTACGCAATCATCAAGTTCGCAGATGATACAACAGTAGTAGGCCTGATTACCAACAGTGTTGAGACAGCCTACAAGGAGTAGTGGTGCCAGGGAAATAACCTCTCCCTCAACGTGAACAAAACAAAGGAGCTGATCGTGGACTTCAGAAGACAGCAGAGAGAGCACGCCCCATCCACATCGATGGGACCGCAGTGGAGAAGGTGAAAAGCTTCCAGGTCCTCGGCCCCGAAGACCCTCAAACTTTATCAGATGCACCATTGAGAGCATCCGGTTGGGCTGTATCACCGCGTGTTACGGCAACTGCACCACCCGCAACCGCATGGCTCTCCACAGTGGGTGGAGATGCGGTGATGCTCCGGTGATGCCCAACGCATCACTGGAGGCACACTGCCTGCCCTCCAGGACACCTACAGCACCTGATGTCACAGGAAGACCAAAAAGGATATCAACCACCCGAGCCACGGCCTGTTCACCCAGCTATCATCAGTACAGGTGCATCAAAGCTGGGGCCGAGAGACTGAAAAACAGCTTCTATCTCAAGGACATCAGACTGTTAAATAGCCATCATTAGCTGGCTACCACCCGGTTACTCAACCCTGCACCTTAGAGGCTGCTGCCCTATGTAAACTCAGAGAAAAAATAAACGTCCTCTCACTGCCAACTACGTTTATTTTCAGCAAACTAAACATGTGTAAATATAATATAAGATTCAACAACTGAGACATAAACTGAACAAGTTCCACAGACATGTGACTAACATAAATTGAATAATGTGTCCCTGAACAAAGGGTGGGTCAAATCAAAAGTAACAGTCAGTATCTAGTGTAGACACCAGCTGCATTAAGTACTGCAGTGCATCTCCTCATGGACTGCACCAGATTTGCCAGTTCTTACTGTGAGATGTTATCCCACACTTCCACCAAGGCACCTGCAAGTTCCCAGACATGTCTGGGGGGAATGGCCATAGCCCTCACCCTCCGATCCAACAAGGTCCCAAACGTGCTCAATGGGATTGAGATCTAGATTCTTAGCTGGCCATGGCAGAACACTGACATTCCTGTCTTGCAGTAAATCACACACAGAACGAGCAGTATGGCTGGTGGCATTGTCATGCTGGAGGATCATGTCAGGATGAGCCTGCCAAGGCTCAATCCAACCATCACCCCTGGTGAGACAAAACCGCGACTTGTCAGTGAAGAGCACTTTTTGCAAGTCCTGTCTGGTCCAGCGACGGTGGGTTTGTGCCCATAGGCGACATTGTTGCCGGTGATGTCTGGTGAGGACCTGCCTTACAACAGGCCTACAAGCCCTCAGTCCAACCTCTCTCAGCCTATTGCGGGCAGTCTGAGCACCGATGGAGGGATTGTGCGTTCCTGGTGTAACTCGGGCAGTTGTTGTTGCCATCCTGAACCTGTCCCGCAGGAGTGATGTTCGGATGTACCGATCCTGTGCAGGTGGTGTTACACATGGTCTGCCAATGTGAGGACGATCAGCTGTCCGTCCTGTCTCCCTATAGCGCCGTCTTAGGCGTCTCACAGTACGGACATTGCAATTTATTGCCCTGGCCACATCTGCAGTCCTCATGCCTCCTTGCAGCATGCCTAAGACACGTTCACGCAGATGAGCAGGGACCCTGGGCATCTTTCTTTTGATGTTTTTCAGAGTCAGTAGAAAGGCCTCTTTAGTGTCCTAGGTTTTCATAACCGTGACCTTAATTGCCTACCATCTGTAAGCTGTTAGTGTCTTAACGACCGTTCCACAGGTGGTTGTTCATTAATTGTTTATGGTTCATTGAACAAGCATGGGAAACAGTGTTAAAACATTTTACAATGAAGATCTGTGAAGTTATTTGGATTTTTATGAATTATCTTTGAAAGACAGGGTCCTGAAAAAGGGACGTTTCTTTTTTTGCTGAGTTTACATAGATATGGAATCACTGATCACTTTAATAATGTAACATTGGTCACTGTAATAATGTTTAAATACAATTTTATTAATTTAATCTGTATTCTACTGTTTTCCAGTCAATGTCACTCTGACATTGCTTGTCCTAATATTTGTATATTTGTTAACTTCATTCTTTTACTTTTAAATTGTGTGTATTGTTGTGAATTGTTAGATACTACTGCACTGTTGGAGTTAGTAACACAAGCATTTCGCAACGCCCGAAATAGCATCTGCTAAATATGTGTATGCGACCAATAATGATTTGATTGATTTGATTTCTAATGTAAATCTTTGGCAACACCCAAGGGGGCTATAACTGCCTAGCTCTCCCTGTAGATTCTACGATGTCGTAGTGTCCCCATGAGTGAGAGAACACTGAACCAATCACGGCGCAACTACAGAAGACTATCGACACTTACACTCAGTATTTTCCGCTGGCTGCCCCTCCACCACAAAAAACACTGAGCTCGTCTGAAACACCTGCATTTTGGAGCTGCCTTACTCAAGAAAGGTACCACGTTTGTATGCAGCTTTATTGTTTGCAAACTGATATGTGACACGAATTATTGCCAAAATAACATGCAAAACAGGCACACAGAGAATAAATACATGTTTTATTTGTTTTAGCTAAATATGCAGGGCTCAAAACAGGTTGGGCTCTGCCCCACCTACTCTGAATGACGGGTCGCCACTGAATATAGCTAGATTTGACATAGAACTGCAGTACAAAATAAGTGCAGGCTGCAGACTCTGCTGTTGTTAACACATATAAAAGGAAGGCGGGAAGACAGTACCTGTTGGGACTCTGCAGCCATATTCTTCCTCTGCTGGGCAGACTTCTCCATGGCCTCACTCAGGGACTTGGCGTAGTGGATGACAGCTTTGAGCTGAGAGTCCGTCAGCACCCACAGCAGGTCGTCCAAAATGAAGAGCAGCTTAGAGGCCAGAACATTACAGTCCTTCACCTGGGATATGATTAAAGACAGAGGAGAAACCTAGTTATTCATCATGTTACAGAGGAAGCCATTTTACATTCATACAATGACTGTGTGTTTATTTACTCTGAAGCACCTTGAGAACAGTTGCATGTGAGAAAGAAAGTGTAACGTGGTTAAAATGTTGGGGAAAAGTCACATCAAGTAAACCCCACCCTCCCAGGCCCACCCATGGCCCAGTCTTACCCTGCGCTTCAGGGCGATCCGGATGCGTCCCTGGTTGGTAATGAGGCGTAGTGGGATACTGCTCAGGTCCTGGTCTTCACTCTCTATGGCATCAGCCTCTATACGCAGACTCTGCCAGTTGATCTCCTTAAATGTCAAAACCTGGGGAGTTGCACAAAACATACACAGACAGACAAAGACACAGACACACATATATACATATTAGGGAACCATTGTATGGGACGAGCTACAAGTACACTGGCCTAAAAGTCTCTTTACGAGAAAAACAGGGAGACCATGTAAACGAGGTCATTTCTAAGGATAACGCAGACGCATTTCCTGATCTCAATTAGAGGGGCTAGAAAACATGACCAATAAAACAATGAACAATTGGCCTAATTAAGTGATTTTTATTGCTGGCCTGAAAAACAAATAAAGTGACTCTGTAGGCTGGACATAATGTACTAACTGTACCATGAAACCTGGACATACTGTACCATGAAACCTGGACATACTGTACTAACTGTACCATGAGACCTAATTTTGTGGGCGTACCTCTCCTCTCTTGGGGTCTGTGATGCGGGTGTAGCGGAGGTCAGTCTTCTGCCATTTGGGGTTGAGACTGTTACCCTGGAGCTGCCAGAGCTCGAAGGAGGCGTGGAAGGCACGGGACTGCACCTTGATGGTGATGGAGTTGATGATGACTGACATACCCTCCACCACCTTCTCAGCGAAGCCATACTCACTGCAGCAAGACACAAGAATAGACAGATAAGAATATGACCGAAGACAGTGGGTTTTCAGTAAATTATATCTGTCCAGAGCAACAGTTATATACAGTATATAATAGTATAAAATAAATGGATCTATCACAAATTTCCCTCAAAAGGTTCCAAACAGACAGAAAAGGTAAGGCTTACCTCTGGCCAGCAGTGATGGCAATAGGGGAGGGGCCATTTGGTGCACGGGGCTCCTCACACGTTCTCATCTCCACCTCCACCTTGTCCAGGAACTGCGGGGGTTGGAAGAAGTGTGCATAGTGTTGTGGCAGAATCAGATTTAGCTAGGTGACAATAGTTACCATAGTTCAGCACAGCAGGGGTGGATGCAGTATTACAATAGTAAACCAATACACTTTACTACAGGAGAAATTAAATGGACAGAGAGGAGACTGAGCAGGACAGAAACTTGTGGAGGAAGAGAACAAAGGGTATAATTCCTACCAGGCAGATGGGGCTGGTCTTCAACTTTGTCCATTGTATCTGAGGGAGACAAAACAGCAGGGGACCAGTCAGGACGGCACAAACACTTTCCTCAGCACTGTTCTACTGGACTGTTTATCATTCACTGTGTGCAAGATACACAGAGTGGCTTGTGCTTTTAGACCTCTCCTTGTAGACTTATACCCAACCTAGACTGGCTTCAAATGAGTAATCTTGAAGATAAAACATTAGTAAGGAGACATCTGATCTGGGCCATACAAAGACAGCCCAGCTAATTTCCAATCTGATCTGCAGTCCACATCTTTCTAAACAACAGGTTGAGCAGGTCATTCAGGGCTTCGTTGTGGTGCTGTGCTAGCCTCTGGCCTTATGTGTCCTTCCCCCTCATGCTGCTCTCTCGCTGTTATCTGAGGCTAGCAGTGGGCCTGGAGATGTGTCCACTGATCTTAGTGTTATTGGACAGTAATGCTGCTTATCTCTGCCGTGCTGCCAGTGTGTGTAGCCTATGCCCTCTGCGGCTTTCATTGATGTAGCTAAAGGCTACACTGTGAAACCCCAATGACATGGTCTTGTCAAACCGCTCACCATACGTTTTGGCTGGTAGTGATTTACTACTTTCATATTAATCTGCCATTGGTCAGCAAATATGACCAAGTGTTTCCCCTATATTAATTTAGCAGTGGCGGGCCCTCGCTGCTAAATAGTTGCTGCCAAGAAATAAGAAATAAATTGGGATGGTAAAACATTGTCAGTTAAACTTAAACAACTAAAACCAGATATAAAGATTGAAGAAATTATATATATTTTTTAAATAAGATCTTTTTTGAGAACTAACAATCGTCAATAAAAACTAGGAGTCAGAGAGAATCTAAAATTCCCAAACTTTTATGGCATGGAGCCCCCACTGATTTTGTTATAATGTTTGAGACACTCAGATAGCACAAGAACATGGCATAAGCCATGGCAAAATGTATAGAATTGCAGGAAATTTGCTTAAAAACTGATTTTTTCCCCCCCTCAGCCCCATGACAGAATGTGTAGAATTACAGGAAACTAGCTTTAAAACTGGGACATTTTCTCTCCTGGCAAAATGTGTAGAATTGCAGAAATGTGCTTTCAAACAGCAAAATGTCTGCAGCAAAGAGGAAGGCCTTTAAAATCTTTGGTCAGAGACTGTGCAGTTGGCCACATCCACTACCATGCCTCCCACCACACTATCTTTTCCACCGCTGCTGAAAAAACACTGACCTTAAACTACTAAATTAATGCAGTGACATAATTCTGGAACACTCTTTCTTATCTGTACACAGCCATTGTCATTGGGGAAAGACATGGTTTATTATAAGAATAACACAGTTGGGGCCTCCTGAGTGGCGCAAGCGGTCTAAGGCACTGTATCACAGTGCTAGAGGTGTCACTACAGACCCGGGTTCGATCCCTGTATCACAACCGGCTGTGATCAGGAGTCCCATAGGGCGGCGCACAATTGGCCCAGCATTGTCCGGGTTAGGAGAGGGTTTGGCCGGGGGGCTTTACTTGGCTTATCGCGCTCTAGTGACTCTTGTGGCGGGCCGGGCGCCTGCAGGCTGACCTCGGTCGCCAGTTGAACAGTGTTTCCTCCGACACATTGGTGCGGCTGGCTTCCGGGTTAAAAAGCACGGTTTGGCGGGTCATGTTTCAGAGTACGCATGACTGGACCTTCGCCTCCCGAGCCCATTGGGAAGTTGCAGAGAAAAGAAAAAGAATAACACAGTTGTCTCACCCTGATTGCAGCCTTGTTGCAGTAGACCCGGGTGACAGCCAACCAGGTGGGCAGGTCCAGCATGTTCTGCAGCACCTCCTCATCCAGCTCCAGGTTGGACAGCTGACCCTCGCCCTTCAGTGTGCTCAGGTTTATCTTGTCTGGAGACAGGTTCTTGGTGAACCTTCATACAAAGGAATGAGAGAGGGGTAAGTTCAAGAAACCATCAAACCTGGACATACTGAACTAACTGTCAGCATTGAGCCCCGATTGATTTTGTTATAATGTTTGAGTCACTTAGATGGCATAAGAACATGGGATAAAAACCAGACTGGTCACCAAAATAGTTTACACGTCATGCATGTGTGGTTTACGAGGGTTCGGAGGCTATTCAGGTTAGCCAGAAGCTAACCTGAAGCTAGCCAGAAGCTAACCTGAAGCTAGCCAGAAACTACCCAGAAGCTAGCCAGTTTACTGGCTAACATTAGTTTTTCAGCTAACCACGGTTTGTGGTCATCAGCTATTCCTTTAGCTCGTTAATCAATCGCCACATTTGTACAACTTGACTCAGACCAGAATATATCGGACCTATTTTTCTCCATATCCGCGGATTTCAACCGCAAGCTCTGGACATTTACACCTTGATTTCGCAGCTAGCTAGCTGCTACCGTGTGTCTATTGGCTTACGTCGATCCCGGAGAAAACATCAATTATTCCGGAGCCAGCCAGCTGAAGAGTTCCTTCAGACACTCCTGGGCTACAATCACCTATCCGGACCCGTTTTACTGCCAATGCGGAGCCCCACCGGGCCTTCACGACTGACTACCGACGTTATCTGCCCGAGGGAGTTATACAACTGGCACCTCCGTCGCGACGTTACCTGAACACTCATCTGGGGCCCGTTAATCGTTAGCTGTCTTATCGGCTGCTATCTGAATAAGTCTATCGGACAATTTTGTCTTGGGTCACTATAACTATGTCCATTTTGCCAATTGGATTGATTGGCAAAATGGACCTCCATCCTATGCTAGCTTGCTACCGATAGCCCGGCTAGCTGTCTGAATCGCCGTGACCCCAACCAACCTCTACTCACTGGACTCTTACGATCACTCAACTAAGCATGCCTCTCCTTAATGTCAATATGCCTCGTCCATTGCTGTTCTGGTTAGTGTTTATTGGCTTATTTTACTGTAGAGCCTCTAGCCCTGCTCACTATACCTTATCCAACCTTTCAGTTCCACCACCCACATATGCGATGACATCACCTGGTTTCAATGTTGTTTCTAGAGACAATATCTCTCTCATCATCACTCAATACCTAGGTTTACCTCCACTGTATTCACATCCTACCATATCTTTGTCTGTACATTATTCCTTGAAGCTATTTTATCGCCCCCAGAAACTCCCTTTACTCTCTGTTCTAGACGTTCTAGACGACCAATTCTCATAGCTTTTAGCCGTACCCTTATCCTACTCCTCCTCTGTTCCTCTGGTGATGTAGAGGTGAATCCAGGCCCTGCCGTGCCTAGCTCCACTCCTATTCCCCAGGCGCTCTCTTTTGATGACTTCTGTAACCGTAATAGCCTTGGTTTCATGCATGTTAACATTAGAAGCTTCCTCCCTAAGTTTGTTTTATTCATTGCTTTAGCACACTCTGCACACCCGGATGTTTTAGCCGTGTCTGAATCCTGGCTTAGGAAGACCACCAAAACATTCTGACATTTTCATCCCTAACTACAACATTTTCAGACAAGATAGAACGGCCAAAGGGGGCGGTGTTGCAATCTACTGCAAAGATAGCCTGCAGAGCTCTGTCCTACTATCCAGGTCTGTTCCCAAACAATTTGAACTTCTACTTTTAAAAATCCACCTCTCTAAAAATAAGTCTCTCACCGTTGCCGCCTGCTATAGACCACCCTCTGCCCCCAGCTGTGCTCTGGACACCATATGTGAACTGATTGCCCCCCATCTATCTTCAGAGTTCGTGCTGCTAGGCGACCTAAACTGGAACATGCTTAACACCCCAGCCATCCTACAATCTAAGCTTGATGCCCTCAATCTCACACAAATTATCAATGAACCTACCAGGTACCACCCCAAAGCCGTAAACACGGGGCACCCTCATAGATATCATCCTAACCAACTTGCCCTCTAAATACACCTCTGCTGTTTTCAACCAAGATCTCAGCGATCACTGCCTCATTGCCTGCATCCGTAATGGGTCAGCGGTCAAACGACCTCCACTCATCACTGTCAAACGCTACCTGAAACACTTCAGCGAGCAGGCCTTTCTAATCGACCTGGCCGGGGTATCCTGGAAGGATATTGATCTCATCCCGTCAGTAGAGGATGCCTGGTTATTTTTTTTAAATGCCTTCCTCACCATCTTAAATAAGCATGCCCCATTCAAGAAATTTAGAACCAGGAACAGATATAGCCCTTGGTTCTCTCCAGACCTGACTGCCCTTAAACAACACAAAAACATCCTATGGCGTTCTGCATTAGCATCGAAGAGCCCCCGTGATATGCAACTTTTCAGGGAAGCTAGAAACCAATATACACAGGCAGTTAGAAAAGCCAAGGCTAGCTTTTTCAAGCAGAAATTGGCTTCCTGCAACACAAACCCAAAAAGGTCCTGGGACACTGTAAAGTCTATGGAGAATAAGAACATCTCCTCCCAGCTGCCCATGCACTGAAGATACGAAACACTGTCACCACCGACAAATCCACTATAATTAAGAATTTCATTAAGCATTTTTCTACGGCTGGCCATGCTTTCCACCTGGCTACCCCTACCCCGTTCAACAGCACTGCACCCCCCACAGCTACTCGCCCAAGCCTTCCCCATTTCTCGTTCTCCCAAATCCAGTCAGCTGATGTTCTGAAAGAGCTGCAAAATCTGGACCACTACAAATCAGCCGGGCTAGATCATCTGGACCCTTTCTTTCTAAAATGATCTGCTGAAATTGTTGCCACCCCTATTACTAGCCTGTTCAACCTCTCTGTCGTGTCGTTTGAGATTCCCAAAGATTGGAAAGCAGCTGCGGTCATCCCCCTCTTCAAAGGGGGGGACACTCTTGACCCAAACTGCTACAGACCTATATCTATCCTACCCTCCCTTTCTAAGGTCTTCGAAAGCCAAGTCAACAAACAGATTACTGACCATTTCGAATCCCATCATACCTTCTCCGCTATGCAATCTGGTTTCAGAGCTGGTCATGGGTGCACCACAGCCACGCTCAAGGTCCTAAACGATATCTTAACCGCCATCGATAAGAAACAATACTGTGCAGCCGTATTCATTGACCTGGCCAAGGCTTTCGACTCTGTCAATCACCACATCCTCATCGGCAGACTCGACAGCCTTGGTTTCTCAAATGACTGCCTCGCCTGGTTCACCAACTACTTCTCTGATAGAGTTCAGTGTGTCAAATCGGAGGGTCTGTTGTCCGGGCCTCTGGCAGTCTCTATGGGGGTGCCACAGGGTTCAATTCTTGGACCGACTCTCTTCTCTGTATACATCAATGATGTCGTTCTTGCTGCTGGTGAGTCTCTGATCCACCTCTACGCAGACGACACCATTCTGTATACTTCTGGCCCTTCTTTGGACACTGTGTTAACAACCCTCCAGACGAGCTTCAATGCCATACAACTCTCCTTCCGTGGCCTCCAATTGCTCTTAAATACAAGTAAAACTAAATGCATGCTCTTCAACCGATCGCTGCCTGCACCTGCCCGCCTGTCCAACATCACTACTCTGGACGGCTCTGACTTAGAATATGTGGACAACTACAAATACCTAGGTGTCTGGTTAGACTGTAAACTCTCCTTCCAGACTCACATCAAACATCTCCAATCCAAAGTTAAATCTAGAATTGGCTTCCTATTCCGCAACAAAGCATCCTTCACTCATGCTGCCAAACATACCCTTGTAAAACTGACCATCCTACCAATCCTCGACTTCGGTGATGTCATTTACAAAATAGTCTCCAATACCCTACTCAATAAATTGGATGCAGTCTATCACAGTGCCATCCGTTTTGTCACCAAAGCCCCATATACTACCCACCACTGCGACCTGTACACTCTCGTTGGCTGGCCCTCGCTTCATACTCGTCGCCAAAACCACTGGCTCCAGGTCATCTACAAGACCCTGCTAGGTAAAGTCCCCCCTTATCTCAGCTCGCTGGTCACCATAGCAGCACCCACCTGTAGCACGCGCTCCAGCAGGTATATCTCTCTGGTCACCTCCAAAACCAATTCTTCCTTTGGCCGCCTCTCCTTCCAGTTCTCTGCTGCCAATGACTGGAATGAACTACAAAAATCTCTGAAACTGGAAACACTTATCTCCCTCACTAGCTTTAAGCACCAGCTGTCAGAGCAGCTCATAGATTACTGCACCTGTACATAGCCCATCTATAATTTAGCGCAAACAACTACCTCTGTCCCTACTGTATTTATTAAATTATTTTGCTCCTTTGCACCCCATTATTTCTATCTCTACTTTGCACATTCTTCCACTGCAAATCCACCTTTCCAGTGTTTTACTTGCTATATTGTATTTACTTCGCCACCATGGCCTTTTTTTGCCTTTACCTCCCTTATCTCACCTCACTTGCTCACATTGTATATAGACTTATTTTTTTACTGTATTATTGACTGTATGTTTGTTTTACTCCATGTGTAACTCTGTGTTGTTGTATGTGTCGAACTGCTTTGCTTTATCTTGGCCAGGTCGCAATTGTAAATGAGAACGTGTTCTCAACTTGCCTACCTGGTTAAATAAAGGTGAAATAAATAAATAAATGTGAGACAGTGTAAATGAGGTTCAAATTAGATGCTAGCCTGACCAAGGTCGGCTTTTTGCAGTGATATTGGCAGTGAGATGTAATTGTGAGATTCATGCTGTAGGCCTAATTGAATCCCAGGCTGTAGTACAGACCGTGTCTTTGCCAGATTCCCACCATAGGACTTTCCCCATCTGGCTTCATTGACCTTACCCTCCACTAGAGCTAAAAATGAACTGCTGAGTCATTTGCCAGAGCAAAACCTCACATAGTGAAACAGCAGTGGTGAGGGATAGGCTAGCTGTAACGTATTCTGAAAAGATGATGAGGCAACAAACAAACCATTTATAGTTCAAATCTACCACACTCACCATGACTGGAAAATTACTACCTTTACTCCACACTCATTAGTCTAACTAAAACCTGACATTTCAGACTCCAACACAAAGGCTAGTGTTTCTTGGGCTTTGGCTGGTGGTGACAGAGCTAAATGCCAATACACAAGAGGTCTGACTCTAGTGCTGGACTGACTAACCAGTCCACTGTCTGGGTAACATATTGTAATGCTACTGAGACAAGTGAGACACTGGTTCAAGATGATGTTGTCAGGGGCTTTTCTAGTAGCCTAGTGCTGCCTTTGGTATGTAGCAAGTCTCAGAATTCCTTTAACGAGAGGGCTTCATTTGAAAAGCTGAGATACCATCATAGAGTAGAGCATAAACCTCAGTCCAACAAGATTTTAATTAGCCTTCCAGTAAAGGAGCTTGACTATTACCAGTCATCAGCTGTAAAGAACAGTGTTATACGAGGTTAACCAGCCCACATTGAGTGCTAAGCTATAAGGTGAACAGGTGAACCACTCCACCCCTCAACCATACCTCAATCTCTATATCCCAGTCGCAATACTGTAATGAGATTAAAGCTACTCCACTATGACTAGGCCTATGTACTCAGAACCTTGTTCCACTGAGTACACACAGCCTGGACCCCATCTCTCCCTAAGCGAGCACTTTCACTCCACCCAACACTCCTACAGACCACTTTAGCACCCCATGATGAAATGTCCAAGTCTGAAAATAGACCTTCACCAGGGAGAGGTGTCCAAGCCTCCTCCTGAAGACCTACAGCGTATGCAGGGTTTTATTCCAGCCTTTAAAGCAGGGCTGGGCAAAAGCCTGCACACCCAGTAGCTTTTATGTGTACACTAACCCTGCTCAACTAACCCTGTACACTAACCCTGCTCAATAATGAGAAGAACAGCTCACACATTCAGCTCACACATTCGAAACAGCTCACACAGCATCCAACATGTCCTAGCTGGGGATTCAACCCTTTTAACAATACTGCGTTTGCATTTTTTAATATGGTATTTCTATCCTTTAAGAGCGGTGAACATAATAAATAGCCTGAAGGGTTGGGGTCAATTCCATTATGGTAGCCTAAATTCAGAAAGTAAACCAAAATCACATTTTTCCCAATGAAAAAGTACTGAGGAGAATTGGAATTGGAATTGACTAGAATTGAAATGGAATTGAACCCTGATAGGCTGTAGTCTGGAACACCACACAGATTATCATGGTACTGATTCAAACTAGGCTACAGCTATTTTGGGGGATTAGCATGGTTTAAGAGGTACAACAATTCTAGGGCTTATTCAATCCATAATGGCCTGGCTAGATTTTCAAACCATCTTCCAGACAGTATGAAATAGGCTATGCTAGGGGAAAGAAGTTTTTAGTACCTAAGTGAGCTGTATTCGTACCAAATTGAACTTCCCTTGTCCATCAACAAGGATCAAGTCCACCAAATCAAATCAAAGTTTATTGGTCACGTACACAGATGTTATTGCCGGTGCACTAAAAATATTTTTGTTTCTAGCTCCAATAATCCATTAATACAAAACAATACATACATAATCCAACAATTAAGAAATCAGAACGAGCAATTTCAGAAAGAGATATTTCAGAGTCTGGAATATAAATATACACTAAGTATACAAAACATTAAGAACACCAGCTCTATCCATGACAGACTGACCAGATGAAAGCTATGAATCCTTACTGATGTCACTTGTTAAATCCACTTCAATCAGCGTAGATGAAGGGGAGGGGACAATTTAAAGACAGATTTTTAAGCCTTGAGCCAATTGAGACATGGTTTGTGTATGTGTGCCATTTAGAGGGAGCATGGTCAAGACAAAAAAATTTAGGTGCCTTTGAACGGGGTATGGTAGTAGGTGCCAGGCGCACTGGTTTTTCACGCTCAACAGATTCCCTGTGTGTATAAAGAATGATCCACCACCCAAAGGACATACAGCCAACTTGACACAACTGTGGGAAGCATTGCTGTCAACATGGGCCAGAATCAGTCTTAACATTTATTAAATTGTATTTCCCCTCAATCTACACACAATACCCCATAATAAAAAAGCAAAAATAGGTTTTTATAAATGTTTGCACATTTATTAAAAATGTACAAATTAAATATAGCATTTACATAAGTATTCAGACCCTTTACTCAGTACTTTGTTGAAGCACTTTTGGCAGCGATTACAGCCTCGAGTCGTCTTGAGTATGACACGACAAGCTTGCCACACCTGTATTTGGGCAGTTTCTCCCATTCTTCTCAGCAGATCCTCTCAAGCTCGGTCAGGTTGGATAGGGAGCATTGCTGCATAGTTATTTTCAGGTCTCTCCAGAGATGTTCGATCTGGTTCAAGTCCGGGCTCTGGCTGGGCCACTCAAGGACATTCAGAAACTTGTCCCGAAGGCACTCCTGCGTTGTCTTGGCTGTGTGCTTAGGGTCATTGTCCCATTGGAAAGTGACACTTCACCCCAATCGGAGGTCCTGAGCGCTCTGGAGCAGGTTTTCATCAAGGATCTCTCTGTACTCTGCTCCGTTCATCTTTCCCTCGATCCTGACTCGTCTCCCAGTACGTGCCTTTGAAAGACTTCCCCATAGCATGATGGCACCACCACCATGTGTCACCGTAAGGATGGTGCCAGGTTTCCTCCAAATCAAATCAAATGTATTTATATAGCCCTTCGTACATCAGCTGATATCTCAAAGTGCTGTACAGAAACCCAGCCTAAAACCCCAAACAGCAAGCAATGCAGGTGTAGAAGCACGGTGGCTAGGAAAAACTCCCTAGAAAGGCCAAAACCCAGGAAGAAACCTAGAGGAACCAGGCTATGAGGGGTGGCCAGTCCTCTTCTGGCTGTGCCGGGTGGAGATGATAACAGAACATGGCCAAGATGTTCAGATGTTCATAAATGACCAGCATGGTCAAATAATAATAATCACAGTAGTTGTCGAGGGTGCAGCACCTCCAGACATGACGCTTGGCATTCGAGACAAAGAGATCAATCTTGGTTTCATCAGACCAGAGAATCTTGTTTCTCATGGTCTGAGAGTCCTTTAGGTGCCTTTTGGCAAACTCCAAACGGGCTGTAATGTGCCTTTTACTGAGGAGTTCTTCCATCTGGCCACTCTACCATAAAGGCCTGATTGGTAGAGTGCTGCAGAGATAGTTGTCCTTCTGGAAGATTCCCCCATCTCCACAGAGGGACTCTAAAGCTCTGTCAGAGTGACCATCGGGTTCTTGGTCACCTCCCTGACCAAGGCCCTTCTCCCTCGATTGCAGTTTGGCCAGGCGGCCAGCTCTAGGATGAGTCTTGGTGGTTCCAAACTTCTTCCATTTAAGAATGATGGAGGCCACTGTGTTCTCGGAGACCTTCAATGATGCAGACATTTTTTGATACCCTTCCCCAGATCTCTGCCTCGACACAATCCTGTCTCGGAGCTCTACAGACAATTTCTTTGACCTCATGGCTTGGTTTTTGCTCTGACATGCAATGTCAACTGTGGGACCTTATATAGACAGATGTGTGCCTTTCCAAATCATGTCCAATCAATTGAATTTACCACAGGTGGACTCCAATCAAGTTGTAGAAATATCTCAAGGATGATCAATGTAAACAGGATGCACCTGAGCTTCATTTCAAGTCTCATAGCAAAGGGTATGAATACTTATTAAAATAAGGTATTTCTGTTTTTATTTGTAATACATTTGCTAAATTTTCTAAAAACCTGTTTACGCTTTGTCATTATGGGGTATTGTTTGTAGATTAATGAGGATAATTTTACTTAACCTAACAGTTATATTTTAAAATAAGGCTGTAAAGTAACAAAATGTGGAAAAATTCAAGAGCTCTGAATACTTTCCGAAGGCACTGTATATACAAATACAGTATACACACACATACATAATGATGTGTATAGGCAGTATGGACAGTATATGAATAGAGTAGTTGTGTATAGCAGTAGTTATATAGAATGAGCCATGACTAGAATACAGCATATACACATTTATACAACGGGTGGGTCTAACCCTGAATGCTGATTGGTTAAAACTGCATTCCAGCCGGTGTCTATTCCACAAGTTACCACCAGCTACATCTATAATATTAAAATGCCTATTCACTCTGTTACATCTAACTGAGCAATCCACTGTCTCATCAGCCCAGGCAGGGAAGTTATAAACTTGATCTCCACTATAAAAAGCATCTGGACATTATCTCACATTTCTTTCAGACTAACATTTCGGTTCAACAGCAGAGATTTGTATAAACCTTGCTGTCTGTGTCTCTGACATGTGCAACATTGTTTTAATCTTCAAGTTCAATCTCCAGCTGTCCCATAGTAATGAACGTGTCAGGGCGAGACAAGTTCAATCTCCAGCTGTCCCATAGTAATGAACATGTCAGGGCGAGACAAGTTCAATCTCCAGCTGTCCCATAGTAATGAACGTGTCAGGGCGAGACAAGTTCAATCTCCAGCTGTCCCATAGTAATGAACGTGTCAGGGCGAGACAAGTTCAATCTCCAGCTGTCCCATAGTAATGAACATGTCAGGGCGAAACAAGTTCAATCTCCAGCTGTCCCATAGTAATGAACGTGTCAGGGCGAGACAAGTTCAATCTCCAGCTGTCCCATAGTGATGAACGTGTCAGGGCGAGACAAGTGCAATCTCCAGCTGTCCCATAGTAATGAACGTGTCAGGGCGAGACAAGTTCAATCTCCAGCTGTCCCATAGTAATGAACGTGTCAGGGCGAGACAAGTTCAATCTTCAGCTGTCCCATAGTAATGAACGTGTCAGGGCGAGACAAGTTCAATCTCCAGCTGTCCCGTAGTAATGAACGTGTCAGGGCGAGACAAGTTCAATCTCCAGCTGTCCCATCGTAATGAACGTGTCAGGGCGAGACAAGTTCAATCTCCAGCTGTCCCGTAGTAATGAACGTGTCAGGGAGAGACAAGTTCAATCTCCAGCTGTCCCATAGTAATGAACGTGTCAGGGCGAGACAAGTTCAATCTCCAGCTGTCCCATAGTAATGAACATGTCAGGGCGAGACAAGTTCAATCTCCAGCTGTCCCATAGTAATGAACGTGTCAGGGCGAGACAAGTTCAATCTCCAGCTGTCCCGTAGTAATGAACGTGTCAGGGCGAGACAAGTTCAATCTCCAGCTGTTCCATAGTAATGAACGTGTCAGGGCGAGACAAATTCAATCTCCAGCTGTCCCATAGTAATGAACATGTCAGGGCGAGACAAGTTCAATCTCCAGCTGTCCCATAGTAATGAACATGTCAGGGCGAGACAAGTTCAATCTCCAGCTGTCCCATAGTAATGAACATGTCAGGGCGAGACAAGTTCAATCTCCAGCTGTCCCATAGTAATGAACATGTCAGGGCGAGACAAGTTCAATCTCCAGCTGTCCCATAGTAATGAACGTGTCAGGGCGAGACAAGTTCAATCTCCAGCTGTCCCATAGTAATGAACGTGTCAGGGCGAGACAAGTTCAATCTCCAGCTGTCCCGTAGTAATGAACGTGTCAGGGCGAGACAAGTTCAATCTCCAGCTGTCCCATAGTAATGAGTGTGTCATGGCGAGACAAGTTCAATCTCCAGCTGTCCCATAGTAATGAACGTGTCAGGGCGAGACAAGACAGGCAGGCAGCGTTTCTCAACAAGTCGAAATCATGAATCAGCTGGCATCATTTTTATGAATATATACAAAGGTAAATGAAACGAAGTGCATCTAGCTTGCAGTCTTGCCAGCTTCAGTTTGAAGTGATTGTGTTAGATGTGTTGTTGGCTAGCTCCTTTGAGCAACAGTGTCCTGACGAGTGAGCAAATGTTCTATGCCAGGTGAAATCGCACTTCATTAGCTCATTGTTATAGATGTATGCAAATAATTGTCTCTAGAAAACAGCGTAAATAAATGCAGCTACTTTGCTGTTTTTCTGGCTGCACTTTTTGATGTGACTGTAAGTTAGCCATAGTTGGCTAGAAAGCAAGGGATAAGAACGTTGTCAGCCAGTATGGCAATGGAACATTTAGAACAAACAACTGGGTTACAGAACATAGATACAGAACAAAAAGACTGTTGCGGGGACCATATTACCGCCACACCGGCGGTCACGAGTCATGAAGGCAGTCAAATACCACAAGACCGTTTAGCCACGGTAATTAGGCTTCTCCAAGGTCTGATGCTGCTGCTAGTTATTAGTAGCCTACCAAACTTGCTAACTTGCGACATCAATGCAAATGTAATCGAAAATCTAATCAAACACTTCATGAGAGCCCGTGAGCTCAGGTTGTGCAACAATTCTATAGGTTATGTAATTGCGGGAGAAAACAGAGTGATGGCCGCTAATAAAAACACAAAGATCCCATCACCTTTCTATAGGCTAGGCCTACTATATTTATTTCTCAACTTCCCTAATATTAAGCACATTGCTTATACTTAGAACAGCAGTATAGACTATCTGGCTGGCATGAAAAAAAAACACAGGGAAAAGCGTCCTCCATTCACAACTTAAGTGCATAGATGATGTACATGTATTTTCTCCCGCTTCCCCTGTTTCGATACAGCTCCATGATAATGGTCTATTCTAAATCAAAAAATGAATTTCACACATATAATTTATAGTACAGTTGAAGTCGGAAGTTTACATACACCTTAGCCAAATACATTTAAACTCAATTTTCACAATTCCTGACATTTAATCCTTGCAAAAATTCCCTGTCTTAGGTCAGTGAGGATCACCACTTTATTTAAAAAATGTGAAATGTCAGAATAATAGTAGAGAGAATGATTTATTTCAGCTTTTATTTCTCTCATCACATTCCCAGTGGATCAGAAGTTTACATACACTCAATTAGTATTTGGTAGCATTGCCTTCAAATTGTTTAACTTGGGTCAAATGTTTCAGGTAGCCTTCCACAAGCTTCCCGCAATAAATAGGGTGAATTTTGGCCCATTCCTCCTGACAGAGCTGGTGTAACTGAGTCAGGTTTGTAGGCCTCGTTGCTCGCACACGCTTTTTTCAGTTCTGCCCACACATTTGACTTTGTTGTCCTTAAGCCATTTTGCCACAACTTTGGAAACATGCTTGGGGTCATTGTCCATTTGGAAGACCCATTTGCAACTAAGCTTTAACATCCTGACTGATGTCTTGAGATGTTGCTTCAATATATCTACATAATTGTCCGTCCTCATGATGCCATCTATTTTGTGAAGTGCACCAGCAGCAAAGCACCCCCACAACATGATGCTGCCACTCCCATCCTTCACGGTTGGGATGGTGTTCTTCGGCTTGCAAACCTCCCCCTTTTTCCTCCAAACATAACGATGGTCATTATGGCCAAACAGTTCTATTTTTGTTTCATCAGACCAGAGGACATTTCTCCAAAAAGTACGATCTTTGTCCCCATGTGCAGTTGGAAACAGTAGTCTGGCTTTTTTAATGGTGGTTTTGGAGCAGTGGATTCTTCGTTGCTGAGCGGCCTTTCAGGTTATAGGACTCGTTTTACTGTGGATATAGATACTTTTATAACTGTTTTCTCCAGCATCTTCACAAGGTCCTTTGCTGTTGTTCTGGGATTGATTTGCACTTTTCGTACCAAAGTACGTTCATCTCTAGGAGACAGAAAGCGTCTCCTTCCTGAGCTGTATGACGGCTGCGTGGTCCCATGGTGTTTATACTTGCATACTATTGTTTGTACAGATGAACGTGGTACCTTCATGTGTTTGGAAATTGCTCCCAAGGATGAATCAGACTTGTGGAGGTCTACAATTTCTTTTCTGAGGTCTTGGCTGATTTCTTTTGATTTTCCCATGATGTCAAGCAAAGAGACACTGAGTTTGAAGGTAGGCCTTGAAATACATCCACAGGTGCACCACCAATTGACTCAAATGATGTCAATTAGCCTAACAGAAGCTTCTTCTGACATCATTTTCTGAAATATTCCACGCTGTTTAAAGCCACTGTCAACTTAGTGTATATAAACTTCTGACCTACTGGAATTATGATACATTATTTCACATATAAGTGAAATAATGTGTCTGTAAACAATTGTTGGGAAAATTAGAAGTAGTTGTCCTAACCGACTTGCCAAAACTATAGTTTGTTAACAAGAAATTTGTGGAGTGGTTGAAAAACGAGTTTTAATGACTCCAACCTAAGTGTATGTAAACTTCCGACTTCAACTGTAAACTGAAATTAGCCGAACTATTACAATTTTATCAACCAGGAAATGGCGGAGCAATTTCTGCATAGTGGCTTGGTTTTTGCTCTGACATGCACTGTCAACTATGGGACCTTATATACACAGGTGTGTGCCTTTCCAAATCATGTCCAAGCAATTTAATTTACCACAGGTGGACTCCGATCAAGTTGTAGAAACATCTCAAGGATGATCAATAGAGACAGGATGCACCTGAGCTCAAATTCGAGTCTCATAGCAAAGGGTCTGAATACTTATGTAAATAAGGTATTTCAGATAATTTTTTTATACATTTGCGAACATTTCTAAGAACCTATTTTCCCTTGGTCATTATGGGGTATTGTGCATAGATGGATGAGAAAAAAATATAATTTAATCAATTTTAGAATAAGGCTGTAACATCAAGGGGTCTGAATACTTTCTGAATGCACTGTACCTTGTGTCTGAGCCATTAAATTGTGACTCCACTTTGTCCCCGTACGGTCATTTTGCCTCTGATTGCCTTACGGAGGTCATAGCTGGGTTGTACACTAGGGCTGGGCTGTATACCGTATTTTACTGTATACTGGTATTTATGCACAGACCGGTTGGAGTTTTTACTTTACCTTCTATAATGGTATATGTTTGGTTTGTTAAATGTGATAAGCAACTCCGGCATGTAAAATGTCTGTTTTTATATTTGAGTTACAAGCACTTTCTTGCCATTCACTCTGCAAGATCAAATGATGCAACAATGTTGGGGACATGCTGCTTTCCACAAGTGTTCTATAATTAAACTATTAGTTTGTGTATCTTATTGTCTGAACACTACTGTTTAATAGTTTGTCTTTATTTAGCCAGGTGTTGCTAAAATAATTTGTGTTAGCCGCTGATGCTAATCGCTAGTTAGCTGGTTAAATGTACTAAGAGTCAGAGCAAACGTAGCTAGTTAGCTTACACTGCCTGGTACCAGTGCTGGTATAGGCCTTTATAAGAATGTTTGTGCAACGATATCTTGTCAGAGAGGAATAGGCGAAGCATGCATATGTTGGTTAGCTAGCTAGCTAGCTACATGAAGTAAGAAAACATGAAATGTAACATCTAATTAGGTTCACCTGGAAACACTGACCAACACTTTGTTTCCTACCCTGTCAATAATTCCTCACTGTCACGTTCCTGACCTGTTGTCTGTTATTTTTGTATGTGTTTAGTTGGTCAGGGCGTGAGTTGGGGTGGGCATTCTATGTTTTGTGTTTCTATGTTAGGTCATTGGTAATTAGCCTTATATGGTTCTCAATCAGGGACAGGTGTTTGACGTTTCCTCTGATTGAGAACCATATAAATGTAGGCTGTTCACACTGTTTGTTTGTGGGTGGTTGTTTTCCGTGTCTGTATGTATGTTCGTACCACACGAGACTGTAGCGTTTTGTTTGTAGTCTATACCTGTTCGTGCGTTCTTCGTGTTATATGTAAGTTCTCTAGTTCAGGTCTGTCTTCGTTTGTTTTTGTTATTTTGTAATCATTCCAAGTGTTGTTTCGTGTTCGTCTTCGTCGTTTAATAAATTCATTATGTTTTCAAAACCCGCTGCATTTTGGTCTGATCCCTACTCCTCCTCTTTGGACGAAGAGGAGGAGAACAAGCGTTACACTCACTGGCTTATTCATTCGTTGCCATGTCAAACAATGTATTCAAGGTGCTGTCCACTATATTCCAACTATAGAATTAGAATAATCATAATATTTCCATGATTCCAACACCAATTAACTACGCCTAGATTTTTCGCCCATACCATGCTGCGTGACACAGTATGGAAGTTATGATAAAAGAAATGCAGAAATTTATGAAAATGCTGAAAATGATTTTTGGTTAGAGTTGGATTGAATAGTATAAATGGAGAAAGCCCCATTGAAATCACTTAGAATTTGTGTTGCCACCCTAGGGTCATGAGATACTCAGAAAGCGTATTTAGAACATTTATTATTCAAAAACATAAAATACCTTAAAAAAAATTTTTACCTTTATTTATTTTTTACCCCCTTTTTCTCCCTAATTTCGTGGTATCCAATTATCGCTACAACTCCCGTACGGGCTCGGGAGAGACGAAGGTCGAGAGCCATGCGTCCTCCGAAACACAACCCAACCAAGCCGCACTGCTTCTTAACACAGCGCACATCCAACCTGGAAGCCAGCCGCACCAATGTGTCGGAGGAAACACCGTACACCTAGCGACCTGGTCAGCGTGCACTGCGCCTGGCCCATCACAGGAGTCGCTAGTGCGTGATGAGACAAGGATATCCCTACCGGCCAAACCCTCCCTAACCCGGACGACGCTAGACCAATTGTGCGTCGCCCCATGGACCTCCCGGTCGCGGCCAGCTGCGACAGAGCCTGGGCTCGAACCCAGAGTCTCTGCGCCACCCGGGACCACTGCGCCACCCGGGAGGCCCTGTAATATGATATTTTGTCCATATCGCCCAATCCTACTGTACACATCCATGTTCCCAGTCACCTTGCTTTGGTTAAATGTGGTGGCTCGAGCCTTTAGTTTTGAGCGAATGCTGACATCTATCCACGGTTTTTTGGTTTGGATAAGTTCTAATTGTCACAGTGGGAACAACATCCTCAACATCCTCTATGCACTTCACAGTCACAAAGTCAGTCAATACGTCGATACTATTCTCAGAGGTGACCCAGAATATTTCCCAGTCCGTGTGATCAAAACAATCTTGAAGCATGGATTCTGATTGGTTAGACCAATGTTGAACAGTCCTTACCATGGCTGCTTCCTGCTTAAGTTTCTGCCTATAGGTGGGGGAGGAGCAGAATGGAGGCGTGATCCGATTTGCTAAAGGGAGGGTGGGGGAGAGCCTTGTAGCTGTTCCAGAAGGGAAAGTAGCAATGGTCCAGAGTCGTGTAGCACGTCAAGCAAAAGGAGATGTGTTGATAGAATTTCAGTAGCATTTTTCTCGGATTTACTTTATTAAAGTCCCAGCTACAATAAATACAACCTCAAGATGTGCGGTTTCCAGTTTGCCGTGTAGTTCATTGAGCCTTCGCAGTGTCGGCTTGTGTGGAATATACACAGCAGTGACGACGACCAAAACATTTTCGCGGGAGGTAATGCGGTCGGCATTTTATGGTGAGGTATTCCAGATCAGGCGAACAAAAGGGACTTGAGTTCCAGTACGCTACCACAATCACACCATGAGTTGTTAATCATGAAACATACCCCTCCACCTTTCTTTTTCCCGGAGAGTTCTTTCTTGCTGTTTGCGCGACTGATGGAAAACCCCATGGAGACCACAAAGACTCTCTGAGGGTTAAGCTTTACAGCACAACTCAGTGTTTCCCTGGACGCTTGTCGCTCACAGGCCCAATGTAAAATCCAGGGAAATATTTATAATCCTTTGGTTTGAAGACACAAGAAAGATTGCTGAGGAATGTTCTATTTCCATCAGCCTTCTGCCACAACATAGGGCCTAGATTTGGTAGAACAGGCCAAGACGATATCTCCCAGTCGCATCTGTTATTCAGAGCATAGACAGGGCTCCTGAGCTCCTGGTCATCTCAGTCACAGAGCCTGTCTCTAGCAGTGACGTGTCCTGCACTTGGGTGAGCCTGGTGTTTTGGTTCTATTGTCATTCTGCCAAGTGGAAGAACCAAGATTGCGTGAGACAGGGAAGGGATTGAGTGGGTGAAATTGAACATGACAGAATATTCTGCAGTGATGTTGACCTCCACTCTGTTTGGTCAACAAATAGTGTCCTCTCATCTCTCTGCAGCAGACATAAGCAATATGTTCCCAGATAGCACACATAGGTCTGCCCAACATAGGCACGATGTATACAGGATACTAATCTGGAAGATGCCGTTAAGACAGTGTTGCTCATTGGCAAGATGTCTTGCAGATGTATGTAGAATGCCTACATTGTAAATTCTGCAGTTCTACATCGTTTATACGTTGGCTAGACATCAACATTTTATTCTAATGTCTCGCCGACATTTTCCCAATGTGCAAACAATCTCCAAATTACATATTTTCCACACAATTTGATATGTTGGCTAAAGGTGTGCGTGTTACCTTGGTTTGGAACATCAAATCGCAAAATTGAATCGCAATATGTATAGAATCACAATACATATTGTATCGGCACCAAAGTATCATGATAATATTGTATCGTAAGGTCCCTGGCAATTCCCAACACGACCAACAAAGCAGGGCCACATCAACAACGCTACTGGAGTGAAGGGGAGTTTTGAAGCCAGAGGCAGGGGAGTTGCTGAGTGGGTATAATGGGACTGAGTGGCCAAAGACAAGCTCAAACATGGCATCTGCATCTTCCTCACACTTACAGGAATGATATGGTATGGTATGTTTTCTGACAAGCCTTTATTATAAATGTGTATGCAAGGAGGGGGAAGGAAACAGTCAAACAATAGCCTAATGCAGGCCATGAGTCATACTAATGCACCCCCAAAGAGAGGATTCAAACAGAAGAGATTTCCCCACAAAAATAAGCTAGTCTAAAACAACGTTGCTTTTTTGATTAAATAAATCACTAAGCTACACCAAAGTCTGAATAAAATGTCCTAAAATCACCAAAGCCCTGGCAGTAGCAATGAATAGACCATGCCCTTAAATTATCCTCATTTATTTTGTCCCATAACGGAGAGTGAAGGTAAGGATGTTTAAGCGTGCCATTTGTCAGCATGCAATCCAGAGGCTAGATGTTCTCAATGCCGTTGCGAATTGGCTCATTCACGTCCTCCCATCTAGTACGCAATCTTTCTCAATTATTCAACAGTCACCACAACGGACAAACAGAGCAAAGCCAAAATGTGTCAAACTGACACACTGGAAATAGGCCAATGTCTTATGAACAAAAACACCACACTCTCCAGTCTTAGCCTTTTCCCCATACAGCTGAATGAGCTCATCACATTTCAACACAAAAAAAGCACCCTTACTGACAGTGATTGCCAATTTGCCAGGCATTAAAAAACACAGAATAGTCAGAGACCTAGGCACAAACCGATATTGCTGCAAATAAAAGCTTAACACTTTTACATAACTCAAAATTCAAAGGTGTGCAGTTGTAGACTACATTTAAAGACAAGTGACTTCCTAAGCCTTTGTAATGGCTTCAGTAAGTGGGATGCAGCCTATCAGGTAGATAAGAAAACCAGCAGGCTCCGGACTTGAATACCCCTGCCCCAATCTAATCTTACACAGAAAGTCTGATACCCAAATCACCATACTGATGCATGCCCAGCTTCAGCTTCTCTGTATGGCAGGGAGAAAACAGTTAGACACTGTGACATCAACAAATAAAAGACAAACAATTGGACCATCTTCTCAAAATAGCATAGCAGCAGCAAATACTTTTGTAGTGATGGGGAGAAGGAAATCGATAGTTACTGGGGAGAGGGAAATCGATAGTTACATATCGGAATATTATTTATGACAATATATCATATTGTTTTAACAATATTGCAATATAATTTTTTGCACTGATTGGCTGTACCTGCACCAAAACTCCATTATTTTTGCATCATAGCTTGTTCTCAATCTTCTTTTTAATTAGGGAGCTACTTTGTTTTCAGCACTTTTATTTCCCTGACTGATCAAACTTGTTTTCTCATGTTCTCTCTTGTCTCTTTGTAGCAGACTTTATTTAATTTATTTAACCTTTATTTAACTAGGCAAGTCAGTTAAGAACAAATTCTTATTTTACAATGATGGCCTACCCCAGCTAAACCCTCCCCAAGCCCCGACGACGCTGGTCCAATTGTGCACCGCCCTATAGGACACCCAATCAATGCCGTATGTAGTGATGCCTTTAACACTGAGATGCAGTGCCTTAGACCGCTGCGCCACTCAGGAGCCTTATGGTGAACAATATGTTGAAATTGAATTGCAATGAAAATCACAGTATCAAATCGCAATACATATAAAATCGTTAGAATTGCAATACATATTGTCCTGTACAAAAATGTATTTGTTGTGGCAAACTTCCCACAAGTTTGTGACAAACTTTGTGACAAACTTGCTGCAAACTAAATAGTGTGCCACAAAATATTACCAGAAGTTTGTAAATGTTTGCTACTAGTGGTGAATCTGCAGCAAGCCTTTGGCAACCATAATATTTATTGCCACTAGAAGCAAACAGTCCACCCAGTCTTTTTTCGAGCAAACAATTCTCTCAAGATTCTATTTGAATCTGTGGCAACAATATTTATTGCCACTTGCGGCAAACAGTTTACCAGAAGCCGTTTCTGGGGAACACATAAGTTCCAAGACCAGTCACTGTTGACGACCAATCAAGGGGATTAGAAAAATGTGTTGGAAAATGGAAACCAAGCCATCTAGCTAGCTACCTACCAATGTTGTAATAAGTTAAACACTCACCGGACATTTTAAAATAGTGTTAGCTAATTAATGCCTAGTTAGCAATGTCATGTTTTATGGGATAGAGAGAAACACATTTTGTTGATACCAGCTTCAATATGTTTGTGTCACTGACTGGCTGGCGCTTATCTAGACATGATATTAGCTATTATATTTTTGCGCAATTAATGTAATAGCTAGCTAACTAATGATTTCCCTAAACACTTACATTTTTAGGTGAATACTTTGCTGTCTTTTAATACCAATATGCATGTTAATATGCTAGTGTCACTGTTCAGTAGCATATTAGCTAGCACAACAGCTATGGTAGCAACAATATGAGCTGACTTGACATCAGAACAAAACTTCACTTTTGCAGATGGATACCCTTCCCCTACCCATGGTGTTGAAAGAGGTTGTATTGGGAGGAGGATGCATCAACACCCTGGAAAGATGTTTATAGTGCACTCACTCAACCCTTTTGAGTGAATCGTCTTCAAGCTTGATAAGGTAAGAAAATGCATGTATTATTCTCATAAATGTAGCCCATTCTTTGTAACAATTCAATCTTTCATTGCTGTAAACTAGTAGCTACTCATCTTGATCATGTGTTATTCCTTCTCTTTTTCTAGAAGCCAAGGCAAAAAGACAGATTGAGGCCTTTAAATCAAACTGAGGACAGAGAAATGTGCACCAGGTCAAGGCTTCGTGCATGCATGGTTTTGAGATGTCAGTTAACAATTATTCATTTAGCAAAAATAATATGAATTTCCATATTAGGCATAACTTTTATGTTGCATTTCTTTTGAAGTCCCCAGTCTAGATTGAATATCATAATTAGTTGATTAGTTTGAATCAATTGTGTTGAGGGCTTGGCTGGAGAAAAATTGTGTATACTGTGGCCACACATTTATACAAGGCAGAAACTTTATTTCCTTGCTGAAACATACACTGCTCAAAAAAATAAAGGGAACACTTAAACAACACAATGTAACTCCAAGTCAATCACACTTCTGTGAAATCAAACTGTCCACTTAGGAAGCAACACTGATTGACAATAAATTTCACATGCTGTTGTGCAAATGGAATAGACAAAAGGTGGAAATTATAGGCAATTAGCAAGACACCCCCAATAAAGGAGTGGTTTTGCAGGTGGTGACCACAGACCACTTCTCAGTTCCTATGCTTCCTGGCTGATGTTTTTTTTGGTCACTTTTGAATGCTGGCGGTGCTCTCACTCTAGTGGTAGCATGAGACGGAGTCTACAACCCACACATGTGGCTCAGGTAGTGCAGCTCATCCAGGATGGCACATCAATGCGAGCTGTGGCAAGAAGGTTTGCTGTGTCCGTCAGCGTAGTGTCCAGAGCATGGAGGCGCTACCAGGAGACAAGCCAGTACATCTGGAGACGTGGAGGAGGCCGTAGGAGGGCATAGCACTTGATGGTTTTTGCAAATGCACTTGAAGAAACTTTCAAAGTTCTTAATGTTCCGGATTGACTGACCTTCATGTCTTAAAGTAATGATGGACTGTCATTTCTCTTTGCTTATTTGAGCTGTTCTTGCCATAATATGAACTTGGTCTTTTACCAAATAGGGCTATCTTCTGTATACCCCCCTACCTTGTCATAACACAATTGATTGGCTCAAACGCATTAAGGAAAGAAATTACACAAATTAACAAGGCACACCTGTTAATTGAAATGCATTCCAGGTGACTACTTTGTGAAGCTGGTTGAGAGAATACCAAGAGTGTGCAAAGCTGTCATCAAGGCAAAGATTGGCTACTTGAATAAACTCAAATATACAATATTTTGATTTGTTTAATACTTTTTTATACTACATAATTCAATATGTGTTATTTCATAGTTTGTCTTCACTACTTTATACAATGTAGAAAATAGTAAAAATAAAGAAACCCTTGAATGAGTAGGTGTTCTAAAACTTTTGACCGGTAGCGTACATTACTTTTTTATTAACCTGTTACAGCTAGACGTTCTTTCGACAACATCCGATGAAATTGCAGAGCGCGAAATTCAAATTCAATTATTCAAAATATTTAACTTTCATAAAATTACAAGTGAAATACACCAAAATAAAGCTTAACTTCTTGTTAATCTAGCCACCGTGTCAGATTTCAAAAAGGATTTACGGCGAAAGCAAACCATGCGATTATCTGAGGACAGCACCCCACCATACAAACACATGAAAATCATATTTCAACCAAGCAGGTGCAACACGAAAGTCAGAATTAATGATATAATTCATGCCTTACCTTTGAAGATCTTCTTCTGTTGGCACTCTAATATGTCCCAGAAACATCACAAATGGTCCTTTTGTTCAATAAACTCATTTTTTATATCCCCAAAATGTCCATTTATTTGGCTAGTTTGATTCAGAAAAAACACCGGTTCCAACTCGCCCAACATGACTACAAATGATCTAATAAGTTACCTGTAAACTTGGTCCAAACATTTCAAACAACTTTCCTAATCCATCCTTAGGTATCCTAAAATGTAACTAATCGATAAAATTTAAGTCGGAATATACTGTGTTCAATAGCGGATAAAATCAAAGTGGAGCAAGCTCCAGGTCGCGCGCGCCCCAAAAAAGAGTCCACTTGGCTTGACACTCATTCTGAATAGCCGTACTTCTTCATTTCTAAAAGGAAAAACATCAACCAATTTCTAAAGACTGTTGAAATCTAGTGGAAGCCATAGGAACTGCAACCAGGTGCCTCATAAATCAAGTTACCCATAGAAAATCAATAGAAAACACAATGAACTCAACAACAAAAAAATCCTGGATGGTTTGTCCTCGGGTTTCGCCTGCCAAATAAGTTCTGTTATACTCACAGACATTATTTTAACAGTTTAGAAACTTTATAGTGTTTTCTACCCAAATCTACTAATAATATTATATGCATATCCTAGCTTCTGGGCCTGAGTAGAAGGCAGTTTACTTTGGGCACGCTTTTCATCCGGACGTGAAAATACTGCTCCCTATCCCAAAGAGGTTTTAACTAGTAAATAGTAGCCTACAGCAATGTGTGTTTTTTTATTTAACCAGGAAAAGTGTGTGTAAATAACTTCTAACTTGTTAACAATTTCTGCTAGTTAGTTTTTGCTACCATGTGGGTTTTAGCTTGCTTGAGCCTGCTAACTGAGTGTTAATTCACCTGTTTCCATACATGTTTCATTTTAAAACATTTATCTTACAAAGGAGTTGTTCAATCTAACTGTTTAAATATGTATCTGTATATGGAATTGTATTTTTTATTTTTTTACAAAAAACAATCTTTACAGGAAAATGCCACGGGCACTATCTGATGTGTGGACATTTCACTGCAGCTAATGTTGAAGGAAAAGCTGTGTACATCTGCAAATACTGTGCCAAATCATATGTGAAGAATGCAACAAAGATGCAGAATAATTTGGCCAAGTACATAAAGTTCTCTCAGCACTCACAACAATCAACCTCTGACAAAAGTCTCTCTACTTCTATTCGAAGTGAAAATGATGAATCAGACATCTTATCGATAGCAACAGCTCATAGTCCTTCTGGAATCAGAAGTTTTTTTGACTTAACGGAGGAACCTAGTCAGAGATGCTGATGAATGTTTTGCTTGAGCTGTGTATGCAACTGGTTCACCTCTGATGCTCACAGGCAATGTGTATTGGAAGATATTTCTGAATGTTCTTCACCCAGCATACACCCCTCCAACCAGACATGCTTTATCTACTAATTTGCTGGATGCAGAGTTCAACAGAGTTCAAGTGAAGGTCAAGCAAATCATAGAGAAAGCAGACTGTATTGCAATCATCTCTGATGGGTAGTAGAATGTTCATGGGCAAGGAATAATTAACTACATCATCTCCACCCCTCAACCAGTATTCTACAAGAGCACAGACACAAAGAACACCAGACACACCAGTCTCTACATTGCAGATGAGCTGAAGGTAGTCATCAATGACCTTGGACCACAGAAGGTATTTGCACTGGTGACAGACAATGCTGCAAACATGAAGGCTGCTTGGTCTAAAGTAGGAGTCCTACCCTCACATCACACCCATTGTCTGTGCTGCTCATGCATCGAATCTGATCCTCAAGGACAGCATGGGACTGAAAACAATGGATTCACTCTACAAGAGAGCCAAGGAAATGGTTAGGTATGTGAATGGTCATCAAGTTATAGCAGCAATCTACCTCACCAAGCAAAGTGAGAAGAATAAGAGCACCACATTGAAGCTGCCCAGCAACACCCATTGGGGTGGTGTTGTCATCATGTTTGACAGTCTCCTGGAGAGGAAGGAGTCTCTCCAAGAAATGGCTATATCACAGTCCACGATCCTCCTGGATTATGTATTTTGGGAGAGAATGGTAAGCAGCCTGAAACTCCTGAAACCTACAGCAGTAGCCATTGCACGGATTGAGGGACACAATGCCATCCTGTCTGATGTTCAGACTGCTTGCAGATGTAAGAGAATAAATCCGTACTGCCCTACCCACTTCACTGTTGCTCCAAGCAGAGGAAACTGCAGTTCTGAAATACATCAAAAAGCGTGAAGACTTCTGCTTGAAGCCCGTACACGCCGCAGTGTACATGTTGGACCACAAGTTTGCTGGCAAGAGCATCCTGTCTGGTGCAAAGATCAACAAGGCCTATGGTGTCATCACTACCGTGTCTCGCCACCTTGGCCTGGATGAGGGCATGGTTCTTGGCAGTCTGGTGAAGTACACTTCCATGCAAGGGCTTTGGGATGGAGATGTAATATGGCAGTCGTGCCAACATATCTCATCAGCCACCTGGTGGAAGGGACTTTGTGGATCTGAGGCTCTTTCCCCTGTTGCCTCCATCATTCTCCAAATCCGACCAACATCAGCCGCCTCAGAGCGCAACTGGTCCTTGTTTGGGAACATACACACCAAAGCACACAACAAGCTGACCAATACAAGGGTTGAAAAATTGGAGGCTATCCGGGCAAATTTGAGGCTGACAACGAACCATCCTCAACAAGGTTGGAAAGAGACAATGAAGATGAGGCCTCAGAGTCTGATGTTCATTGGACATTGAGGATGTTCAGTGGACATTGAGGAGGTCCAGGGAGAAGACATGGAAGCCTGAGAGGAAGACAACCAAGGCTTTAGTTTCTCGACTATCATTTTACAGATGTATATTGAAAAAGTTTTTGGGAGATGAGATGGATCATTGGGGATCATTCAATATTCCCTTTCTTTTGTTGTTCAGTAAAATCATGCCATGTGAAGAGTTAACTCATTTAATTAAAGTTCAATTCGTAATTAAATGTTTTTTTTGTTATTGGAAGGATTTAATCCTTTGCAATTTTGTCTACTTATGATAAAGGTTTAAATTTCTGTCTCCATATAATATGGTAAATATACCTAATGCAAAAAAAGATCTACATTTAAATTGTATTAATATGAATCAAAATCAAATCAAATTTGATTTGTCACATACACATGGTTAGCAGATGTTAATGCGAGTGTAGCGAAATGCTTGTGCTTCTAGTTCCGACAATGCAGTAATATCCAACGAGTAATCTAACCTAACAATTTCACAACAACTACCTTATACACACAAGTGTAAAGGAATGAATAAGAATATGTACATAAAAATATATGAATGAGTGATGGTATAGAACGGCATAGGCAAGATGCAGTGGATGGTATAGAGTACAGTGATACATGTATTACATCCAATTTTTCCATTATTAAAGTGGCTGGAGTTGAGTCAGTATGTTGGCAGCAGCCACTCAATGTTAGTGATGACTGTTTAACAGTCTGATGGCCTTGAGATAGAAGCTGTTTTTCAGTCTCTCGGTCCCTGCTTTGATGCACCTGTACTGACCTCGCCTTCTAGATGATAGCGGGGTGAACAGGCAGTGGCTCGGGTGGTTGTTGTCCTTGATGATCTTTTTGGCCTTCCTGTGATATCGGGGATGTAGGTGTCCTGGAGGGCAGGTAGTTGATGCGTTGTGCAGACCTCACTACCCTCTGGAGAGCCTTATGGTTATGGGCGGAGCAGTTGCCGTACCAGGCGGTGATACAGCCCGACAGGATGCTCTCGATTGTGCATCAGGAGAGGGCTGAGAATGCACCCTTGTGGGGCCCCAGTGTTGAGGATCAGCGGGATGGAGATGTTGTTGCCTACCCTCACCACCTGGGGGCGGCCCGTCAGGAGGTTCAGGACCCAGTTGCACAGGGCGGGGTCGAGACTCAGGGTCTCGAGCTTGATGACGAGTTTGGAGGGTACTATGGTGTTAAATGCTGAGCTGTAGTCGATGAAGAGCATTCTCACATAGGTATTCCTCTTGTCCAGATGTGTTAGGGCAGTGTGATTGCGATTGCCTTAA
The DNA here is from genome assembly GCF_029448725.1 of Salvelinus fontinalis. Lineage (NCBI taxonomy): Eukaryota > Metazoa > Chordata > Actinopteri > Salmoniformes > Salmonidae > Salvelinus > Salvelinus fontinalis. The sequence goes on from NC_074695.1 coordinate 28,766,269, forward strand.
CTGTGGACTTGTTGGGGCGGTAAGCAAATTGGAGTGGGTCTAGGTGGAGGTGATATGGTCCTTGACTAGTCTCTCAAAGCACTTCATGATGACGGAAGTGAGTGCTACGGGGCGGTAGTCATTTAGCTCAGTTACCTTAGCTTTCGTGGGAACAGGAACAATGGTGGCCCTTTTGAAGCATGTGGGGACAGCAGACTGGGATAAGGATTGATTGAATATGTCCGTAAACACATCAGCCAGCTGGTCTGCGCATGCTCTAAGGACGCGGCTGGGGATGCCGTCTGGGCCTGCAGCCTTGCGAGGGTTGACACGTTTAAATGTTTTGCTCACGTCGGCTGCAGTGAAGGAGAGCCCGCAGGTTTTGGTAGCGGGCCGTGTCAGTGGCACTGTAGTGTCCTCAAAGCGAGCAAAGAAGTTGTTTAGTGTGTCTGGGAGCAAGACATCCTGGTCCGCGACGGGGCTGGTTTTCCTTTTATAGTCCGTGATTGACTGTAGACCCTGCCACATACCTCTCGCATCTGAGCCGTTGAATTGCGACTCTACTTTGTCTCTATACTGACGCTTAGCTTGTTTGATTGCCTTGCGGAGGGAATAGCTACACTGTTTGTATTCGGTCCTGTTTCCAGTCACCTTGCCCTGATTAAAAGCAGTGGTTCGCGCTTTCAGTTTTGCGCGAATGCTGCCATCAATCCACGGTTTAATAGACGCTGTGGGTACGACATCGCCGATGCACTTGCTAATAAACCCGCTCACCGAATCAGCATATACATCAATGTTGTTGTTCGCCGCAATCTGGAACATATCTCAGTCCACGTGATCGAAGCAATCTTGAAGCGTGGAATCCTATTTGGTCGGACCAGCATTGAACAGACCTGAGCGCGGGAGCTTCCTGTTTTAGTTTTTGTCTGTAGGCAGGGAGCACCAAAATGGAGTCGTGGTCAGCTTTTCCGAAAGGAGGGCGGGGAGGGCCTTATATGCATCGCGGAAGTTAGAATAACAATGATCTAGGGTTTTGCCAGCCCTGGTTGCACAATCGATATGCTGATAGAATTTAGAGAGCCTTGTTTTCAGATTAGCCTTGTTAAAATCCCCAGCTACAATAAATGCAGCCTCAGGATATGTGGTTTCCAGTTTACATATAGTCAAATGATGTTCGTTCAGGGCCATCGATGTGTCTGCTTGGGGGGGGATATATGCCGCTGTGATTATAATCGAAGAGAATTCTCTAGGTAGATAATACGGTAAGCATTTGATTGTGAGGAATTCTAAGTCAGGTGAACAGAAGGACTTGAGTTCCTGTATGTTGTTATGATCACACCACGTCTCGTTAATCATAAGGCATACACCCCCGCCCTTCTTCTTACCAGAAAGATGCTTGTTTCTGTCGGCGCGATGCGTGAAGAAACCAGCTGGCTGTACCGACTCCGATAGCGTGTCTCGAGTGAGCCATGTTTCCGTAAAACAAAGTACGTTACAGTCTCTGATGTCTCTCTGGAAGGCTAACCTTGCACGGATTTCGTCTACCTTGTTGTCAAGAGACTGGACATTGGCGAGTAGTATGCTCGGGAGCGGTGCGCGATGTGCCCCTCTACAGAGCCTGACCAGAAGACCGCTCCGTTTGCCCCTTCTACGCCGTCGTTGTTTTGGGTCGCCGATCCATTGTCCTGGGTGGTGGGCAAAACAGAGGATCCGCTTCGGGAAAGTCGTATTCCTGGTCGTAATGTTGGTGAGTTGACGTTGATCTTATATTCAATAGTTCCTCCCAACTGTATGTAATAAAACCTAAGATTCCCTGGGGTAACAATGTAAGAAATAACACATAAAAAAACGAAATACTGCATAGTTTCCTAGGAATGCGAAGCGAGGCGGCCATCTCTGTCAGCGCATATATTTCCGTTAATTCCAACAGAAAGTTTCCACCTCTGAATATTCCCCAAAATGTGCAACCCTAGGTGGGATTAAGGCTTAAGAGGGTGTGAACGATGCTGAATGGGTGTAGACAAAGAGCTCTCCAGTAGGTGTACCAAAATATTCAAGGGCCATTTTCTCAAAAGTGGGGTTTCAAGTTTATCAACTTTCAAAGCAGAATTACTTTCCCATTGTTCCTCAACTGCAGTGTATGATATACCATTTTCTAGCTCTGAGTCTCTACCTTAATCCAATGTAAAAAAACTATTTAAAATGTTGCTACATAAGACCAAATCGAGCCAGTCAGCCACATCTCTCATGTAAATGCTGTAGCTACATACAAATATTAAATAAACAATTTATTTGGGAAATATCCAGTCTGCTCTTTTCTTATTTAGCATTCTGATTTCAAGCTGTATTGGATTTACTTCTGTTAAGACATTGAATACATGTTGTTTAGTATATTTAGTATGTTTAGTTCTCTGTGAGAAGCAAGTTCATTTAAAGTTTTGATTTAGTTTATATAGATACAGGGGTACAACTTTCACTGGGGACGGGGGGGACGTGTCCTCCCCTCACACATTCTGAAATTGCCCCCCCCCCCCCCCCCCCCCCACCCCCCAGTTTTATCCTTGGAATGTGATACAAAATGAGGCAAGAGTGTGCTTTAGGACCATGCAGACGCCTCCACGCGGTTGGCTAGGCTGGATTTAAAAAACTATTAGAATAATTGTTCCTCCACACTTCTAAAACCAAAGTTGCACCCCTGTGTAGATACAATGTGTGATACATGTGATACAAAACAGGGCAAGGGTGTGCTTTTGGACCATGCGGACGCCTCCACGCGGTTGGCTAGGCTGGATTTAAAAAACTATTAGAATAATTGTTCCTCCACACTTCTAAAACCAAAGTTGCACCCCTGTGTAGATACATTGTGTGATTCATTTAATACAAAAAAGGACAAGGGTGTGCTTTTGGACCATGCGGACGCCTCCAAGCGGTCGGCTCTGACTGGATAAAAGAAAACGGTATTATAATAATTGTCCCCCCACACTTCTAAAACCAAAGTTGCATCCGTGTGTAGATGAATTTCAATTATAACACACAATAACCAAAAAACGGATCTAATTTCCATATTCGGACTGAGTTTGCAGCAAACAGTATGTTCGCCACAAGCTTCCCAGAATTGTTAGCCACAAGCTTCCCAGAATTGTTAGCCAGAGTTCACAAATCTCCGCAAATTTGCCACAACTACTTTGCATGAGAAAATATGGGCTTGCAGCAAACTGGCCAGAAGCCTGTTTTTTTTTTTGGTAAGGGGTATCGACACCTAAGAATCGTGATAATATTGTATTGTGAGGTCCCTGGGAAATCCCAGCCCCCACTGATTGATGTTAATTCTATCACACGATGAGATCATTGTGAGCTGTAAAGCCAAGTTAGTCTAACCACTGATGACAAATTACACTGAATGAAGGGCTGGCAGCCATTCAGTACCAACTTGGAATGACACCCAGTCGGCATGTGTCCTCACAAGCACCCAGTGTGGTGTGACCAACTACAAGGACCCAGTCTGATACGAGACTATTTTCTGACTCAAACAAGGAATTTTAATGTAGTAATAGTCCTGAAGTCACCCGAGCTTAATTTCTCTCTAAAAGAGTTTTTCCACTTAATCAATTGCTTAGCAAGGATGTCAGAGGCTTGACAATTTTTTTAACCCCGTTCAGGAGCTTAGATTGTGCCTGTACTGCTGTCAGGTCCTGAAAAGTCTGCATAAAAGGAACGTCTATTGGATGACTGACAGTGTTATGTTCCAAGCAGAGAACTTGAAGGTAAACATAACATGGGTTCCATTCATACTCTTATTTACAGTCATACTCCGGAGAATTGGTACCATTATCAATACTGGTTTCATTTCTTTACAGTCAGCAGTATTGATTAATTATGTAAGGTGACTGACATAAAGAATCTCTCGTTTCTCTTCTTCCAATAGCTATAACGTCTGTTGGCATGCACCAATCAGCCTTTCACTACTAGCTAGCGAGTTTGCCAGCAGACGTATAAAGCACAAAATGCATAGGGGACTGTTACAAATAACTAAGTTATTTGGCCATCTCTGGTTGACAGAAAGCAAATATGGTAATACGTTAGCCGAGCTAGCAAGCAATCTTTCTTACCTGGACAAGTGTTTCAATATTTGTTTTTTTATTATTCCTGCCATAGCGGTATTGGGGAGAATAAGATCGCTAGCTAAATTGTTTATTTGTAGCTAGCTTATTTGCATCTCTTCATATTCCACGCCCTCTTATCTTCAGTGAAATGCCTAGCTGGCTGCCTTCTCTCATTCATTACGATTGCACAGTCATTTCTGTCTAAAAGTATTTTTCCCATAAGACATAGCGAGCAAAAAACATGCTGACTTGGGTTTAGGTGCCTGGGTCACAAATATTACATTCTAGCGCCCCCTGCCTAATTTATAAAGAGGAGCTAGGTATACAAATGACAACGGTGCTGTTCAGAGATTAAAACATTAACGACCACAGAGAACTTTGCTTTTTCGTTTAATAGACCGTAATACAACAAATTCAAAGCCAATAGTAACGGCTCATAAAATTGTAAAAAAGAAACTGCTGACTCATCTGACTGGTAACGTTATTGCCAACAAAATAAAACCAAATAAAATGGGAGACCTTATAATACACCTCTAGGTGAATGATAAAACACATTCAACAACATTTTCATAACTTCCCGTTTTGTCTTTGGCACTTTCCAAGACAATAAAATAACAATGAGTAGGGAAATGGGAATAAGCAGAGGGAACATTATAAAATCTGTAGAATAATAAAAATGAAATCCATCCAGGGAAAATGGATAGTACAGCAAAGGCAAGATAACCAACACAGTATTATGTAAAGTGGAGTCCAAGAAACAGTTGTAGAGTGGAGGGATTTGCCAAAAGGTTTGTTCCACAGGATCAGTAAAGCTCCTTACCTTCAAATCTACTTAGTAGAAGTTTGACGCAAAGTTACCAATAATTATACGATCAACTAGCTACATGTGATTAACTGTGGCACTTGTCAGAGAAACATTTTATATTTGAGACCACCTTATTCAACAATATATTTCCCTAAACAAACCGATTTTATAAGTAAGAAAATAAGATTTACTGATCATGTGGAACAAACCCATGGTGTGTTTGAGGGAGTCGGGAGAGTTTATCGGTCTGGCCGTGCCATCATTGGCCGCATCATCATTGGGTGACCGGGAGGTCGCATCATGTGATGTCCAGGCATCATCTGCATTCGGCCACCCATTGGAGGTCGCATACCTGAGAATGTAGGAAAGAAAGCATTTACAGGTGGTGGTTTCAATCATTTATTTGTTCAGATTATAGTATTTAGTTTTAGATAGGGGTATGTTTCCTCAACAATATTGGCAAACTAAAGCATACAGACTCAAACAAGTGAAGAGTATGTATATCACAGAAATAAGAGTTGAGGTTATCCTACCTGGACCACCCATCATTCCAGGTGGTGGTCCCATTCCACCCATCATGGGCATCATTGGAGGACCACCCATCTGGGGTGTTGGTAGCATCCCTGGACGTGGGGGGCCATCTATTGGTGACACATTATTAACAACAATAACCGCCGGGAAACTCAGACCATTAGCAGCATTCGTATATAAAGTAAATTGGTTGTAAGATTTGCTAACCAAGAAAGGACTTTTGGTTGCTCTTGGATATGATCTTCGCATCCTAACAAATGTACAACATGCAACAATTTCAGAGTTTCAGTTCATAAGGAAATCAGTCAATTGAAATAAATTGGGCTCCCCCACTCTGTAGCCAGGCCCTGCCAATCAATAATTTTTCCCCCATGAAAAGGGCTTCATTACAGACATAAATAGTCCACGGCACCCCCCCCCCCATCAGACAATTCCATAGGTGAAGAAGCCAGATGGTGCTGCTGGGTTGGCGTGGTTATACGTGGTCTGTGGTTGCAAGGCTGGTTGGAAATACTGCCAAATTCTCTGAAACGGCGGAGGCAACTTATGGTAGAGAAATTAATATTAAATTCTGGTAGACATTCTTGGAGTCAGCATGCCAATTGCACACTCCCTCAAAACTTAAGACATTGTAGCTTTGTGTTGTATGACAAACAGCACATTTTAGAGAGGCCTTTTATTGTCCCAGCACAAGGTGCACCTGTGTAATCATGCCGTTTAATCCGCCTCCTGATATGCCACACCTGTCAGGTGGATGGGTTAGCTTGGCAAAGGAGAAATGCTTACTAACAGGGATGTAAACAAATGTGCACAATTTGAGAGCTTTTTGTGCATGTGGAATATTTCTGGGATCTTTTATTTCAGCTCATGAAACCAACACTACATGTTGCGTTTATATTTTTGTTCAGTATACATGGCGCTAATGCACTTACTGAGGTTTGGTGGAGGGATCATGGCACCCCCTGGAGGTGGGGCTCCTGGGAATGGTGTTGGGGGCATCTTCCCTTGTTGGAAGGCAGCGGCTAAGAGAAACACAATGACAAAGTTAGAGCTCCTGACATATTAGCCTTCAGGCCCCCGTTCACCTAGGACGGTATTGACTTAACACCAAGGTAACAAAGACAGGTCTGTCTTTTTTGTGTGTTACTCACTTGTTTTGTCAATGAGGCTCTGCGCTTGTTCTTCCATCCATTTCTGGTAGTAGTCTTTTACATTTTCTTTGTGTTTGCGGCCACTGCAGTGTGTTTTCCTCACAGAGGGCTGCCAAACACAGAACATTCATCAATGTTGACCAACATTCCTTATACATAATAGGGCGATAGAAGAGAAGAAAAGAAATTCACATTCAGCTTAATGACAGAATCAACCACATGCAATCAGGAAACACTTCCACTAGCAATGTTATGCAGACTTACCGAGTCATGAGTAAGGTAGGTATCACAGTAATCACAATAAAACCTGATGATAAACAGACATATTGAGTGGTAGATCAATGTGTAGGCAGAACCAGACAGTATAAAAACAAATATGCAGCTGGGCAGGAAAGTCAGACTAAATGTATCAGCTCCCCATAATAGAACTCAATCACTGGGAACAAAACAGACAAGCTAGAAATGATGCTATTGCTGCTGGTTAACACTTCCTTCCCAGCCAACAGAGTTAACACAGCCAAAGTCAAAAATTGTCTAGAGCGTCAAATCGTGAAAACAAAAACATGTTTTTTAGTCTTAAGGTTAGGCATAAGGTTAGCAGTGTGGTTATGGATATGTTTAGAATCAAATAGTAAGAAGAGATCACTCCAGTATCCCTGAACATTGTAAATATGGTAATGGTCTGACCCTGTATATAATAGTATAAATACTTTCTCGAGTTCTTATTTCACGTGTTTTTTTATCTACTTATATTTGTAGTATTACATTGTTATTAATTACTGAATTGTTGGGTTTAGAGCTTGGATTTTTTTTTATTTCACCGTAATTCTGCACGTGACAATTTGAAAACGTGAAATTGTAGAAATAGGCGGGGTTTATGACTTTGAGGCTGTGGTAACTAGTGACGACCCCAACAAAGGTAGCTGAAATGTCTGAGGCCGGTTGAATAAGCTACTATAACTTCGATTCGTTAAATTAGATCTACATGTTCAGTCTTCATTAAGGTCAAATACCTTCAAAAGAGAATAAATACTCTAATGAGAGACAAAAGATAAATACTTACTTCGGCATTTTGAGCAGCCTGGCTAACAAGCACTGAGATATATGTTAAAAACGTCCCTTTACCGGAAGCCTAAGTAAACGACGACTCTTTTCAAGGAAAGAGGTGTGCCATAATGAGTCCTCATAATAACTGCAGCGCCACCACCCCCACTACAGGTGGTGCAAATAATACAAACTATACCAGCAGGGCACTGACTGAATCAACAATGTTTTATACATTACTGTATTGGCCATTTGTAATTATCTTGTGAAGGCTGCGTGCATTTCTAATAATTCCCTTTCCAGTGCAAAACAATCCTGAAATCTAATCATTTTAGCACATCTACAATATACGCGGGTGCGTTCGTAAAATCACTCTGGCAATCCTTTCCGATTTCAGAGGACTCTGGTTTGAGGGTACCAGAGCGCAAAATAATGTATGTATTTACGAACGACCTTGAACCTGGTTGTTATGACACGTGTCAGTAAACATCAGCAAAAAAAAATGAAATAAATTGGTGCCAGTTACACAGTTAGTCATTAACCCTCGAGACAACATGAAAACCGTATAACCAGCTTTGATAGGGCAAGTACAATGACCAAGTCTAAATGGGGACCATTGCAGGCTCTCGGAGGAGGAAGGGGAATACTGTCCTCCTCAGTGAATTTCATGAAAATAAACCTTTACTAAATATATTCACGTCATCAAATTATTTATTAAAACACACTGTTTTGCAATGAAGGTCTACAGTAGCCTTAACAGCACTCTGTAGGGTTGTGCCATAGTGTAGCTAGAGGCCAGCTGGCTTCTGTCCTACATTTGCAGATTGAAAACCTGTGGTTTGAATTGGAGACTTGATTACATGCTGCTGTGCATTTTGTTGCAAACCTTACTTTGCTACCTGCCAACTTTACGGTTTTTACTTTTTAATTACGTTTATATTTTTTGTTTTTCCCTCGCTCTACTTTTTTCAATCAACTTTTTCTCTCCGGACGCTTTATCTGGACATGGTGCATTCTAATTGCAGTTGCTGTACTCAAAATATACAGGAGAACGATCGCCTTACGGTGAGTATAGCTGTGCTGCAAGCCCAGCTTCAGATGCAATCGTTAGGCAAGGGTAATTTAAGTGTAGGAAAGTATGAAGCGTCTGGGCCACCAGCAAGTACAGATAGTAGTATAAATCCCCTCGCACAGTCCCCGCAGCCGGACAACTTTCTCATGACTTCTGGAGGGAAATACTGTAGGAAGGCTCAAGCGGTGTCGCTCATTCAGCCAACAGAAACTTTCAACCTGTTCTCCCCATTAAGCAGCGAGTCGGAGTTAGAGGCCGAGCCTTCTCTGGTCTCTACTCCTCCCATTACGGGGTCTGAGACGCCGAAGCCTCCCACCATTAGCTCTGACAAATTGAATATCAGTTTGTCTCTGTGGATGGTTTGTCCTCTGACAAATCAACTGTAAATTTCGGTGTTCCTCAAAGTTCCGTTTTAGGACCACTATTGTTTTCCCTATATATTCTACCTCTTGGTGATGTCATTCGGAAACATAATGTTAACTTTCACTGCAATGCGGATGACACACAGCTGTACATCTCAATGAAACATGGTGAAGCCCCAAAAATGTCCTCCCTGGAAGCCTGTGTTTCAGACATAAGGAAGTGGATGGCTGCAAATGTTCTACTTTTAAACTCGGACAAAACAGAGATGCTTGTTCTAGGTGCCGAGAAACAAAGAGATCTTCTGTTGAATCTGACAATTAATCTTGATGATTGTACAGTCGTCTCAAATAAAACTGAAGGACCTTGGCGTTACTCTTTTTTATTTTTTTACTTGCTATATTGTATTTACTTCACCACCATGGCCTTTTTATATTTTTATTTATTTATATATATATTTTGTTTGCCTTCACCTCCCTTATCTCACCTCACTTGTTCACATTGTATATAGACTTATTTTTCACTGTATTATTGACTGTGTTTGTTTTACTCCATGTGTAACTATGTGTTGTTGTATGTGTCGAACTGCTTTGCTTTATCGTGGCCAGGTCGCAATTGTAAATGAGAACGTGTTCTCAATTTGCCTACCTGGTTAAATAAAGGTGAAATAAAATTTAAAAAATACTCTGGACCCTGACATCTCTTTTGACGAACATATCAAGACTGTTTCAAGGACAGCTTTTGATCTACGTAACATTGCAAAAATCAGAAACTTTCTGTCCAAAAATGATGCAGAAAAATGAATCCATGCTTTTGTCTGGACCAAAACCTGCGGGCTCTCCTTCACTGCAGCCGAGGTGAGTAAAACATTTAAACGTGTTAACCCTCGCAAGGCTGCAGGCCCAGACGGCATTCCCAGCCGCGTCCTCAGAGCATGCGCAGACCAGCTGGCTGGTGTGTTTACGGACATATTCAATCAATCCTTATTCCAGTCTGCTGTTCCCACATGCTTCAAGAGGGCCACCATTGTTCCTGTTCCCAAGAAAGCTAAGGTAACTGAGCTAAACGACTACCGCCCCGTAGCACTCACTTCCGTCATCATGAAGTGCTTTGAGAGACTAGTCAAGGACCATATCACCTCCACCCTACCTGACATCCTAGACCCACTCCAATTTGCTTACCGACCCAATAGGTCCACAGACGACGCAATCGCAACCACACTGCACACTGCCCTAACCCATCTGGACAAGAGGAATCCCTATGTGAGAATGCTGTCCATCGACTACAGCTCAGCATTTAACACCATAGTACCCTCCAAACTCGTCATCAAGCTCGAGACCCTGGGTCTCGACCCCGCCCTGTGCAACTGGGTACTGGACTTCCTGACGGGCCGGCCCCAGGTGGTGAGGGTAGGTAACAACATCTCCACCCCGCTGATCCTCAACACTGGGGCCCCACAAGGGTGCGTTCTGAGCCCTCTCCTGTACTCCCTGTTCACCCACGACTGCGTGGCCATGCACGCCTCCAACTCAATCATCAAGTTTGCGGACGACACTACAGTGGTAGGCTTGATTACCAACAACGACGAGACGGCCTACAGGGAGGAGGTGAGGGCCCTCGGAGTGTGGTGTCAGGAAAATAACCTCACACTCAACGTCAACAAAACAAAGGAGATGATTGTGGACTTCAGGAAACAGCAGAGGGAGCACCCCCCTATCAACATCGACGGGACAGTAGTGGAGAGGGTAGTAAGTTTTAAGTTCCTCGGTGTACACATCACGGACAAACTGAATTGGTCCACCCACACAGACAGCGTTGTGAAGAGGGCGCAGCAGCGCCTCTTCAACCTCAGGAGGCTGAAGAAATTCGGCTTGTCACCAAAAACACTCACAAACTTCTACAGATGCACAATCGAGAGCATCCTGTCGGGCTGTATCACCGCCTGGTACGCCAACTGCTCCGCCCACAACCGTAAGGCACTCCAGAGGGTAGTGAGGTCTGCACAACGCATCACCGGGGGCAAACTACCTGCCCTCCAGGACACCTACACCACCCGATGTCACAGAAAGGCCATAAAGATCATCAAGGACAACAACCACCCGAGCCACTGCCTGTTCACCCCGCTATCATCTAGAAGGCGAGGTCAGTACAGGTGCATCAAAGCAGGGACCGAGAGACTGAAAAACAGCTTCTATCTCAAGGCCATCAGACTGTTAAACAGCCACCACTAACATTTAGTGGCCGCTGCCAACATACTGACTCAACTCCAGCCACTTTAATAATGGGAATTGATGGACATTTATGTAAAAATGTATTACTAGCCACTTTAAACAATGCCACTTAATATAATGTTTACATACCCTACATTACTCATCTCATATGTATATACTGTACTTTATACCATCTACTGCATCTTGCCTATGCCGTTCTGTACCATCACTCATTCATATATCTTTATGTACATATTCTTTATCCCTTTACACTTGTGTGTATAAGGTAGTAGTTGTGGAATTGTTAGGTTAGATTACTCGTTGGTTATTACTGCATTGTCGGAACTAGAAGCACAAGCATTTCGCTACACTCGCATTAACATCTGCTAACCACGTGTATGTGACAAATAACATTTGATTTGATTTGTCACTTCTAGGTTAGTCTACTGCAATGCTCTACTTTCCGGCTACCCGGATAAAGCACTAAATAAACTTCAGTTAGTGCTAATAAACACGGCTGCTAGAATCTTGACTAGAACCCAAAAATGTGATCATATTACTCCAGTGCTAGCCTCTCTACACTGGCTTCCTGTTAAGGCAAGGGCTGATTTCAAGGTTTTACTGCTAACCTACAAAGCTTTACATGGGCTTACTCCTACCTATCTTTCCGATTTGGTCCTGCCGTACATACCTACACATACGCTATGGTCACAAGAAGCAGGCCTCCTTACTGTCCCTAGAATTTCTAAGCAAACAGCTGGAGGCAGGGCTTTCTCCTATAGAGCAAAATTTTTATGGAATGGTTTGCCTACCCATGTGAGAGACGCAGACTCGGTCTCAACCTTTTAAGTCTTTATTGAAGACTCATCTATTCAGTAGGTCCTATGATTGAGTGTAGTCTGGCCCAGGAGTGTGAAGGTGAACGGAAAGGCACTGGAGCAACGAACCGCCCTTGCTGACTCTGCCTGGCCGGTTCCCCTCTCTCCACTGGGATTCTTTGCCTCTAACCCTATTACAGGGGCTGAGTCACTGGCTTACTGGTGCTCTTCCATGCCGTCCCTAGGAGGGGTGCGTCACTTGAGTGGGTTGAGCCGCTGACGTGATCTTCCTGTCCGGGTTGGCGCCCCCCCTTGGGTTGTGCCGTGGCGGAGATCTTTGTGGGCTATACTCGGCCTTGTCTCAGGATGGTAAGTTGGTGGTTGAAGACATCCCTCTAGCGGTGTGGGGGCTGTGCTTTTGCAAAGTGGCTGGGGTTAAATCCTGCCTGTTTGGCCCTGTCTGGGGATATCGTCGGATGGGGCCACAGGACTACCTGGCCTGATGACTCATTGCTGTCCCCAGTCCACCTGGCCGTGCTGCTGCTCCAGTTTCAACTGTTCTGCCTGCGGCTATAGAACCCTGACCTCTTCACCGGGCGTGCTACCTGTCCCAGACCTGCTGTTTTCAACTCTCTAGAGACAGCAGGAGCGGTAGAGATACTCTCAATGATCGGCTATGAAAAGCCAACTGACATTTACTCCTGAGGTGCTGGCTTGTTGCACCCTGGACAACTACTGTGATTATTATTATTTGACCAGGCTGGTCATTTATGAACATTTGAACATCTTGGCCATGTTCTGTTATAATCTCCCCTGGCACAGCCAGAAGAGGACTGGCCACCCCTCATAGCCTGGTTCCTCTCTAGGTTTCTTCCTTGGTTTTGGCCTTTCTAGGGAGTTTTTCCTAGCCACCGTGCTTCTACACCTGCATTGCTTGCTGTTTGGGGTTTTAGGCTGGGTTTCTGTACAGCACTTTGATATATCAGCTGATGTAAGAAGGGCTATATAAATACATTTGATTTGATCAGAGCTCTTGCAACGTGAACTAACATGTTGTCCACCCAATCAAAGGATCAGAGAATGAATCTTGTACTGAAAGCATTAACTACAGCTAGCTTGCACTGCAGTGCTTAAAATGTGGTGCGTAGTTGACTCAAAGAGTGAAAGACAATAGTTGAACAGTTTAATTACTTTTTTCGCAGTAGTTTACTGATACCGGTCATATTCAACGGGTGTTGCATGTTCGTAAATTCATCAGTTATTCTGCGCTATAGCACTCAGATTTGAAATCGGAATAAATAGCCAGAGTGAATTTACGAACGCACCCACGTGTTAGAAAGTATTGTATCTAGCAAGCTAGATAGCTTGGGTGCTTGACTGCTTTGTGAGGTCAGAACCTCGCCCTAAGAGCGAAACGATCTGAATTTACGAACAAACATCCTGACAACGCTCTAAATTTACGAACGGCCCAGAGCGCACTCCATGGTGAATTTATGAACGCCAACTGTGGCCTAGTTCAAGAAGGTCGGCCTGAGCTAGGCGCTGCGTTTATTCGATTACAAAATACAATGTGTATGTGTTCACCACATGTTGTTTGATATTAAAGCGATGTACAGATTAAATAATCTATTATGTGTACTAAAATAAATAGCGGACAGTCTGAGACCTACTCAGATGTTTTTGTTGCAGATTATCTTGCTACATCGACCATCTTGAACAGGCCATGGGTTGACGTAGTCACATAATTGTCAATGACATGCGCATTTGGGTTGTTGTTGAGTTTGTTATGACAGGTTGAGGCCTCGGACTAAATTAGGAAAGGAACCCTGTCTATGTCCAGGGAAATCCGCGATGGAGGGCATGGATTTGGACCTGGACCCGGAGTTAATGCAGAAATTTAGCTGCATGGGCACTACCGATAAGGACATCCTCATAGCCGAGTTTCAGAGAATGCTTGGGTTTCAACTGAACCCCTCTGGATGCGCCTTCTTCTTGGACATGACCAATTGGTGAGTTCGGGGAATTGTGGCCTCTCTGTGATTGCTAATACTAGGATTTTGAAACTTGCATGACGGATAGTCAGCCAACACGGTTTATTTGTGACTTTCTTTGTATTTACAATTCAACGAGACAAAACTATATTGTCTTGTGTATATACTTAAATCAGAAATGTAATTAAATTGGGTTTTCATTTGGATTGCATGCTAGCTAATTGGCTACAACCAGGATAGTCCTTCCTTGGTTGAAAAATCATTGACATATCTGAGTCTATTTTCTATCATTTTATACAGGGGAACGTGTCAATTACATATCTTTATTTTCCAGTGTTCAGTTGTGTTATGGTCAGACTAATTCTAATGTCTGGAGAGGGTCTTCTTGAATTAACTGGGCCTGGTATAATTAGCAAGAGTAATCATAGCTAGCTAACTAACTACAACAGAAGGCTTCAACCAACGAGGTTCGTTTGTCCATTCTGCTTTCCTTTTTCAGCTATGAATTTCTTTCCACATGAAAGTGCCCAGTCATTACACGACCGATAGTGCTATACGGGATACTTGGGACGTACCTACCCCTAAACACTACCCTTAACAATTGTAAATGTAAACTTCAATGGAGTAGGGACATTCCAAGGATCTCTGATAGCAAGGACCTTTACAAGACCACGGCCTGCCTCACGACAAGGTTCCAAGACCCTCCTTTAGATCAGGGAACATGCTGCGGCCTGTGTTATGTAACAACTTGGTGCAATTCAAGTTTCATGGGCAACAATGTTACTGGTGGAAGCTTTGCCCCCACACAACTGTGTTCTGCAGTGCAAATGTGTCACAATTAGTTTTTTAATGTAATTAATTAGCTCATTCTGGAAGCGCAATTACTGTCTAAAATTAGAACCGCTGCACACACAACTACATTATGACAGTAGGTATGTTGCTGCACATTCAGATTTCTGTAGTGTTGCTCTGAAGAACATGCATAATTCAAAAGGTCAATGTCCCCTCAGACATCTGGCCAAATTGTATGAGGAAGGAATGTTTGAAAACCCTCTTATGTCAGAGAATTTCAGAAATATTTAGAATATTTTGTTTAATTCCTGTTGACCAGCTTGTTAGTAAAGGCCTTTAGGGGTGGTGGCTTAAGTAGGCTTGGCTCCCTCTCATTATATCCGTATGTCACGGGAGGGATCCAAGAGGCAATACAAGTTTCACTGCTGAGATTCATATTTGACATACTGACTTGTCTTAAACCAATTTATTCCATAAGGAGCATAGGTCATCCATAAATTTTCTCCATGCACCCTGTTTTTGGCCAGTTCAATAAGCAGGCCTTCTTTTGGTAAAAATATGATATTGATTTTTGCTTCTAGTTAACCCCCTCTTTTTAACCTCTGGGGATTGTTGTGTTCTACTAACTGATATGCATTCCTTTCCCTAAATTGTTACGTCTCTTATAGGAACTTACAAGCAGCCATCGGAGCCTACTATGACTTTGAAAGCCCCAACATCAACGCACCATGCATGTCTTTTGTTGGGGATGTGACGATCGGGGAGGGGGAGTCTGTGCCCCCTGACACGCCATTCACTAAGACGTGGAGGATACAGAACACAGGTTGGTTGTAGTGAAAAAAAACTTTAGGAACTGCACACAGTCATAAACAGTGTTGACAACAGTGTTGACAAGGCCTTATAATGTTAGCTTTCAGGCTTTGAAGTTCTATCCTAGTAGTAAACAGCATCCCAAACAAGCTACTGATCGTTACTGGAGCTGGCAATTGAGGTTATTGTTTATTCATTTCATCATGCATGTTTTGTTTATTTGCTCTTGCAGGAGCAGAGTCTTGGCCCCCTGGGGTATGTCTGAAGTATGTTGGAGGGGACCAGTTTGGTCATGTGAACATGGTGATGGTGCGCTCATTAAAACCCCAGGAGATGGCTGATGTCAGCGTACAGATGCGCAGCCCCCTTTCCCCTGGCATGTACCAGGGCCAGTGGAGGATGTGCACAGCCACCGGACTCTTCTATGGGGGTGAGAAATTTCATTTGGCAACCAGCTTAATGATAAGCACACAACTGTTGTTAACAATTTAAACAATTCTAATAATCTGTAAACTAATTTATCGTTTTAAACTTTTATACATCCTTTATAAAGTATACTTTAATGTAAAGTGTTACCGCAGTCTAATGTGGAATTCACCAAAGTTAGCGTTTACATCACTTGAATATATTGAAGGTCTAATCAGGGCTCTGAAGTGTGACAAAATATTTTGCTGTGCGACCAGGATAACAATTTTGGGAGGACTGTGCAACTAGGGTTGGGTTGATCCAAGCATTCTGACCTCACAACGGCAGTAAATGGCCAAATCTAACTGGCTAAAGTTGGCTAGCTTGGTAGCTAATTCCAGACACAAATGAGAGATCACCCCACTGACCAATTTACTCGCCTTAGCAGAGCTGGTTAGACTGTTTTCATGTTATCCAGAGCTTTAGTGACTGTAACTGCTGCTGGCAGCAATTTATTTTAAAACGATTTTGCCGATGTTTACTGACACGTCATATTTAACATGTGTTGCGCTTTCGTAAATTAATCAGTTATTCTGCACTCAGGCACACTCTGTAATCGGAGTAGATGGCAAAAGTGATTTAACAAACGTACCCCCAGGTCAAAAGATCTGACCCATATTACAGGCGCAACATTTTTTATCTTCCTATAGCCGGGAAAGCATTTTACATTCATAAACCATGTTGTGGGCCGTTGTAAAACTACTTTCGCGTCGTTAACCATTTGTTTACACTTTGTTCAGTCATGTTACCTAATTGGCTAGCTAGCTAACTTTACCAGTATATCCAAACATTTGGGGGCACAGAAACCTAATATTCCACAAATGACTTTGTAATAATAACAGGGATTTGTATCAACATTTTAGCTTTTATAATAAACGAATGTCTTTACAGTGTTACATATTAGTTTCTAGGGCATAACATGTGCTTTAAAAGTAGATAGAATTCATATAGGCTGTATCTCAATCTTATTTTCTGCTGCTTTAACGTTCATAGCACCAATTCTACCAATGAAAAATGTGGAGTGTTACTGTCTCTCCCCACTGTAGATGTGATCTGGGTAATCGTCAGCGTGGAGGTGGGAGGCCTCCTGGGCGTGACGCAGCAGATGTCCTCCTTCCAGGCCGAGTTTAACACCCAGCCTGCCCGCAACGTGGAGGGAGACTACAACCCCTTCGCCTCGCCACAGAAACACGCCGGTGGCCACGATAACAGTCACCGGGACGATAGTGGCCTCAAGGACTCCGCGGACGTCTGGGAGGGTGGCCCGGACCGAATGCAGCAAGAGCAAAATGGACTGTCACACAACTCTGTGAATATAGCAACAAACGGGCTCCAAAGCAACCTAGTGACTTACAGTCAGGTAAGGCCTATGTGAAGCAATTGCAAACTTTTTAGGGATACCCTTCATTGTTCAATTATACCATAGCTCATCAGTACAATAACAACTTTGTATTTATAAAAAAAAATCTATATCCACAAAATGTTTCTTTATTTTTTACCCACAGGGTATTCACGAACCCTATCCTTTTGGGCAATCTTAAAACTCGGGAAACATCGTCACATCCAGGCACCACTGTGTTCCTGGATTCACACCAACTATTGAGGGAGGAGACTTTACTTGTGGCTGGTAGAGTAACCTGAGATTCATACAAACACTTATGCAAAGTTCCCCCTCCACTTTACGCAACACAAACGGAAACCAGAAGACAAAGCTGCTCTGTTCTCCCAGCATACGACTCAACCAACAAGATCCCACATCCAGTGTATGCATGTGTGAATGCTAAGTTAAAAATGAGTGCTACAAATCTTTTTTTAAAGAGATGAGATACAAGTGTTTTTTTTTTTCTGGTCTTTATTTTTAGTTGTCGTGTCCGAATGCTGTTGAGACTGCAGTGATGAAAGGAGGAGTGTGTGTTTGCTTCGGAGTGTGCATGTGCGTGGGTATGTGTATTTGCGTGGTTTATGCAACCTGAAAGAGACAGACTAGGGAGGAAAAGCCATTTATTTTGCGTACTGATCCTCTAGTTCCTAAGCTGACTTAAAAAAAAAAAAAGTAACCTCTTCTTTTCATACTTTTAAAAATCCTAATTTCACAGTGTATACTTTTTAGGGACAGGAGAATAATTGAGCAAATTTAGCAGCCTGATAAGCATGTATTGTTTTTGATGTTTTTCTGGTAACAACAAAAGAAGAACAGCTTATTCACATGCAAATCCCATTTGCTGTAGCTTCACTTTTGATTGTTGGTTGGTTCTGTTAGTTGAGCTACAGTTGTTAGTTGAGCTATTCATCCACTAGAGGGAGGTCTTTAGCAAAATTGCAGTTTCCCACTTACCAATTGGTAATAAAAGAAACATTAACTAACATTTACTCAAAGGACCATCCATGTCAGGATCAATACTTGGAAAGTAGATTATATCGCCACCCTGTAGGTTCAATTTGTTTTAATAGGGCTTAATCATTTTGTTCTGTGAGATTGCAAAAGTCCACATGTTGCAAAGCAGTGTCGTTTCTTGGTTTTGTAATCTTGAGTTGAATGTATTTGCTGAATGTAGAGCTATGTTGTTTTGAAGCATTTTTGTTTTATCTGCCCAAAGATCTTATACATTTGCCTTGAAGAGACAGCTTCATTTAAGGTTTTCAGATTTTCTAGCTATTTTTGTTAATTATTATTTATTCCAAAGCCCAGGAAAATGAATCTGTTCTTGAGAGAAAATTCAGAAATTACAATTACAGTGTCCTCTTGCTCAGACAATGTTAAACCCAACCATTTATTCAAATATACAGGCCTTCAATTCGTTAGTCCCTCAAAATACTATATTTTAAAGAATGTTTTAAATTACTTGCACTAACTGGCTAATCTCTATGCACTGAGTAGTTTGGCCTCCAGCCCAAACGTGAGATATTTTACTATTGCTCCTTATGATGGCCAGTTGTCTTTATGCTTCAGTTTCATGCCTGGGACACTACATGCCTGGGACACTACATGCCTGGTGGTAGGCTACATGTGTGGTCCTCCTCGGTTTTGTTATCTTTCCATCTGCAACCAGGGATTGACTTTGAAAACCTGGCTTGCAAGATTACATTTTTCAAATATTTACTATTTACTTCATTGCATTGGGGCAGTTGGGCAACAAACGGCAGCAAACTCATTTGCCCCCAGGGATGATTGCCTCTACTTTGACAATGTCACAGTAGTGTCATTGTCCAGAACCACACCACCTGTCATGGCTAATCTGCCTATGTTACAGTTATGCCCTGAAGGCATTTGGTAATATCTTAGATCAATTGCATGTGCTCTTCAAGTTTATGAAGCAAGGTAATGACAAATGTTTCTCCTCGTCGTAACAGGTATACACTGCCCATTTAATCTCCTTGGTTGTGTCTCAAATTGCCCCCTATTCCCTTCATAGTTTCCTTACTATATAGGGTACCGTTTGGGACACACACCACATTTGTATGTTTTTTGTTTACAGTCGGTTGTCACGAATTGAGTGATACATTGCTTTTTTTAGGGGGTATGATAGATTTTTTTTTAATGTGAAGTTTTCAGGAGTTAGAATGGATGACTTTTGGAATTCTACAGCAGAACATTTATGAGACACAGAGTCAGCAAAGATATGAAAGCATTTTTCCTGTATGTTTGAACGAACGTTTGTATGATTAAATTATCACTGAAAACAAAATGCTTGGCGTATCTCCGTGGTCTTTATTTTGCACATACTTTAGATTTATCGACTCAGTAAATGATTTTATTTTAGAGTTAATATTCAGTTTTATGATTTTTAAAAGAACTGGAATGTTAACTTATCTTGCCTTGAGTATTTTTGCAGTTACTACAGTAATACATTTCTCTCCAGATGAATTTCTTCAACTGATTAGCTTTAATCATGCACTAAAGACGCATAAGGACAAAAAACGTTTATTTACTGTGTACAGGTAGTGGAAATGGATGCCTGTAATATTTACCAAGCAACTTGAGAATGAATAACTTGCATTCATAAAGTATACATTTTCCTCTACTAATGTCAATAAGGTGTCCAAATCAAAGTCCTAAACTCAGGTTATGATGACGGTCACTGGTTTTTGTTCAGGTTCCCACTCCACGATAATGGATTATTTTCCCTGCACCAAATGTAACAGAGCCTCATTCATAAATTAATCCCAGCCATCAGTCACCTTTGTGGGTGATTGAATCTCAGGTAGAATTGATCTACATGTTTTTGGCATGGTAAAATTTGACTGAAAAGTCAGCCAATCTTATGAATAGCCAATACATATCCAATTAGACCAGGATATAAATGTCATTATTATAAGGTAAAGCTGCATAGGTATAAGGCATGGATAGTGTAGAGCTCTGACTGAAGAAAAGGGGGATAGCTTCCACATACAGTAGGCTGTGTCAAACCCCCAGGGCATAATTGATGGACAGGGTGGGTGGGTGTTTCAACCAAAGTGCTTTTTCAGTTTAAAGAGGTTTTTGGTTACAATCACTAGGTCTGCGGGGCTAACTTGCCAAAACGCTACAGTTCACTAGTTTCTGTTTATCTGCTGAGCATACAGCCTCAGGGAACGCTGCTCATTTGAATGTTGGCAACCTTGAGCATTATGTAAATATCTTAGAGCTCATCCACCTGAGACAGCAGGGGAGAAGGCTATAGCAGAGTGTGATAATGACAGTGAAAATATGTTTGAAGACAAGATGAGTTACTTACTATGATATTATGTAATAGTGGGTTGGATCAAGGGTTGAGTGGATGGAAGAGGTTACCCACCCAGTTCAACGGTTAGTTTTGATATCTGTGAAATATCGACAGAATTCCCTGACATTTACTTTTTGCAAATCCAATCATTTCCCCACGTTGATTAAACGTCATGACATTCATTTGTCGTAGAAATGACATAGAAACAACGTTGATTCAATCAGTTAGTGTAACAGTGTTGTTACTCTTCTGCACCTTCCATCTGCAACCAGTGATTGACTTTGAAAACCTAGTTTGCATGATTGCATTTTTCAAATATTTACTATTTACTTCATTGCATTGGGGCAGTTGGGCAACAAACGGCAGCAAACTAATTTGCACCCAGGTATGATTGACTGTACTTTGTCAATGTGACAACAGTGTCATTGTCCAGAACCACACCTCCTGTCATAGAATCTGCCTATGTTACAGTTTTCCCCTGAAGGCAATTGGTAATATCTTAGATAAATTGCATGTGCTCTTCAAATTTATGAAGCAAGGTAATGACTAAAAATACAAAATTCCCTTACATTGATGACTTTTTGCAAATCCAATAATTTTCCCACATTGATTAAACATCATCACATAGATTTTTTTGTTTGTTGAAATGACGTAGAAACAATGTTGATTTACCTAGTTAGTGTAACATGGTCACTCTTCTGCACTTTCAACTCTTCAATGAAAATATATTACAAAAATAAAGTATATGTTGTTGCAGGGTGCGGCCCATTGAAACTGTGCATCAACAACTTCAATGACAGGTTTTTAAATATTTTAATTGCTATAGGCAAGGGGCATAATCTGTCATTGGCATCAAACCAACACTGAGATGTTAGATGTGTCTATTAACTTACGCTGATGATTCATCCAACTGTGTTGGCACATGGTAGCTCTTTAGAATATTTCAACAGCACTGCACAAACAGTGCTCTTTTGTTTAAGCAAATATTTGTGCTCGCTCGCTTACAATATTGCTGTTACACAATTTCTCTGAACATTTAAATGAGGGATATCACCTTTTCTGTGACAGATCTTTCAACATTTCATAAATGTCTCCGTCTTTTCAGTACAGCTCTCACACACATAGCCTGATTGAACACACAAGTCCCTCAATTCATTTGTCATTGTGATTCCGTGGGCTAAGCTTTAGCCTCTTGTGTTATACCTCTGTCCCTTGGCTCTGAGCATGTATGTTAATCAAGAACACTGGCTGTAACTTACCCCTAACCCTGACTGGTTAGTTAGTTCTCAACCTCACCAGACTGCTCAAACAACTCGAAAGCGTATGCTTGTCATCTCTGTATCCCTTCAAAATAGTTTTACCTGAAGTTGCCCCCCTTTCCAAATAAAAGCGTACCCTGGTACTATGACAGTTTCAACTCATGACAACTTTCCAAGTAGATTTGAATGGCATGATTGTGGTAGATAGAAGATTGGTAGACGTTCCAGGAAGATTTACAGATTGGGAAAGAGGTGAATTTGCATCTTAAACTTCCCTTTAGAAGTCTGCATTTCCTAATGCCATTTTATCCTGGCAACATCACTTTTAACAACAGTCATCAGAAAGTTGCAGATCCTCCTCAACTTCACCGCAAACTGTTGTCATGAGAAAACATAGTTTGGCTAGTGACCACATCAGACAATAGAAAATGGTGCAATTAATTATCTTGGATGCCACAAAGACAGTTTGAGTATATCAAGAAAGTGGGTTTTAAACATTTTTAGGGAATTCCTGGAACTATACATTTAAGTCATTTAGCAGACGCTCTTATCCAGAGCGACTTACAAATTGGATAGCATTGAGATTTTCACAGCTTTTCACTTTCTTACATATTTCAGTGTAGTTACATCATATTTCAATACTAGTTACATACAGTATATGTCACAGATGTAACTTTACGTCGTCCCCTCGCCCCAACACGGGCACGAACCTGGGACCTTCTGCACACATCAACAACTGACACCCACGAAGCGTCGTTACCCATCACTCCACAACAGCCGCGGCCCTTGCAGAGCAAGGGGCAACCCTACTTAAAGTCTCAGAGCAAGTGACTTAACTGATTAAAATGTTACTAGCGTACCCACTAACTAGCTAGCCATTTCACATCAGTTACATATATATATTTTTATACCTTTATTTAACTAGGCAAGTCAGTTAAGAACAAATTCTTATTTTCAATGACAGCCTAGGAACAGTGGGTTAACTGCCTTGTTCAGAACGACAGATTTGTACCTTGTCAGCTCGGGGATTTGAACTTGCAACCTTCCGGTTACTAGTCCAACACTCTTACCACTAGGCTACCCTGCCGCCCCTATACCTTGTGAGTTGGTTTCTGGCAGAAAATTGCTTTGCTTTAATGTTCTGTTGTGCTAGTCCTACTATCACGATGTTAACCAATGTGTTTTGTAATGTCTTCACCTCAGGGTGTAGAGAATAAACATTGTTAAACACCTTAAACACCTCATGTATGTTTAGCAAAAGCCAGCTTCTCATTTTTATTTATTGCCTAGCTCGGGGCTTGAACCAGCAATATTTCTGGTCAGTCTCTCTAACCTCAATTCCAGGGCCAAGTCCCAGTCAATTATCAGACTGATCAGACAATGTGTGTGTGTGCCAGGGGAGGCTGGTAGGAGGAGCTATAGGAGGAAACGCTCATTGTAATGGCTGGAATTTAATACGGTGCATTCGGAAAGTATTCAGACTCCTTCGTTTTTTTCACATTTTGTTACGTTACAGACTTATTCTAAATTGATTAAATAATTTGTTCCCCTCATAAATCTACACACAATACCCCATAATGACAAAACACAAACAGAAATACCTTATTTACATAAGTATTCAGACCCTTTGCTATGAGATTTGAAATCGAGCTCAGGTGCATCCTGTTTCCATTGATCATCCTTGAGATGTTCTACAACTTGATTAGAGTCCAGCTGTGGTAAATTCAATTGATTAGACATGATTTGGAAAGGCACACACCTGTCTATATAGTGTCCCACAGTTGACTGTGCAAGTCAGACGAAAAAAACAAGCTTTGTGGTCAAAATAATTGTCCGTAGAGCTCCGAGACAGGATTGTGTCGAAGCACAGATCTAGGGAAGGGTACCAAAAATTTCTGCAGCATTGAAGGTACCCAAGAACACAGTAGCCTCAATCATTCTTAAATGGAAGAAGTTTGGAACCACTAAGCCTCTTCCTAGAGCTGGCCGCCCGGCCAAACTGAGCAATCGGGGAAGAAGGGCCTTGGTCAGGGAGGTGACCAAGAACCCGATGGTCACTCTGACAGAGCTCCAGAGTTCCTCTGTGGAGATGGGAGAACCTTCCAGAAGGACAACCATCTCTGCAGCACTCCACCAAATAGGCCTTTATGGTAGAGTGGCCAAACGGAAGCCACTCCTCAGTAAAAGGCACATGACAGCCCACTTGGAGTTTGCCAAAAGGCACCTGAAGAACTCTCAGACCATGAGAAACAAGATTCTCTGGTCTGATGAAACCGAGATTAAACTCTTTGGCCTGAATGCCAAGCGTCACGTCCAGTTGTGGAAAAAGTACTCAATTGTCATACTTGAGTAAAAGTAAAGATATCTTAATAGAAAATTACTCAAGTAAAAGTGATAGTCACTCAGTAAAATACTACTTGAGTAAAAGTCTAAAAGTATTTGATTTTAAATATACTTCAGTATCAAAAGTAAATGGAATTGTTAAAATGTACTTAAGTATCAAAAGAAACCATTTCAAAATCCTTATATTAAGCAAACCATATGGCATATTTTTTTAATATTTTTATATTTTTTATTGACGGATAGCCAGGGGCACACTCCAACACTAAGACATAATTTACAAATGAAGCATTTGTGATTAGTGTGTCCGCCAGATCAGTGGCAGTAAGGATGACCAAGGATGTTCTGTTGACAAGTGCGTGAATTGGACCATTTTCCTGTCCTGCTAAGCATTCAATATGTAACGAGTACTTTTGGGTGTCAGGGAAAATGTATGGAGTAAAAAGTACATTATTTTCTTTGGGAATGTAGCAAAGTGAAAGTTGGCAAAAATATAAACCCCAGAAACAACTTAAGTAGTACTTAAAAGTATTTTTACTTAAGTACTTTACACCACTGGTCACGTCTGGAGAAAACCAGGCACCGCTCATCAACTGGTCAATACCATCCCTACGGTGAAGCATGGTGGTGGCAGCATCATGCTGTGGGCATGTTTTTCAGTGGCAGGGACTGGGAGACTAGTCAGGATCGAGAGAAAGATGAACGGAGCAAAGTACAGAGAGATCCTTGATGAAAACCTGCTCAAGAACACTCAGAACCTCAGTCTGGGGCCAAGGTTCACCTTCCAATGGGACAATGACCATAAGCACACAGCCAAGACAACGCATGAGTGGCTTCGGGACAAGTCTGAATGTCCTTGAGTGGCCCAGTCAGAACCTGGACTTGAACCCGATCGAACATCTCTGGAAGAGACCTGAAAATAGCAGTGCAGCGATGCTCCCCATCCAACCTGACAGAGCTTGAGAGGATCTGCAAAGAAGAATGGGAGAAACTGCCCAAATACAGGTGTGCCAAGCTTGTAGAGTCATACCCAAGAAGACTCGATGCTGTATTCGCTACCAATGGTGCTTCAACAAAGTACTGAGTAAAGGGTCTGAATACTTACAGTGGCAAGAAAAAGTATGTGAACCCTTTGGAAATACCTGGATTTCTGCATACAATTGATATGATCTTCATCTAGGTTACAACAAGAGACAAACACAGTCTGCTTAAACTAATAACACACAAACAATTATACGTTTTCATGTTTTTATTGAACATACTGTGTTAACATCCACAATGCATGGTGGAAAAAGTATGTGAACCCTTGGATTTATTAACTGGCTGACCCTACTTTGGCAGCAATAACCTCAACCAAATGTTTTCTGTAGTTGCGGATCAGACCTGCACAACGGTCAGGAGGAATTTTGGACCATTCCTCTTTACAAAACTGTTTCAGTTCAGCAATATTCTTGGGATGTCTGGTGTGAACTGATCTCTTGAGGTCATGCCACAGCATCTCAATTGGGTTGAGGTCAGGACTCTGACTGGGCCACTCCAGAAGGTGTATTTTCTTCTGTTGAAGCCATTCTGTTGTTGATTTACTTCTGTGTTTTGGGTCATTATCCTGTTGTATCACCCAACTTCTTTTGAGCTTTAATTGGCAGACAGATAGCCTTACATTCTCCTGCAAAATGTCTTGATAATCTTGGGAATTCATTTTTCCGTCGATCATAGCAAGCTGTCCAGGCCCTGAGGCAGCAAAGCAGCCCCAAACCATGATGCTCCCTCCACCATACTTTACAGTTGGGATGAGGTTTTGATGTTGGTGTGCTGTGCCTTTTTTTTCTCCTCACAGTGTTGTGTGTTCCTTCCAAACAACTCAACTGTAGTTTAATCTGTCCACATAATATTTGTCAGTAGCGCTGTGGAACATCCAGGTGCACTTTTGCAAAGTTCAGATGTGCAGCAATGTTTTTTCTTTTGGACAGCAGTGGCTTCTTCCGTGGTGTCCTCCCATGAACACCATTCTTGCCTAGTGTTTTACGTATCGTAGACTCGCCAACAGAGATGTTAGCATGTTCCAGAGATTTCTGTAAGTCTTTAGCTGACATTCTAGGATTCCTCTTAACCTCATTGTGTAATGCGGTGCGTGCTGGTGGCAGGGAAGTCAGGCGCAGGAGAATGAACTTGGTAAAAACGGAGCTGTTTAATAAACATTCAAAAAACCTCAGAAAACCAAAGTATACAAAAATAACATAATAGTGTGCAAAACCGTCGTACACCAGAACAAATAACACACCTACATGCAACGAACAATCTCTGACAAGGACATGAGGGGAAACAGAGGGTTAAATACACAACATGTAATGAATGGGACTGGAACCAGGTGTGTAGGAAGACAAGACAAAACCAATGGAAAATGAAAAATGGATCAATGACGGCTAGAAGGTCGGTGACGTAGACTGCCGAACACCACCCGAACAAGGAGAGGGACCGACTTAGGCGGAAGTCGTGACACATTGAGCATTCTGCACTGTGCTCTTGCAGTCATCTGTGCAGGACGGCCACTCCTAGGCAGAGTAGCAACAGTGCTGAACTTTCTCCATTTATAGACAATTTGGCTTACCGTGGACTGATAAACAATAAGGCTTTTAGAGATACTTTTGTAACCCTTTCCAGCTTTATGCATGTCAACAATTCTTAGGTCTTCTGAGATCTCTTTTGTTCGAGGCATGGTTCACATCAGTGAATAGCAAACTCAAATTTTGTGAGTGTTTTTTATAGGGCAAGGCAGCTCTAGCCGACATCTCCAATCTCGTCTCATTGATTGGACTCCAGGTTAGCTGACTCCTGACTCTAATTAGCTTTTGGAGAAGTCATTAGCCTAGGGGTTCACATACTTTTTCTAACCTACACTGTGAATATTTAAATTACGTATTCAATATAGGCAAGAAAAATACAATAATTTGTGTGTTATTAGTTTAAGCACACTATGTTTGTCTATTGTTGTGACTCAGATGAAGATTGGATCACATTTGATGACCAATTTATGCAGAAATCCAGGTAATTCCAAAGGTTTCACATACTTTTTCTTGCCGCTATGCAAATGTGATATTTCAGTTTTTATTTTTAATACATTTGCTGGAATAAAAATCAAAAACAGTTTTTGCTTCATCATTATGGGGTACTGTGTGTAGATTGACTAGGAAAAAAGTAGTTTTTGAATAAGGCTGTAATGTAACAAAATTTGGAAAAAGTGAAGGGGTTAGGGTTAAACAAACATGGTTTCCATGTTTGATGTGTTTGATACCATTCCATTTATTCCATTCCATACATCACAATAAGCCCGTAATCCTATAGTTACTCCCACCAGCCTCCTCTGGCGTGTGCGTGTGGGTGTGGGTGTGGGTGTGTGTTTTCACGGGTGTGTCTGAGATGTAGTTTGTAAGCTGCTTTTTCTGTGCAAACAGTGATATACAGATATACTGTATGAATACGATAACACTGTAGCGATCCAAAGAACCTCCAGGTGTGGTTCTGTTCTCTTGCAGATCATGGCTCACCTCCTGCTGTCTCATCACATCTGATATGGCACCGTTGAATAGGCTGGGTAACACTATATCCAGGAAAAAGACAAACAAATATTTATGTGGTGTAAATTACTATGGTAATTTGTGCTGGTAAGGACGGTTATTTCGAAACCCCCCCCCAAAAAAACAAAGTACACTATAGCACGTGTCAAACTCATTCCACGGAGGGTCGAGTGTCTGTGGTTTTTCGCTCCTCCCTTGTACTTGAGTGATGAATTAAGGTCACTAATTAGTAAGAGACTCCCCTCACCTGGTTGTCTAGGTCTTAATTGAAAGGAAAAAACAAAAACCTGCAGACATTCGACCCCCTGTGGAATGAGTTTGACACCCAAGCTCTATTGGCTTTATACTCCAACATATTTAAAGGAGAGAAATATACTGTATGTGTAGAGAGTTTGTGACTTTCTTTCTTTATTTCTCAACTTCACCTAAAATGGCAAAAAGTAGAAAGCTTGTATGTCAAAAATCACTGCATATTGTAATTGCTCATTTGGTAGACAAATGTGTTGTTACCAGTCTCTTAATAAGACAATGCAGCCTGATTCATTATTCTTTGAAAAATCCCCTCAGGCCAATGGAATGTTGTCCTATTCACAAATCACAAACTGTGTATAGATTATAACAAATACTGAAGGGAACACTTTTAGAAAACTCGTCCTTTCACTATGAGAAGCCATGGCTGACAGCAAAGAGTTAACTGCCGCTCTTCTTAAGAGGGGAGGGAAGCTACAGATGTCATCACAGAGTTGCTCATTCACCTGTGGCTAGGCAGAACCACATTATTCATACTGTTTACAAAGGGTAAAATGGCGCCTTATAAATATGACTTGAAGTCACATTGAAGCAAGTATTCCTATGTGCACGCTTGCTTGGGCACACACCCTCCTCTGGCATGAATTTGTCAGTATTGTGAGAACTTTATTACAGATAAGGCTGGCCGGCAGTGACCAATAACCTCGCCTTACACTCAACCAATCAAGCCAGCTGAGGACTCCCTCACAACTGTCAGAGCATCAGACAGAGCTCCGACCACCTGAAAGTGTTTGAGACGCGGCTCCAGGCATCCTAATGACCCTCTCTTTGACACATCACTGCCTCATGACCTGAGGGCCACCATCATCTGTTACAACCTGACGACTGCGACAGCCAACCAGAGAGGACCACTGAGGTAAAGCCTACATATTAGACTCATCCACCACCAGAGGAGCTTGGGACTTGAGCATCTGACTAACCGGTATCTGTATTGTGACTCACTGTGGAACTCTTCAGCACTTTGACAAGAAGACAGTCCTTTGACAGACTCAAAGACAGATATCCAGAGTGACAGTCTATCAGCTCAGACAACATCAGCAGCCTACACCTCTGACCAGGTAAGTCTACGGGCACACCTGGGCTTGGGAGAGATGTTTATAATTTTTTTATTTAACCTTTTATTTAACTAGGCAAGTCAGTTAAAAACAAATTCTTATTTACAATAACAGCCTACCAGGGAACAGTGAACTGCCGTGTTCAGGGGCAGAACGACAGATTTGTACCTTTTCAGCTTGGTGATTCGATCCTGCAACCTTTCAGTTACTGGCCCAACGCTCTAACCACTAGGTGGATTTTTAATGATGAAGTGGTAGACTTGCTTGAACTATGTAAGGATGTAGAGGTGGTGATTTTGATCAGTGTGATTTAAAAGGAGTTATATTCATGAGGATAGCAAATTATGGAACCAGTTTGATAGGATGTGTTTCAGTCAGGGATTGAGACTGTAGCAGTGAACTATTGGTGTTGTAGCTACAGTACCAGGCCATTCTTTACAGAAGGGGTCACAGTTCAAGACACTGATGATGCATGTTTGAAGGAAACACTAAGTTTATATTCACTTTTTCACTCTGTTACAGTTTTTGAGCACTTACAAATTCCCTTGTTTTTACTCGTATTGCAATATCAGAGGAGATTCTCTTTTTTATGGCATTTTCATGCCCCTCAGATATAAAGTGCAGGTGATTTTCTTTCCTTTTGATACACTGACATTTCCTGATCTTTTCTTGCATCCATGGCAAGTGCACAAAACTGCTTGTTAGTAATCACTCACTAGCAATGTTTTTAATTTTTATTAACAATGCCCCAAGGGGAACCAAACCAGTTCAACAGGTTGGAATGAGAGTTTAACCACTCTCTGCTAATGATAATGTGTGCCTGAATTCTGATTGAAAGTTTAGAAGAATACAAACACACTCAGATTTTTTTTAATGCTGGTAAAGTAGCCAGATAAAGAAATAGGTGTGCATTTTAAAGTAGCCCTCCCTTTGACTAATGTGTGGGAGAATGCAATGAGTAATACATGACCAAATATCTTCATATCGACTGAATTCCTCTGATATCAGTTTACCATTGTTATCTAGCAAGGTATATTTTTGGAGCCAGTGTTTTGTTCTAAAGTAGTATTTCTTTCATGTGTAGTACAATAGTCACACATGCATGCACACATACCCACAAAGGAAAACATAGAAATGGAGCATGACTGTAAGACACTTCAATAAAGGGAAAGTTTTCTTTGAGTATAACACCATGTAAAAATCATAACTGTTTTAATAGTTTTGAGAATCAATTGAGATGTATTCATTTTAATGAACTGTTTCATTTTCCATAGAAGATGAAAGGCCCCCATTTTACAGTATTTAGTCAATTAACTTCCCTGTAACAACTCACCAATTATGTTACACTTAGTCTTGGAAACGATAAGCCATATGATCTGACCAAACCCCTCATGCACTAAATAGTAATAAAACCCAGCGGTGTAAAGTACTTAAGTAGAAATACTTTTAAGTACTACTTACGTAGTTTTTGGGGTATGTGTACTTTACTTTACTATTTATATTTTTGACAACTTTTACTTTTACTCCACTACATTCCGAAAGAAAATTATGTATTTTTACCCCATACATTTTCCCAGACCCCCAAAAGTACTCGTTACATTTTGAATGCTTAGCAGGACAGGAAAATGGTCCAATTCATGCACTTATCAAGAGAACATCCCTGGTCACCCCAACTGCCTTTGATCTGCCGGACTCACTAAACACAAATGCTTTGTTTTTAAATGATGTCTGAGTGTTGGAGTGTGCACCTGGCTATCGGTATATATATAAAAAAGCAAAAATATTGTGCAGTCTGGTTTGCTTATTATAAGGAATTAGAAATAATTTTTACTTTTACTTATGTTTTAACAATTACATTTACTTTTGATACTTAAGTATTTTTAAAACCAAATAATTTCAGACTTTTACTCTTGTAGTATTTTACTGAGTGACATTTTCTATTAACGTATATTTACTTTAACTCAAGTATGACAAGTGGTTACTTTTTCCACCACTGGAAAAACCTAAAAGTCTTTCCCATGTGATATCTGGAAGGGCAGGTATTTTAATGTCTGTCAGCAGTAAAATGTTATTTGATGCGATATGGATTTGCTAAGATAATTGGAGTGAAAACGTGTCATGGTCTTGCGTGTCTAGTCCATCACCCAAAGACAAAAGCACCTGAAAACGCATACCTAGGGGTAAATATCTCTTCCATGATAATCTCTCTCAACTCTAGTCATCTTGGGAGGAAAAGCTCCTAGGCTCAAACAGCTGCGCTATACTGTCGTTTGTACACCTTAGTGTCAATGGCAACAGTACAAGCTACAGCATAAGTCATACATAAGGATGGTGCATTCTGGTTTTAGTGCCCAGAGGCACAGCACTTCTCAGCAGTGTAATCCCTCTCGCTACGTGAGCATGGACAGGGCAGCATTATGAGCTGTTGCGGTCACACCATGGATATGGGCTGGGTTATTCATTATCCACCTTTTATCTAATATGCCATGAGGGCAAGGACTTTCTTTTTACTATTAAGCTCAAATCAATCTTGGTGCCTAAAAAACTTAACCCTGTCAGTGTCCACCAGCACATGAGCAACCAGCCAAACATCCTAGGCCCAAGGCCTCAGTTAATAAGTGCTGATTCAGCTGTCATTGATACAGTATTGCATGACATTATTACTTGACATTACAATATGTCTGTTACCTCAGGGTAAGATAAGAGGGTCAGCCCCCCCCCCCCCCCCCATAGAATTCTGTTCTCACTGAACTAACTGTCACTCTGGTATCCAACTGAACTGTTGGATGAACTGTATCCAACTGAATATGTTTCACCTGCAGGGTTTCATCCTATAGGGTTACTAATTACATCACAAGAAGTCAGGCATTCAAGATTCTTACACACCATACTCAAATGTGCTACTCTACATAATGAAATGTTGTTTTTATGAAAAGAGATTGTTTAATTCAACATTTTGAAGAAAGTACCAACAGACCAAATAAAATGTATGAAATGTCATATTTGCTTTAGGATTACTGCTGTTTAAATATTTGGGCATTTGGTCATGGTTTCAATGCAGCATAAAGACAGTACTGTCTGAGAGAAAATAATTCCATGTGAATTGAAGGAAAATAAGACAGTCAAACAAAGTGACTAGAAAAGTGTAAATAGAAAGTGTCACTCATGGATGACAGTTTCTGTTCTTCATCAGATATTATTTAAAAAAAATGTTTGTTCTTACTCATCTCATTTACTATGTCAATATATTAACAGTTTGCCATTGAGTTCGTTATTGTTTCCAATTGAGCCTCATAAGATACCAAATGATATTTAGGTGTATCCAGTATAAATCCCTTTATACAACATGACTGATGAAAGTCTTCCTTTGTTTTCTCCAGCACTGTTGAAGCTATGGGGAGTCCAGGCTGTGACCGCATGAGAAGCACAGTGCACCTACCCTTGATGAGTTTCAGTGACTACTCCCACAGTGGGTCTGCCCTGAGGGCCTGGGAGGAGGAGGACACCAAGCCGCCCCGGGGACTGATAAGTGTGCCTAAACACACAGCTCCTGAACGCAGCCTGCAAGGGGTCTTCCTGCCCTGCTTCGACATGCTCCTCACTGAAAACAGCTCGTGGCTGTTGAAGAAGTCTGAAGCAGCGCCCTCTGTGCTCCCCTGTAAGGCCCTGGAGCAGTGCCCTGTCATCAACAGCCAGGGCCTGGGGCTCCCCTCTGGGCTAGAGGGACAGGTTGAGGAACGCTGTCTGGAGCAGGTTCAGAGCATGGTGTTGGGAGAGGTACTGAAGGACATAGAGACTGCCTGCATACTGCTCAACATTACTCCAGGTAGGAAAACTGTTAAATTACCAAGCTATTGTTTGCCTATAATTTGTTACAATACCATGTTATTACCACCTTATCCTGTGCTATAAACTGCGCTACCGTTTCATATGTTAAGTTCTCCGAAAGGTATAGACCTCATGCCTCTATCAGTCTCAGGGTCTATTATGCTCACTAGAGTTGAGCATGTGACCTGTCACTGTCAGTAGATTGGCTGAGGATAAGAATAAAAGAGCACAGACAAAAGAGCACCTTTCATGCACTACTTTAACAGTTGAAGTACCCCCTTATGCACTATTGGATCTTACTTACAGCAAAGCAAACAAAACAGTGAAGGTCACCATTTAGGTTGGTCTTTCTTTATGCGACACTCCGACTTAATGGCAATGCCACTGACGATAGGCTAAACCCAATGAAAGGAAGTGTCTGAGGCCTCCCCGCCCTGTGCAAATGGCTCTGTTGACAATTCATCATTTCACACACTCACCAACTTGGTACCTGTCATAAAGCAACACAAATATGAGTTCAGAAGTTTCGTACAGTACAATGCACACACACCTCATCTCCTTCTCCTCAAAGGCTCCTTAAAGATGCACTAGCTCACATTTGAATAGGTAACCTATGCATTTGCATGAGTGCCAAAAAGGGATTTATATATAGACTAGATGACTGACGGGGTGCTGTTTTGAAGCTTCCGCGACTCCATCTTGACACTCCCCCACCATTTTTAAGCTATAGAAATGCATTTGTTCATGCTTACATTTGTTTTTGCCACATTTATTCTATCACAGACACCTTAATGCATACATTTAAATTATATTATGTCAGCTAAACATAAAAATAAAACATGAAAATATATATATACAGTTGAAGTCGGAAGTTTACATACACTTAGGTTGGAGTCATTAAAACAAGTTTTTCAACCACTCCCCAAATTTCTTGTTAACAAACTATAGTTTTGCAAGTCGGTTAGGACATCTACTTTGTGCATGATACAACAATTGTTGACACAACAATTTTCCAACAATTGTTTACAGACAGATTATTTCACGTATAATTCACTGTATCACATTTCCAGTGGGTCAGAAGTTTACATACACTAAGTTGACTGTGCTTTTAAACAGCTTGGAAAATTCCATAAAATGATGTAATGGCTTTAGAATCTTCTGATAAGCTAACTGACAGAATTTGAGTCGATTGGAGGTGTACCTGTGGATTTATTTCAAGGCCTACCTTCAAACTCAGTGCCTCTTTGCTTGACATAATGTGGAAATCAAAAGAAATCAGCCAAGACCTCAGAAAAAAAATTGTAGACCTCCACAAGTCTGATTCATCCTTGGGAACAATTTCCAAACACCTGAAGGTACCATGTTCATCTGTACAAACAATACTACGCAAGTATAAACACCATGGGACCACGCAGCCGTCATACCGCTCAGGAAGGAGACGCGTTCTGTCTCCTAGAGATGAACGTACTTTGGTGCGAAAAGTGCAAATCAATCCCAGAACAACAGCAAAGGACCTTGTGAAGATGCTGGAGGAAACAGGTACAAAAGTATCTATATCCACAGTAAAGCGAGTCCTATATCGACATAACCTGAAAGGCCGCTCAGCAAGGAAGAAGCCACTGCTCCAAAACCACCATAAAAAAGCCAGACTACTGTTTGCAACTGCACATGGGGACGATGATCGTACTTTTTGGAGAAATGTCCTCTGGTCTGATGAAACAAAAATAGAACTGTTTGGCCCTAATGACCATCGTTATGTTTGGAGGAAAAAGGGGGAGGCTTGCAAGCCGAAGAACACCATCCCAACGTGAAGCACGGGGGTGGCAGCATCATGTTGTGGGGGTGCTTTGCTGCAGGAGGGACTGGTGCACTTCACAAAATAGATGGCATCATGAGGACGGACAATGATGTGGATATATTGAAGCAACATCTCAAGACATCAGTCAGAAAGTTAAAGCTTGGTCGCAAATGGGTCTTCCAAATGGACAATGACTCCAAGCATACTTCCAAAGTTGTGGCAAAATGGCTTAAGGACATCTAAGTCAAGATATTGGAGTGGCCATCACAAAGACCTGACCTCAATCCTATAGAAAACAAGGAGGTCTACAAACCTCAGACAAACAAACTCAGTTACACCAGCTCTGTCAGGAGGAATGGGCCAAAATTCACCCAACTTATTGTGGGAAGCTTGTGGAAGGCTACCCGAAATGTTTGACCCAAGTTAAACAATGTAAAGGCAATGCTACCAAATACTAATTGAGTGCATGCAAACTTCTGACCCTCTGGTAATGTGATGAAAGAAATAAAAGCTGAAATAAATAATTCTCTCTACTATTATTCTGATATTTCACATTCTTAAAATAAAGTGGTGATCCTAACTGACCTAAAACAGGGAATTTTTGCAAGGATTAAATGTCAGGAATTGTGAAAATTGAGTTTAAATGTATTTGGCTAAGGTGTATGTAAACTTCCGACTTCAACTGTATATAAATATTTCCCCTAAAGTATATATTTTTAAAGTTAAAATGTTACTGTCCCTACTACAACAACAAAAATAATTAAATACATGTTATTTTGTCCTTGAAACATTTATCTGACTGTTCCTTCGGGGGAGTGCCAATATGGACGGCCGGTGGCTTCAATGCCTCTCACTGGGCAGTACATAGCATCAGCAATACAGTGTTTATATACATCATTGGTGCCAACAGTGCCATTGTATTTAACTGTATATATAACTTGCTGTGGATAAATGTTTACCATTATATTGGTCCATCATGAACAACTCATCTCCTGTGCAGACCCCATCGAGTGGAACTGTGGGAACGTCCAGAAGTGGCTGCTGTGGACAGAGCACCTGTACAGACTACCCCAGGTGGGCAAGGTGTTCCAGGAGCTCAGTGGGAAGGACCTGTGCTCCATGACAGAGGAGGACTTCAGGCAGCGCTCAATGCAGTGTGGAGACCTGCTGTACGCTCATCTGGACATCTGGAGATCAGGTAGAACAACTGACAACCTTCAATGGGTCTGTTTACTTGTACTGTGGTATATATAACATGGCATGTATTTCATCTTCGGTGTGGGTCATTCCATTGTAAAATTATTGTGTGTTTTATAGTCACAAGCTGAAGGAATACCTGGCTCATTCACTATACAGATTGTGCTGTAGTTTTCAGGTATTGTCTTGTGTTGAGATCACAAATGTGTAATTCTGTTCTATGTTATTTTTGTCACAGCTGCATGCATGAAGGAGCCCTGCACACCAGGAGATAACAGGTTACATGGTGCTGAGGAGTCGTGGCCAAAGGCAGACTCCTCCTGCTCAGGCCAGCCCATCCACCTGTGGCAGTTTCTTAGAGAGCTGCTCCTCAAGCCACACAACTACGGACACTGCATCCGCTGGCTCAACAAGGAGAAAGGTGAGTGGGCAGGGAGAAGCCATAAGGGTGGAGTGCATGCGGGTGTAGGTGTACATTTTAGGGCAACCCTCCTAGGTTTGAGGCTGAGGGTGTCCTAAAATGTACACCGTACGGGTGAGAAAAGTTTGCCATGGGAGCTGACTTGGGTTATTCAACATTGGGGCTTATCGTGCATTGGTTGCTGAAAAAGGTGAAATGTTCCATCTCTCAAAAATAGTTTTTCTTATAATCATCAGGAATCTTCAAAATAGAAGACTCGGCTTATGTGTCCAGGTTATGGGGCATCAGGAAGAACCGTCCAGCTATGAACTATGACAAGCTGAGTCGCTCTATCCGACAGTACTACAAGAAGGGCATCATCCGCAAGCCTGATGTGTCCCAGAGACTGGTCTACCAGTTTGTCCACCCTGTATGAAGCTGTGGGGCAGCCAGCCAGAAGAGAAGATTAGTGTTGATGATGACTGGAGACCACTATCTAGCCAAACAGGTTTTGGCAAAAGGGTTGTTTTAGCTCCAGCAACGCAATGTATAAACTGCCTCCTGCATTGTGCACTCCTGCCTAATTCCAATATTATTAGGTAAACTGATTGGATATGGGGTTTTGTCATTTTTTATTGCCACATTGCATTAGATATGCAAAGTTTTACATTTCAAATATTTCCAATACTAATTGTCCAATATTTAATTTTCACAAAGGTCAAAACCATATGTCTGTATTCTTTTTCTCTGATTGTGACTTCACATTACTGTAACCACCAGTATTGACTTTTTAAGGTGGTTCCTCTTTCATTTACACTACACAATGTCCCTCGGATATAAAAGCATTCGTACAGTCCATGGCATTTTGTTACATGCCGGGTGAATATTGGAGTGAATGTGTGCAATGTGTTTACTACTGATCTGTAGTGGTATTCCCATGTATGGGGCTCTTCATGAGTCACAAGTAACCACAGCTGTTAACCACACAGATCTGATGTTTACATTGGTAATTTTTTTTAAGTATAGAGAAATTATTTGACTTCGGTGCCCGTTCACTGGCGGAAGAATCAAGTCTAATAGGAATCTGTGAATACAGTAAACTACTGTAATATTAAGCATTTCAATATCATTGCCACATTTCAAGTGCTAGAATCCATATGTAGAGAGAAACACCAGTGATAGAAGCCCTGTTTATACCTGGTTCTAACATGCTGACTTTGTCCTGATCTTGTCCACATTCTGATTGTGCCCACATTTTTAGACAAGTGACGACGATTAAAAGAAACATTGTGATCAAATCTTATAAGTGTAAACAGGCAAGATCAGGTCAAGATCACGCCGAAGGACGTGTGTTAATAGCAGGTATTAACAGGGCTAGAGATTAGTGACTGAATACATACTGTACACATGTTAGAACATAATATTGAATATTTATAATGAGAGTGTGAGCAAGATGTCGTTTGTAAATATTTAGGTATAATGACCTAAAGCATACTGTATATCCTTCCATGTGTTTACATACTGAATGTGTCTAAAATAAAATGACACAATAATGTGTATTTTTCTGCTTTCTCATCAAGCACCCTGAGACTACAATCATACAATATCACAATGTACAGTCAAAATCAATTCAAGAAACACACAAATGACACAAAACGTTTTGTTTGTATTCTCAACAAACTTGTTTTCCCCTTTCAAACCAATATCGCAATATTGACACCATCACAACAACTTTGATTCAGGATTTTCATTACTATCATAATTATTAT
This sequence comes from Salvelinus fontinalis, assembly GCF_029448725.1. Taxonomy (NCBI): domain Eukaryota; kingdom Metazoa; phylum Chordata; class Actinopteri; order Salmoniformes; family Salmonidae; genus Salvelinus; species Salvelinus fontinalis. The sequence goes on from NC_074695.1 coordinate 28,804,633, forward strand.
CATAATCATAATCATCTTTATGCATATTTAAATGAACCTTTTGTTACATTAAGATGAACAGGCACTACACCAGTTAGGAGATCAAATTACATCACTAACTAGAAACATACATACACTGCTAATACAGGGGTTTCACGACATGAGCCGTGTCCCCCTTGTGTGCATAAGGAAGAGAAAAATCAACATAAAAAAGCATTTACATATACACTGTTTTTACTGCCTCAACATAGTTAGGTTTCCTTTCCAACTCAACACAGTTGTACAGTTACAATAGAATATAATCTTTAAATTACATCATCATATACAAATTTGACAGCGTGGGGTAACGTCACGCTCTGGTACATTGACAATTCCATTGCAATGAAATTCATACGATATGGTACCTATTACTTAATATGCTTTTCCATTGCTGTTATTTTGTTGTAACACATTTACATGTATGACACTACATTTTTCTTAGTATTCGATCACTTGCATTTTTTTTCTTTTTTTTCTTTACAATTACACAACTCATGATGATAAGGATTTTTGCCCCCAAAATATATACCCGAGATGTTTGTGTGTTCCTGTGTGTGTGTGTGTGTTCCTGTGTGTGTGTGTGCGTGTGTAAAGGACATAGGATATCTTGATGATATTAGTTATTTTTGCTAGGCTGGACAGCTTACACTAATACACATTACTTGTGAGCTGGTGATGTGATCTCTCAACAGTGATACCAAGACCTGGTGAAGTCTCCTCTTAAGCCTTAACCTAAACACATCCTGTCGTTAGAAAATGTTCTACGACATCAAACTTGAAGAGAGACCTACTGTATAACCTCATGTTCATGAGCATTCTGCTCTCACAACATCATTGCATGTGTGATTTAAATAGCTTACCATTGGCAACAATATTTGCATCGGACAACATCTGATAAGTTAGATTTCTCAACAAGTACTGTAGTGTTTTCTGTATATTTAAGCAATAAGGCACGGGGGGGTGTGGTATATGGCCAATATACCACGGTTAAGGGCTGTTATTATGCACGACGCAACTCGGAGTGCCTGGATACAGACCTTAGCCGTGGTATATTGGCCACATACCACAAACCCCAGAGGTGCCTTATTGCTATTATAAACTGGTTACCAATGTAATTAGAACAGTAAAAATACATGTGTATTCAAAGCAGGGGCTGCATTAGGTGTGAGCATGTGAAGTATACTACTGGGAGCAATCTAAAGTAGAGTTAATTACTGTAGACAAAGAAATGATTTCTGATATACTGTGGTCACTGTTGTATGCAACTGGCCTACCTGGTTAAATAAAGGTGAAATAAAAAATGCTCTTGTCTTCCCCCATGTGGATCGCCTATTGAATGAACACAGAAATATTCAGAGGACAGGAAGCAGTTAGTTGCATGAGTTGCATCTTGACAAGAAAATCCTTGACAGGGTTATGTGATATGTGAGTTATTGCATGTATAGAGAGAGTTTTATGCATTTTCGGATTTCGGTCATTCTTTGGCCTAAGTAGGTAAATGGGCTCAAAACCACTTTTTTTCTGGTAGCGTTCTGTATGACAATGGAACAAAACATGCCTAGTTAAATACAGCATGTCTCCTTCCATGCCCCTACAATAGTACATTCATGTCCACGTTTCCATTTTAAGACAAGGATCTGCAGCATGGTACCGTCAAGATTGATGTTCCTATTTTACCAGGAGACAACCATCGAACAGTAACATAGTTCAAAACCATTTTTCCTATATGCTGTTATCCCCCTACAGCAGGAAAACAACTAAATTCACATTAAATGTGCCTGAATACATCACCTGAACAATCAAATTGTCCAAAACGTTCTTGCCAGCACTGACAGATTAAATCAAAGCAAGCTGGTGATAATACCTTGCCTACTGACCCTAAAATGCAGAAGTTCCCTCACAGGTATTCTAGATATTACACAGCAATAGATCCAAATGAACAGATATTCTAAAAATACCTCGCAATTAACAGAAATGAGATGTTATGATTCAATGGTGGTGATGGGAAGAGAGAGAAAAAAATCTATCCAGCCTCTCCACTTCCGGGTATGAAGGCAGACACAAGCTCATAGTGTTATTCCAATGCTGTGTCTGTGTCTAATGGTGAACTCTGGTCCTCTGCATTGGTCATATCAGGGGATTAGTTGCATCTTGTAGCCTTAATATGGCTTGGAGGTTAAGGGAATGCATGTTGCATAGCACATGCTGCTATTGCAAACCAATTGAGAAACAGAGACAAACAGATACTGTACCACTGCACAACTGGTAAAAGGGATGAGACCAAATCACAAAAGAGAAAATAATAAAATCTAGGATACATTTTGTGGTACTTTTAACACTACACAGCATTCCCAATGTAAGGAGGAGGACTGAACACACAGCATCGAAACTGCTACACAAAACGGTGTCATATATACACAACGCAAGCTGAGTAGCTTGTTCTGGTTAAACCGGCAGGTAAATAGAATTGGTTACATTATCGTCACACTGTTATAGGAGAATATACTGCAAAAACGTTGAATCATCTGCATGATCTTTATATTGAACACAGCTACACAAATGTGTCCCTGCATTGGCTTGATGTTACAGTATGTTTGAGTGTGTGTACACTGGAATAAATGCTGCTCCTGTTTTAGTGTTTATGTCCTCCTCACTCCAAATACTGGATAAATATAATATAATATACTACTAATATACTAAGATTTTATTTAGGCAAGACTCTGATTGGCGCATCTGTTGGGCAAGGGATGTGTTGCTCGTAAGTCTCTGGCTATGTGCAGTGCGATTGGATGAGACAGTCCGAGCTGCCTCCAATGGCATGTCCTCCTCCTTTGGGGTCATTAGATCTCCTCAACGTAATTGGCCGGGTACAGTCCCTCTCGGCCTGTATCCAGGCGACCTCTACACCAGCCTTGGTCATCTTCATCCTCAGTCTTGGTCAGTTCATCACCTGTGAAGAACATATGTACATTACTCCTTAAAACTTCTTGTCAATACGGGGGCGCTGTTTTCACTTTGGAAAAAATCGTGCCCAAATGAAACGGCCTCGTACTCTTTTCTATATCATACAATATGCATATTATTATTACTATTGGATAGAAAAGACTCTCAAGTTTCTAAAACTGTTTGAATTATATCTGTGAGTAAAACAGAACTCATTTTGCAGCAAACTTCCAAATAGGAAGTGAAAAATCTGAAAACGAGGCTCTGTTTCAGGGCCTGCCTATTGAACTGGCTTTTATTTATCGATATGCATGCACTTCATACGCCTTCCACTAGATGTCAACAGGCAGTGGAAGATGGAATGGGGTGTCTAGCTTGATCTGAGGTCGAATGAGAGCTTTTGGAGTGACAGGTCCGGAATTTTCTTTGTCTTCCAAGGCGCGGAGCTCGACATTGTCTTCTGAAAAGCGTTTTGTTTACACGGCGAATATCTCCGGCTCTGATTTTATTTGATACCTATGATAATAACATCATAAAGTAGGTTTTTTCAACCGAGTTTTATCAGTTTATTCAACATTTATTGGGACTTTTGGAGTTTTCCGTTCTTTGCGTCAAGAGAGGATGGGAATGTTAGCAACCTTGGCTAGCATTGTGGCGCGAATTCGACAGAAGAAATGGACATTCTAAAACCAAACAACGATTTATTCTGGACCAAGGACTCCTTGTACAACATTCTGATGGAAGCTCAGCAAAAGTAAGAAAACGTTTATGATGTTATTTCGTATTTCTGTGTAAAATGTTGAGTCCTATTCTCCGCCGTTTTGGTGAGCGCTGTCTCGCAATAACGCAAGCTGTATGTTATGGTAAAGTTATTTTTTTTAAATCTAACACAGCGGTTGCATTAAGAACCAGTGTATCTTTCATTTGCCATACAACAAGTATTTTTATGTAAAGTTTATGATGAGTTCTTTGGTCAGATTAGGTGAGTGTCCAAAATATCTCCGGAGATTCTGGTGAATCGATGCTACGTATTCACAATGTATAATCAGGATTTGTAGCTCTAAATATGCACATTTTCGAACAAAACATAATTGTATTGTATAACATGATGTTATAAGACTGTCATCTGATGAATTTGTTCAAGGTTAGTGATTCATTTTATCTCTATTTTGTCGGTTTTGTGCAAGCTATTTTTTGCGGGGAGTAAATTGCGTTGTGTGTTTGGCTACTGTAGTGAGCTAATAGAAATATATATTGTGTTTTCGCTGTAAAACACTTTAAAAAAATCGGAAATATTGGCTGGATTCACAAGATGTTTATCTTTCATTTGCTGTACACCATGTATTTTTCATAAATGTTTTATGATGAGTATTTATATATTTCACGTTGCTCTCTGTAATTATTCTGGCTGCTTTGGTGCTATTTGTGATTGTGGCTGCAATGTAAAACTATGATTTATACCTCAAATATGCACATTTTCGAACAAAACATAAATGTATTGTATAACATGTTATAAGACTGTCATCTGATGAAGTTGTTTCTTGGTTAGTGACTAATTTTATCTCTATTTTGTCGGTTTTGAGAAAGCTACCTATGCGGTGGAAACATGGTGAAAATATGCGGTTGTGTGTTTGGCTATTGTGGTTAGCTAATAGAAATACATAGTGTTTTCGCTGTAAAACATTTTAAAAATCGGAAATGATGGCTGGATTCACAAGATGTTTATCTTTCATTTGCTGTATTGGACTTGTGATTTCATGAAAATTATATTATATGATATCCCTGTCCCGTTAGGCTAGGCTATGCTAGTCAGCTCTTTTGATGAGGAGGATCCCGGATCCGGGATGGGTATTAAGTAAAGGTTTTAATCAACATGCATTCTATGCTCTTTTCCATGGTCAATAGTACATCTGGTCACCTTCATCGTTTCCTTTATCATGTCACTATTAGCAAAGATCAGGCAGGATGTGCACCATGTGGTTATGAAGGCCCTACTAACACCATCTAACATAGGGACATTCAGAAGACAATTGCTAATAACTAGCAGGTGCCTGTAATTGAAGGAAGTGGAATATGGCCATTATTGACTAACCACTACTATCTTCCTCCAGGAATAGAGGGGCTTCGAAATGGGATGAACAGAGATAGCGGGACATTTCCTGAGACCTCATCTCCACCCCCCTATCAAGCCAGCCTGTCCATGATACACCATGTGATACTGATAGTGTCAGTTACAGAGTTTGGCTCACACTGTTGGACTCAAGAATAGGCTTTAGCTGCAAATGCATTGTAGCCAAATGAAGAGACATCAAAGATGGTGAAGTGTTGTCGTTGCTTACCAGCTTTGAAGGTGAGTTCGTCTTGTTCCTGTCCGTCATAATCATACAGAGCACGCACTCGGACCCCGGACGCGGTCCCGGTCCCAGCACCTCCTTTCCCTGCACTGCCAGAGTCTTCCTCGAAGGAGTTTCCATTTCCACCCCCGTTGGTCTCACCGCCTGAGTAGGCTGCAGGCGCATCGTCATCGGACCACTCAGTGGAGTAGGCCTGGTTCTTTTCATAGCTGCTCACACTGCAATGGAAGAGTTAGGGAAGATACAGGGGTTTGATCGGGAGAATTTAATCAAAAATACAAACATTACTGTACCGTAGACTAGAGCAACTGTTATTAACAGAGTGAATGAAATACATAAATAATCAACATCAATCCAGTCAATTATATGGAGACTGCAAAAAAAGTAATGGCATCATGTTAGATCCCAGGGTGTATGATACAATTTAAATAGTTGGACTAGGGTAGGTCCTGGCGTGGCAGTAGCTGGTGTGTAGCGGTAGATGGTTTGTGTGGCGGTAGCTGGTGTGTGACAGTAGCTGGTGTGTGACGGTAGCTGGCGTGTGGTGGTAGATGGTGTATGTGGCAGTAGCAGGTGTGTGGCAGTAGCAGGTGTGTGTGGCAGTAGCTGGTGTGTGTGGCAGTAGCTGGTGTGTGTGGCAGTAGCTGGTGTGTGGCAGAAGTAGCTGGTGTGTGGCAGAAGCTGGTATGTGGCATTAGCTGGTGTGTGGCAGTAGCAGGTGTGTGTGGCAGTAGCAGGTGTGTGGCAGTAGCAGGTGTGTGTGGCAGTAGCTGGTGTGTGTGGCAGTAGCTGGGTTGTGTGGCATTGGCTGGTGTGTGTGGCAGTAGCAGGTGTGTGGCAGTGGTGTTTGATCAGTGTTTTGGTCCTCTCACCTGCCACGGTCACCAGGTGGTGCCACATGATCAGCGCTGATGCTGATCAATTGAAGGAAGACAGAAAAACAAATGATATGGCATCATAGGAGATATCGATATGAACCCTGGCATGTCATTGTGTGTGTGTGTGTGTGTGTCAGTAGTAGTTTGACCAGTGGAGTGGTCCTCTCACCTGCCACGGTCTCCAGGTGGTGCCACATGGTCAGTGCTGGGGGTCGGTGGGGCCCCAGCCGGCTTCTGCACCTTCTCCCTCTTAACAACAGCAGCAGTAGCATCTGGGTTGTACTCCTGGGGGTCAGAGCAGAGGATTAATACTTCTGAAAGTCTATACTGAAGCAGAGCCTCAGATCTGGCCAATGTCCTTAACTTTTCCTTTTAAATCAGAAAGTAGGCTAAATCAACAATCTTACAAATACAAGAAACTCTATTAAGAAGTCGTATCAAAAAGCAATATTTGCATCTGGGGGGGAATTAATAAAAAAATACCTGAACCTTTGTTACATGTTGTAAATAATCCTGAAAAGCAAGTATATGGATGAAATACAGAGTATATAGGCCGCAGTACCTCGAACATTGGCCAGTTCATATGCATGCCAGGGCCATGGTGGTTGCCAAACCACTGCAGGTCCTCCTGTGTGTTGGCACCCAGGATGGTGCGCTCCAGTTCTCTGTATACTGTGCCATAGCTGGGGAGAGGAGGACAGAGAGCACATTGTGACACGCAGAGAGAGACGGAGCCTGTTTAACTAAGCAATAAGGCCCGAGGGGGTGTGGTATATGACCAATACACCACGGCTAAGGGCTGTTCTTATGCACAACGCAACGTGGAGTGCCTGGATACAGCCCTGACTGTTTTGTCATACCCATGGTATATGGTCTGATATACCATGGCTGTCAGCCAATCAGCATTCAGGGCTTGAACCACCCAGTTTTTATGAGACAATAACACATTAGGGCTGCCAGCGCCAACTGTCCAGCACTAATGGTGCTGTTTCCTGTAGAGTTTCTAGCTGTTTATGAAGCTCCACTACTCAGAACAGGGTGGAATAATTGAAAGACAAAGCCATTCGGTCAAATCATAGCATGTGGTGAAGCTACACTGAACATAGACAGTACATTTGCATTCAAATTGACGTAGTGAGGTGTAGTCGTGACAGATGGGTATTATTTCACCAGAAGGTGGAGACAAAAACACAGAATAACTGACAGTCAAGCCCTACAAATGACGACATTTCATGGTGATACTGCCAAGAATTGAGAAGTAAGATGCTTTAATGGACAATAAAATGGGCGATTCAAATGCATCCACAGCACATAAAAGTTACAAGTGACTTTTCTCTTTTCACCGCTGTCACTGGGACACTGTCTGTATTTGCATAACTGTATTAGAGGGAGCTGAGGACTGGGTTTTTAGCTATTAGCTTACCATTACCCTGTCTATGGTTGATTTATGGGTTATCACCAATACTGTGGTCCGAAAGGCCCATGTTAGTACTCCACACCACACCATAAAAGCCGATACTCATCCTCCATTCAGATCATAAACCAAGACTATGCATCCAGGAAACAGCTTGAATTAACTCCTTATTCCAATCACCATGGAACCTGGCTTTGTATCACATGCAATTTGATCCACAGTCAAGAATATGACAAGAGTTCACTCTGACATGATGCAATTTGGCTGAAATGTCATTAACTGCATCCTCTGTATAATTGGTGTTGTCTCTGAAAGACTGAAATGTGTTGAAATTAATCTATTTGAAAGGAACTGTAATGAAAGCAACATCATAAGCACATTGGAGTAAATTCCCTCTGAATGTAATATTTCAACTAATCCATAGACTCGACTAATAACAAAAAGGAATGCCAACGAGCGCTTAAAGAAGAGATCAATACTGTAATGAAGGTATTCTGACTATATTAGATACACTAATGTAGAACATCTTTTCAAGGCAGATTTGCTGTTGTGTAGATGACTCCAAGTCGATAATATGTACATACGTATACGTACTGTACCAACTGAAAATGAAGACAAACATGTTTTTCCTCTATAACCTTTCAATTCAAAGGCCATGTGGGAGGAAAGGTTGATGGAGGTGATTTAATACAGCAGGATGGGCTACAGTATGTATGGGACGATAGAGGATAACACCAGTCACTGACCTTTGGTTCTCAGTGAGATTGAGGTGGCGTTTGATGTCCAGCAGGATCTCCTTGAGGAAGGTGAGCCTTTTGACCTCGTGCTGCTGGCACTGGTCAAACACCTGCTCCATGCTCTCCTGGTACGGGGGAGTGACAGCACTCAGCTCTGACAGAGACTTCTCATACTTCTCCTTAGCCTGGAGGAAGACAAGGACAATATCAGCTCTGACAGAGACTTCTCATACTTCTCCTTAGCCTGGAGGAAGACAAGGACAATATCAGCTCTGACAGAGACTTCTCATACTTCTCTTTAGCCGGGGGGATGATAAGGACAACACGAGGAGTTGGACACAGTGTATTTCATCCACAAGAGGTAAGAAGAGCTATGTTACTGCAGACAGATGTAATGTATCAATATAATCAACAATAGGCAGTGCAAACATTTCTGCTATTTTTGCTACCAGAGCTCTGTGAATAGAGTGGGAGATCCACCTTCATGGATGATTGTGGTGGCAGGTAGACTAATGGTTAGAGCATGGGGCCAGTAATCGAAATGGCCTGGATCGAATCCCCGAGCTGACAAGGTAAAAATCTGTCGTTCTGCCCATGAACAAGGCAACTGTTCCTAGGCCGTCATTGTAAATAAGAATATGTTCTTAACTGACTTGCCTAGTTAAATAAAATAAATGTCCTGTCTGATCACTAGAGTAATCTGCCACACTGAGTCGTCCACACTGCGTTGATTCTGTTTTTCACAGCTTATTTCACTTAAGCCGCTAACAGAAACAGACTAATGTACTTAGTATACTGCAATAACACACACACTATGGTGTTAATAGCACCATATATATTTTAAAACAGATGGAATGACACTAGATAACATGGAATTTTCTCCTGTTTGATATGGAGAACGTCAAATGGCATCGTGTAAATTCAGCTCGAAGTCTTACCTCTCATACATTTGTACAGAAAAGGTTGTCATGTCATTTTGTTGCTCTATCTTCCATTTGTCAGACCCTGAGCCTCTCTGTCTCACCTTCTGAACATCGTGTTTGCACTTGTCTGTTTTCTCGTGGAGTTTCTTCTGCTGGTCAGTTGTGACGGAGGCCTGTGTCTTCCCATCTGCCTCGCGGGTGGCGGCCAGTTTCTCCTCCTTACACGCCATATGATATGTTTTCTTAGCGGTCTCCATCTGTGGAAACACATACAGAATCTTAGTATCCCTATAGATAAACGGTATAAATACTAATACATCTAAGCATGACAGTGACTTAATTGAGTTACTTTCGCAAAGGCAATGTTGTTCTCTGATGCTAAGCTTGGATGAGTGATGCAGCAAGAGTCATTATGGTACACAAAACAGAACTAACACATATGCCAATAGCTACAGTACCTAGCTGTTTGGCAGAGCAATTTGTATGTTGACTCAGATGTAGGTAAAACAGCCATTGTTTTGAAGATGGCCTCTGTAAACCCTATTAGGGCTGATTCAAGTGGGTCCTAGTCCAAGGACAACTGTGTAGTGTGCATCACCTATCCTACACACATGCAGTACCTTTGCAGCCATACACACTCTTCGGGAAAAAGGAGCTAACTAGAACCTTAAAGGGTTCTTCGGCTGTCCCCATAGAAGAACCCTTTGTATTCCCTTTTTCATTTCAGGTAGAACCCTTTTGGTTCCCTTTCAACAGAGGGTTCTACCTGGAACCAAAAAGGGTGCTCCTATGGGGACAGCCGAAGAACCCTTTTGGAAACCTTTCTTCTAAGAGTGCAGACTGATGCACAGCCAAATGAACTAATCTAACCAGCTGTGGTCTCAGAGATCAGTCATGAAGACAGCCAAGTGCATCAAATGCCTACTCACATATCAAATATACATATACAATATGTACCCTATATTGGATTTAAGAATAAAGTGGTTTTCCTGTTAGAAATGCAAGTACACATGGAAGATACAACAGATCCCCTTCCCTAACCCTTCCAGTCAATTTACCTCTTTGAGTTTCTTGGCCCATGGTTTCTGGGCCTTCTTGAAGCCCTCGTCGGCCTCTTTGGCCTCCTTGAAGCCTCCGATCATCTGCTTGTGGTACGCCTCCTTCTGCCAGTTCTTGACCTTCTCCAGGTCTTCGTTGAGCAGGCCGTTCTTCACCTCCTGGTGCAGCTCACTCACCTTCTCAGCCTCGGTCATCACACCCAGCCACGCCCTCTCCACGGTGCCATACTGTGGTCCTGGGGTTAGAGAATATCACACGGGGACATTCAATCAGAACATATAGATGGCAGAAAAATATGATGGAAAATATGACCGTGACCAACTCAGTGTTAGCCCTGAGATTGGAAGGTTGGGAATTTGATCTCTGACCAAGTCATACCAAAGACTGTAAAAATGAGACCCAATGCACCTGTGCGTGGCACTAAGCATTAAGGAGATAGATTGGGGTTAAGGCCCTGCGATAGACTAACATCCTGTCCAGGGGGTGTACTTGTACATCAAGCTGACTCACTCTACAGAATCAGGAAATAGGCTCCTGCTCCTATGAGGTGTTCCGGCTCATGCAAGGCTACTTACATTCAATCAAAACATATAGGTTTCAGAAAATATGATTGTTGTCATCTTACAGAAAACACTCACAATACAGCTGAGCAGTGAGACGAAGGAAATGAATTTAACATGGGATGAAGACCTCAAAACAGACTGCAACAAAAGCCACCATATGAGTAGCTTCTAATCCACACAGTAAGATTTGGTTCATTGATTGAACCTCTCCAATCCCGATGCTGACCTTTCTCGATCAGCTGTCTCCATCTCTTGGACCAGGCGGTCAGCTGGTCACCATAGGCCTTCTCAATCTTGGCACGTTCCTGAAGGCAGCCCATGAGGTCATTGCAGAGCCGGTGGCCGTCGTCAATCCGCTTGACGGCACGCTTGTAGTTCCCCACCTGAGAATAGTGAGAGATTATATTAAAGGTCCAAGTTACATAAAATAGGAAAACACAAGGCTTCCCTTGAATTGACATACTGGTATCAATGATTGAGGATGAGGATGCAGTCATTTGCACACAAAAAAATATTGCAAGTGCAATACGCCAAATCTCTAAGACCACGAAGATATTTTGAGATGGAAATAACTAATCTGATGGGCCAACATAAACTGTAAATTAATTTCCTTTCTTGAGAGAGTCAAATTAGAAATGTAGTCAAATGAAGTTAAATACTACAACTCTGATGTAGTGATGAAAATGATATATTATCTATTAATACCCTTGAGTAACAAAGTATCATCTGTACTCTCTTTCATCATTCTCATACTACCTTAAGAGATGCCACCTTAAGAGATGCCACCTTAAAGACGTCATCCAGTGATTTTGGAACTATTCCTGCTGAAAAGTGATATCCCAAGAATAATGACAGTAAATTATACACACTAAAGGGTCAAAAAATATGTTTTTAGCAAAATAGTGTTTTTTAGACACCTGCAAACTTCAAGGAGTAGGCCATTCTATGAGTTGCTCTGATGGTGACTTTGTGATGTCATCGGCCTCCCCCTTGCTTGAGGAAAAATAGATGAGCGATAGAGAACAGAATAGGAAAGGCCCACCCCCCACTTGTGCCATGTCAGGAGGATACCTGGACCACCTTTTGAGATGTGCCTTTTATGAAGTAAATCAGGTCTTAAATGAGGTGAAAGGGAGTCTGGAATAGGACTTTATTATACGCAGTACAGAGATCTGAGGCCCCTCCCCCCAGTGCCTGCAGGAGGCGTGAGCTCATGGTGCATGACGGAGGGGGGGGGGGGGGGGGGGCTCGTGCCTGTGCATGTGTAGTTATGCAATTGCAGCGGCTTTGTGTGAGTGTGTGTGCGCTCTGTGTGTGTGTGTGTGTGTGTAATGGCCCGTGCATGTATGTGTGTTTGTCCCTGTGTGTGCGCGCACACGTCTGTGTGTGTGCGCGCACATGTCTGTGTGTGTGCTTGTGCACTGTGACTGCTATAATCCTGTACTCTGCTCTAATGCAGGCAGACAGATTATCAGGGATAGGACACTGACAGGATGAGGCAGAGACAGGAATGCAGCCCACAGTCACAGACCACTCTGTCCATTCAGACAGGATGGGCCCTGGGCTGGGTGGGACAGGTGTGGGGTACAGGGTACAGTGATTGCATCTGATTGCAGCAACAACAACCCGACACACACAAACTTGAGTTCTCCACTTCAGGTTATCAACAGTGTCTGTAACCATACATTGTCCTCTGTGTAAGATTAAAAACAAAGCCCCTTTGATCAGAGTTGACAGTATATAGATGATATACAGATTTGTATTTGGTGTGTTTTTTGTCAGATATGTGCTTTTCATATCAAAACATCTAGCCCTGTGAGAGTCATTATGCTATTCACTATGCTGTGGCCGGGGCTTTCTTGGCCACATAGAGATCTATACAGGGCAGGTGCATGTGGGCTGAATGGCTCCCTCAGTGCTGCTTCTAACTGAGAGGCTCTGTCTGTCTGTGTGTCTGTGATCCTCCTCCATACGATCACACAAAAGGGTCTCTGTGTTCAGTGAATTCATTAGCACTAATTGGATATGTTCTGTGCAACAACAACAATATCAACGCATTGGAATTATCAACCATATTCCTATGGATCTTCGCGGAAATGAAATGACCTATTGTATCATGTTTGTTTTCTGTTGTCAATAACCTTTTCAAACAGAGAAAAGAAAATGGAGACAGTCATGTCCATGTTTAATGTCTTCTAAAGAGGGATTGTTGTGTGTGACTTGTCTTATAAAGGTCGATAGGTTTTCCTTCATAGCCCAGAAGAACAGTATGGATGTTTTTTTCTGAAGTACCTCCCAAAAGCTGTCCATAGCGTCGTCAGCAGCAGCAGCAGATTCATCGTAGGACCCCGACATTTTCCTGGTTGTGGCAAAGCAGGCTAAACTCTAAATGTGTCAGCAGCAGAGCTGGGTTCCTCATGCACTGGAAGAGAAAGAGAGAAAGAGGAGAAAAGGAGGAAAGAGTGAGAATGCATAGATATAAGTTACACAAAGAAATGTATAAAATGCAATACAGTAGAACATCCTACACTCTTAGAAAAAAAGGTGCTATCTAGACCCTAAAACTATTCTTCGGCTGTCCCTATAAGAAAACCATTTGAAAAACCCTTTTTGGTTCCAGGTAATGAAATCCAAAATAGTTCTACCTGGAACCAAAAAGGGTTCTCCTATGGGGACAGCCAAAGAACCCTTTTGGAACCGTTTTTTCTAAGAGTGTACAACATTCATCATTTACGACATGATGTGATATGATATACAATACTTGGGCTCTCTATGGTATTCAGAAACCATGTTTTCCATAACCACTCAATGAGCAGCACTGATGAAAGGCTTCCTTTGGAGGCTCTGAGACAGCTCTAATAATAAGGTAAACATAGTATTCTGTCCCCATGAATACTGCTCCCTGGCCCCAGGGAAGAGAAAGGCCATTTTCCACATGCCTGTCCCAGAAACCATAGCACAAACACCACAGGGCACAGGGCACACAGCATCACTGTCATCATGGAGGTATGACCCTGCATTGTACTACATAGTAGCTATGCATAAAGCGTTCCTCTACCCTGACATATTCCATCTGGAAGACTGTAACACTACACATTGACTGCACACAGACATGTAGGCATACAAACACACATGCACGTGTGCAAACGCACGCAAGGCGTGAGCACATTGACACAAGCACACACATGGACACAGACACACACACCTGGAATTCCGTTTGGAAAATGTGTCGCCAGACAACGTGATCGGGAAGATTTTAATTTACCTGCCATTTGCAAAATTTACCGGACCCATATGCATTGGGTGCATAACCCATTAGTTCGTCCATCAACAGAGTTCAGAATTATAGAAATCCCATTTAGATTATGGAAATGTTTCTAACAGAATGTGCAACTCATGTAATGAAGCAGCCAATAAAACGTAATTTTCAAATATTTGCCAAAATACAATTCGCAGGAAAACACCATTCTAAACAGTTGAGTATAATTTTAAATGTTGAGACAAGAAGGGAGGTGTGTGTGGCAAAGATACAGACGAGTCTCTCTCCAGAATGGCTCAACTGTCTCTTGCCAATTCTTGCACATTCATTGTGAATTGTCTGCCCTTTGATAAACATGTTTTATCAATTCCCCATTACATACAGTACCAGTCAAAAGTTTGGACACACCTACTCATTCAAGGGTTTTACTTTATTTATTAGACTATTTTCTACATTGTAGAATAACAGTAAAGACATCAAAACAATGAAATAACACATATGGAATCATGTAGTAACAAAAAAAGTGTTAAACACATCAAAATATATTTTATATTTGAGATTCTTTAAATAGCCACCCTTTGTCTTGATGACAGCTTTGCACACTCTTGGCATTCTCTCAGCCAGCTTCACGAGGTAGTCACCTGGAATGCATTTCAATTAACAGGTGTGTCTTCTTAAAAGTTAATTTGTGGAATTTATTTCCTTCTTAATGCGTTTGAGCCAGACAGTTGTGTTGTGACAAGGTAGGGGTGGTATACATAAGATAGCCCTACTTGGTAAAAGACCAAGTCCATATTATGGCAAGAACAGCTCAAATAAACAAAGCCAAATGACAGTCCATCATAACTTTAAGACATGAAGGTCAGTCAATCCGGAGAATGTCAAGAACTTTTAAAGTTTCTTCAAGTGCAGTCGCAAATACCATCAAGAGCTATGATGAAACTAGCTCTCATGGAGGACCGCCACAGGAAAGGAAGACCCAGAGTTACCTCTGCTGCAGAAGATAAGTTCATTAGAGTTAACGGCACCTCAGATTACAGCCCAAATTAAGGGTTCACAGCATTAAAGTAACAGACACATCAACAGCAACTGTTCAGAGGAGACTGTCACGCCCTGATTAGTTTCACCTGTCCTTGTGATTGTCTCCACCCCCCTCCAGGTGTCACCCATATTCCCTATTACCCTCAGTGTATTTATACCTGTGTTCTCTGTTTGTCTGTTGCCAGTTCGTCTTGTTTAGTCAAGTCAACCAGCATGGTTTTTCTGTGCGCCTGCTGTTTCCAAGTCTCTGTTTTTCTAGTCCTCCCGGTTCTGACCTTTGCCTGCTCTGACACTGAGCCCGCCTGCCTGACCATTCAGCCTGCCCTGACCTCGAGCCTGCCTGCCACTCTGTACCTCCTGGACTCTGACCTGGTTTATGATCTTTTGCCAGTCCCTTGTTTTATAATAATTATCAGAGACTCGAACCATCTGCCTCTCATGTCGGCATCTGGGTCTCACCCTGTATCGTTATAGAGACTGCGTGAATCAGGCCTTCATGGTCAAATTTCTGCAAAGAAACCACTACTAAAGGACATCAATAAGAAGAGACTTGCTTGGACCAAGAAATAAGAGCAATGGACATTAGACCTGTGAAAATCTGTCCTTTGGTCTGAAGAGTTCAAATTTGAGATTTTTGGTTCCGACCACCGTGTCTTTGTGAGACGCAGAGTAGGTGAACGGATGAACTCTGCATGTGTGGTTCCCACTGTGAAGCATGGAGGAGAAGGTGTGATGGTGTGGGGGTGCTTTGCTGGTGACACTGTCTGTGATTTATTTAGAATTCAAGGCACAATTAACTAGCATGGCTACCACAGCATTCTGCAGCAATACGCCATCCCATATGGTTTGCGCTTAGTGGGACTATCATTTGTTTTTCAACAGGACAATGACCCAACACACCTCCAGGCTGTGTAAGGGCTATTTGACCAAGAAGGAGAGTGATGCAGTGCTGCATCAGATGACCTTGCCTCCACAATCACCTGACCTCAACCCAATTGAGATGGTTTGGGATGAGGAAAAGCAGCCAACCAGTGCTCAGCATATGTGGGAACTCCTTCAAGACTGCTGGAAAAGCATTCCTCATGAAGCTGGTTGAGAGAATGCCAAGAGTATGCAAAGCTGTCATCAAGGCAAAGGATGGCTACTTTGAAGAATTTAAAATATATTTTGATTTAATACTTTTTTGGTAACTACATGATTCCATATACAGTTGAAGTCGGAAGTTTACATACACTTAGGTTGGAGTCATTAAAACTTGTTTTTAAACCACTCCACAAATTTCTTGTTAACAAACTATAGTTATGGCAAGTCGGTTAGGACATCTACTTTGTGCATGACACAAGTAATTTTTCCAACAATTGTTTATAGACAGATTATTTAGCCTATAATTCACTCTATCACAATTCCAGTGGGTCAGAAGTTGACATAAACTAAGTTGACTGTGCCTTTAAACAGCTTGGAAAATTCTAGAAAATTATGTCATGGCTTTAGAAACTTCTGATGGGCTAATTGACATAATTTGAGTCAATTGGAGGTGTACCTGTGGATTTATTTCAAGGCCTACCTTCAAACTCAGTGCCTCTTTGCCTGACATCATCTGAAAACAAAAGAAATCAGCCAAGACCTCAGAAACAAAATTGTAGACCTCCACAAGTCTGGTTCATCCTTGGGAGCAATTTCCAAACACCTAAAGGTACCACATTCATCTGTACAAACAATAGTACGCAAGTATAAATACCATGGGACCACGCATCCGTCATACCGCTCAGGAAGGAGACGCGTTCTGTCTCCTAGAGATGAATGTACTATAGTGCGAAAAGTGCAAATCAATTCCAGAACAACAGCAAAGGACCTTGTGAAGATGCTGGAGGAAACAGGTACCCAAGTATCTATATCCACAGTAAAGCGAGTCCTATATCGACATAACCTGAAAGGCCGCTCAGCAAGGAAGAAGCCACTGCTCCAAAACCACCATAAAAAAGCCAGACTACGGTTTGCAACTGCACATGGGGACGATGATCGTACTTTTTTGGAGAAATGTCCTCTGATCTGATGAAACAAAAATATAAAACTGTTTTGCTATAATGACCATCGTTATTTTTGGAGGAAAAAGGTGGAGGCTTGCAAGCCGAAGAACACCATCCCAATGTGAAGCATGGAGGTGGCAGCATCATCTTGTGGGGGTGCTTTGCTGCAGGAGGGACTGGTGCACTTCACAAAATAGATGGCATCATGAGGACGGACAATGATGTGGATATATTGAAGCAACATCTCAAGACATCAGTCAGGAAGTTAAAGCTTGGTCGCAAATGGGTCTTCCAAATGGACAATGACTCCAAGCATACTTCCAAAGTTGTGGCAAAATGGCTTAAGGATAACAAAATCAAGGTATTGGAGTGGCCATCACAAAGCTCTTACCTCAATCCTATAGAACATTTGTGGGTAGAACTGAAAAAGCGTGTGCGAGCAAGGAGGCCTACAAATCTGGTCTCAGTTGCACCAGCTCTGTCAGGAGGAATGGACCAAATTCACCCAACTCATTGTGGGAAGCTTGTGGAAGGATACCTGAAACGTTTAACCCAAGTTAAACAATGTAAAGGCAATGCTACCAAATACTAATTGAGTGTATGTAAACTTCTGACCCACAGGGAATGTGATGAAAGAAATAAAAGCTGAAATAAATCATTCTCTCTAATATTATTCTGACATTTCACATTCTTAAAATAAAGTTGGGATCCTAACTGACCTAAAACAGGGAATTTCTACTAGGATTAAATGTCAGGAATTGTGAAAACTGAATTTAAATGTCACCCTCTGTCCCTTGTTCTTTTGTTATGTCTTTGTTTTAGTATGGTCAGGGCGTGAGTTGGGTGGGTCGTCTATGTTCGTTTTTCTATGTTGTGTTTTGCGTTTGGCCTGGTATGGTTCTCAATCAGAGGCAGGTGTCGTTAGTTGTCTTTGATTGAGAATCATACTTAGGTATCCTTTTTTCCACCTGTGTTTCGTGGGTGATTATTTTCTGTTCTGTGTTTTGTATTTTCACCGTTCAGGACTGTTTCGTCTCGTTCTCGTGGTTTTGTTGTTATTGTTCAAGTATTCGTTTTCATCAAAAGAGAAAATGAATACTTACCACGCTGCACCTTGGTCCTCCTCTCTTTCTCCCAACGACAAACGTTACAGAATCACCCACCACCAAAGGACCAAGCAGCGTGGTAACGGGCAGCAGCAGCAGCGGCCGAAATCTCAAGACTCCTGGACATGGGAGGAGATTTTGAACGGAGAAGGACCCTGGACTCAGGCTGGAGAATATCGCCGCCCCAAAGCAGAGCTGGAGGCAGCGAAAGCTGAGCGGCGGTGGTATGAGGAGGCAGCGCGGCAGTGCGGTTGGAAGCCCGAGAGGCCGCCTCAAAAATGTATTGGGGGGAGGCACACGGGGAGTGTGGCTAAGTCAGGTAGGAGACCTGAGCCAATTCCCCGTGCTTACCGTGGAGAGAGAGGGACCGGGCAGGCACCGTGTTACGGCGTGAGGCGCATGGTGTCCCCGGTGCGCAGGCATAGCCCGGTGCGGTACATAGCAGCGCCTCGTAGCGGCCGGGCTAGAGTGGGCATCAAGCCAGGTGCCATGAAGCCGGCTCAGCGCATCTGGTCTCCAGTGCGTCTCCTCGGGCCGGGGCACATGGCACCAGCCCTACGCATGGTGTCCCCGGTTCACCAGCACAGCCCATTGCGGGCTATTCCACCTCGCCGCACTGGCCTGGCTACGGGGAGCATTCAGCCAGGTAGGGTTGGGCAGGCTCGGTGCTCGAGACCTGCAGTGCGCCTCCACGGTCCGGTCTATCCGGTGCCTCCTCCACGTACCAGGCCTCCGGTGGCAGCCCCATGCACCAGGCTGTCTCTCCGTCTCCTTCCTCCAGGTGCTCTCGCCTGTCCAGAGCCGGCCTTCGGTCCGGAGCCGCCCCTCGGTCCGGAGCCGCCCTTCGGTCCGGAGCCACCCTTCGGTCCGGAGCTGCCCCTCAGTACAGAGGCGCCCCTCAGTACAGAGGCGCCCCTCAGTCCAGTGGTGCCCTTTATTAGGGTCCCCAGTCCAAGGTCGCCGCTCCAAAGACGCCCCTGAAGCGGACTAAGACTATGGTGGAGTAGGGTCCACGTCCCGCGCCAGGACCGCCACCACGGACAGATGCCCACACAGACCCTCCCCTATAGGTTCAGGTTTTGAGGCCGGAGTCCGCTCCTTTGGGGGGGGGGGGGGGGTACTGTCACCTCCTGACCTTAGTTCTTTTGTTATGTCTTTGTTTTAGTATGGTCAGGGCGTGAGTTGGGTGGGTTGTCTATGTTCGTTTTTCTATGTTGTGTTTTGCGTTTGGCCTGGTATGGTTCTCAATCAGAGGCATGTGTCGTTAGTTGTCTCTGATTGAGAATCATACTTAGGTAGCCTTTTTCCACCTGTGTTTCGTGGGTGATTATTTTCTGTTCTGTGTTTTGTATTTTCACCGTTCAGGACTGTTTCGTTTCGTTCTCGTGGTTTTGTTGTTTTTGTTCGAGTATTCGTTTTCATTAAAAGAGATAATGAATACTTACCACGCTGCACCTTGGTCCTCCTCTCTTTCTCCCAACAACGAAAGTTACATTAAATGTGTTTGGCCAAGGTCTATGTAAACTTCCGATTTCAACTGTATGTTATTTCATAGTTTTGATGTCTTCACTATTATTCTACAATGTAGAAAATAGTAAAAAATAAAGAAAAACCCTTGAATGAGTCGGCGTATCAACTTTTGACTGGTACTGTATGTCACCAGTAGTAAATGTACCGTTAATCCCTGTCATTTGGTTACATACATTTATGTTAATACATGTTTTAATTACAGTCATTTACAATTCTCGGAGTGGAAACATTGTTTGCAGAGTTTGCAATCTGGTAGACATGTGAGAAACAAGTTTTGGTTTATTTCATAACCATCATTTATGAGATTTGACTTTTTTTCATTTGTCTTTTGTTTGGAGTGCTCCATGTGAACAATGAGCATGTGTCTGGTTTCTCTTTCCTGATAATGTTGAGGGCGTACGCCCACCTGAGCACACATACGAGGTCCTGGCCTGCTGTGCGGAAATGTAGGGAAATGTATATACATATTGTTTTGACATCAATTGCAAAAGATAACATTAAAACTATAGTTCCTCACAGTAAGCTATTTGAAAAACCTTTCCAACAATCTCCCTCTCAGTAATCCCCAATCCTCGGTGTGATATAGCAATGGAAGTTAAAGCATTATTTTGGCTTTTTCCCTCCCGGTCATTTTGGTCAGCAATAGTTTTATTTTTTTAATCGGCCTTTTCATTTTTTTAATCGGCCAAAAGCCTGCTATTGCCGACTAATGGAAACCCTGATGCACACACTGTGTTATCCTTTCTCTGAAAAGTCTATAAGAAGTTATACAGCCCAGATATCAGAAAGTAAAAGAGACCAAAATATACATTTATTTCACATTAACATCTAGTGTAAGTTTATACAACTGTAGGTGCCCTCTAACAATGTGATTCAACTGCCAATTACTTTGTAAACCTTTCCACTTTCAAAAAAATATAGTGCTTCCTGGCTTCCCTCCAAGATTTGAGATGAATAGACGATTAGTATCTATTCCTTTGACGGCTGATCGATGTTTCCCTGCGAATAATAAAACAGCACAGACCGGTTGGCGCTATTCTTGTATTGAGCTCTAATTGAAACCTAATCTATTTTGCTCTCCTTTCCTGTCTCAATGAACTATTTATTAGTGGCACCTCCTTCAGGCCTAGAAGTCTCCACAACTACCCAGTGCAAAATAGCAAGCACATGGAGGGATACACTACATACAACAACGCTAAATGGTCCCTAAACAAGGAAGGAAATGTCTTAAAGACGGAATCCTGAGCATGTGTGCCAGCCCAACAACAGCCCCAATACTTGGTTTGAAATAGAACAAGCTACATAACAAGCTTTGGTTTATTTACAAAAACATGAATGACAAAACATAAACAATGGAGCAATACAATCTCAGATTTGGGTTGATCGTAGAGTAAGACGCTAAGTTAGGAAGCCATTTAGACATTATATTTTTCTCTGGTAATGCTCCCTAAGAGGACAGAAGTAAAGGTGGCATGTCTGTTTGGTCTTAGGCTGTCTTTGCCATCTAGCATCTGTGTCACAGGGAATCACCAGGTGAAATAACTTACCATGACCATGTTCAGTAAATCCTTAGAGGATTTACTGCAGCAGAGGTAACTCTGGGTCTTCCATTCCTGTGGCGGCAGGGTAGCCTAGTGGTTAGAGCGTTGGACTAGTAACCGAAAGGTTGCAAGTTCAAATCCCTGAGCTGACAAGGTACAAATCTGTCGTTCTGCCCCTGAACAGGCAGTTAACCCACTGTACCTAGGCCGTCATTGAAAATAAGAATTTGTTCTTAACTGACTTGCCTAGTTAAATAAAGGTAAAAAAAAATTTAAAAAAAGGGACCAACATAAGGTGAGTGTTGTGATCAGTTTGAGCCAACCTGACATTAGTGTCTTTAACACCTTACAGATGGATGGATTGGTGGAACTCAGAAGCCAAGTTGTATGCACATGATAGATAGCTACACATTTTCAGCCTTAATCTGTTACAAGGCCACCATAATCATAAACAGTCTACATTAAGACAGAAATTGTGTGGTTTGTGTGGTTGTGCCTGGGATTCTATAGCAATGGTTCCTAACTCCACTCCTCAAGTACCCCAAACAGTACACATTTTTGTTGTAGCTCTGGACAGACTCACCTGATTCAACTTAACAGGACTTGGTGATTAGTTGACAAGTTGAATCAGGTGTACTTGTCCAGGGCTACAATACAAATGTGTGCTGTTCGGGAAACACTGGTCTATAGGCTACTATAAAGTATGCAATAGAGAGGCAATATAGATAGACAGTGTGTTTACTTCTTCAAACACATTTCTGCAGTATATGACCTCGAAGCCCTGATGATTGGCTACTCATCTCAATCGGAACCCTGGAACATTTTGTACCCTGTGTGATGAATCATGACTAGCAGGAGCGCCGAGCAGCACAGGCAGGGCAGCTATACTGCAGTTACAGGACAGCAATGTCTGCATCAGCCTCGCAGTAATACAAACACAACAGTTATCGTCACTGCGCATCACACTGTCTTGCGTAAACCTAAGGCAGTTACACTACTGGTCAAAGGTTTTAGTACACCTACTCATTCAAGGGTTTTTCTTTATTTTGACTATGTTCTACATTGTAGAATAATAGAGAAGAAATCAAAACTATGAAATAACACATATGGAATCATGTAGTAACCAAAAAAGTGTTAAACAAATCCAAATATATTTTATATTTGAGATTCTTCAAAGTAGCCACCCTTTGCCTTGATGACAGCTTTGCGCATTCTTGGCATTCTCTCAACCAGCTTCATGAGGTAGTCACCTGGAATGCATTTCAATTAACAGGTGTGCCTTGTTAAAAATTAATTTGTGGAATTTCTTTCCTTCTTAATGCATTTGAGCCAATCAGTTGTGTTGTGACAAGGTAGGCGGACATACAGAAGATAGCCCTATTTGGTAAAAGACCAAGTCCATATTATGGCAATAACAGCTCAAATAAGCAAAGAGAAACGACAGTCCATCCTTACTTTAAGACATGAAGGTCAGTCAATATTGAACTTTTCTAGAACCTTGACAGTTTCTTCAAGTGCAGCCGCAAAAACCATCAAGTGCGATGATGAAAATGGCTCTCATGCCGACCGCCACAGGAATGGAAGACCCAGAGTTACCTCTGCTGCAGAGGATAAGTTCATTAGAGTTACCAGCCTCAGAAATTGCAGCCCAAATAAATTCTTCACAGAGTTCAAGTAACAGACACATCACAACATCAACTGTTCAGAGGAGACTGTGTGAGTCAGGCGTTCATGCACGAATTGCTGAAAAGCAAACCACTACTAAAGGACACGAATAATAAGAAGAGACTTGCTTGGGCCAAGAAACATGAGCTATGGACATTAGACTGGTGGGAATTTGTCCTTTGGTCTGGAGTCCAAATTGGAAGGTTTTAGTTCCAACTGCCATGTCTTTGTGAAACGCGGTGTGGGTGAACGGAGGATCTCTGCATGTGTATTTCCCAACGTAAAGCATGGTGATGCTGTCAGATTTATTTAGAATTGAAGGCACACTTAACCAGCATGGCTACCACAGCATTCTGCAGCAATACGCCATCCCATCTGGTTTGGGCTTAGTGGGACTATCATTTGTTTTTCAACTGGACAATGACCCAACACACCTCCAGGCTGTGTAAGGGCTATTTTACCAAGTAGGAGAGTGATGGAGTACTGCATCAGATGACCTGGCCTCCTCAATCCCCCGACCTCAACCAAATTGAGATGGTTTGGGATGAGTTGGACCGCAGAGTGAAGGAAAAGCAGCCAAGCAGTGCTAAGCATATGTGAGAACTCCTTCATGACTGTTGGAAAAGCATTCCAGGTGAAGCTGGTTGAGCGAATGCCAAGAGTGTGCAAAGCTGTCATCGAGGCAAAGGGTGATTATTTGAAGAATCTCAAATATAAAATATTTTTGATTTGTTTTTTAACTATGTACTCCGAGAGTCGGGAAGGAAGTTCAGGGAGTTAATACAGGAGCGGACCGGTCACCTCTGCTAAGGCGCGAGAGCATGATGACCTAGAGCGCGGGAGAGAGAGCATACGTGACAGTACCGTCTCCCCAGCGCGTTCGGCACCAGCCGCAGGATGTCAACCACAGGGACGATCCCGGGGATCCAGAGCGGACCGGTCGCCTCCACTGTTTACTGTTTACTGTCACAGAGTTATTGCCTTGTAGTTTTATGAGCAATAAGATCTATACCAGGCATGGTAATCAGAAGTCGTGACTCAGCAAGGCATTAAATCTGTTTGATATACTGCAGACAATGTTTCAGCCAGGGGAACCAAGACATTTCAGACTTTGACCCGCTGGTCAGGTTCTCTAGATAACATCAACCACAAGCTAGGACCCGCCCATTATTATTGGTGCGCTTCTCATTTCAGTGAGATCATAGGTCCGTCTACCTGTCTGTCAGTCTGGCCCTCCAATTAGCCTCTGGATCCCTGGCTAAGAGGCATGCTGCCCTCCAGAGCCGGCCAAGCCCCTGCAAGACTCTAAAAGCTGAGCTCATGAAGAAACCCACATGGCTCGATACCGCACACGACTATAATATAGTTATTATACCATAGTGAGGCAGTTTCTAAATGTGAATAAAGCTAGATTAGGCTTTCAACATGAATTAATTTGGGTGAAGTATGTGAATGTGAAATGTCATTGTCAAACATGCTCCATTTTGCAGGCATTCCCATACGTTGAATTCTATTGGATAAACACTCAACCACACCTAAACATAACTGTATTCTCTTTGAATAAACTGTATGAATCCTTTGCTTTAGCGTTAAGTTATTTACTGTATTTTTGTGCAAAAACAAAAACATTTTACATTATCAACGCTAATACTGTATATTTACATGTGAACACGCTTGTGACATTGAAAAGCTAACTAAGCACACCTGACCTTCAGCAGCATTACCATGGATGTGAAATAACAGAACTCATACCATTCCAAAATCATCTTGTGAGACAAGCTACATGGAAGGTCACAGTCCTTTCATGCATGGTTAACCTCTCCAACTATTATAGGGTCAAAGGCTTATTGCTAGATTGGTTACTGGCACAATGTTTGTTAATACTAAAGGACAATGTGGACACAGAGGTCCTCAGGCTCAGATGGTCACACTACAGAATGAGAATACATCATCCTCCGGTACTCAGGGTTGTAAAGTGGCATGTGCCACAAACAAAAGTGATCATCACTTGAGGGGATGTGTACCCCTGCACATTTAATCGGTACCGGTACCCCCTGTATGTAGCCTCTTTATTGTTATTTTATTGTGTTACTTTTGTTAAACTTCAGTTTATTTAGCAAATATTCTCTTACTTAAAAAATAAAAAAATAAAAAAAGTAAGCATTTCACGGTAAGGTCTACTACACCTGTTGTATTCAGCACATATGACAAATACAATTTGATTTGATTTAATTTAATTTGGAGGGTAGGGAGACATGCTGCTTAGTTATTTTGGTCAATCCGCCAGTAGATTGTCTTCCTTTGCAATGCGTGGTGAGAAGGAGATGAGAAAGACAGAGAAAAGCCTAATTGATTGAAACATCAATTGATGTTCAGTATGACAGATGTCAAATCTAAATATGAAAATAGCTATATCAAAGTTTCAATATATTGCACATCATGTTCATGTTGCTTGTGGATTCAAGGCCACTAAATGTGCCAGTCCAAACAGATTCTACTTCTCCTATTCAGAACAAGACTCAAAAGGTTATTTTCACTTACTGTATCTAAAACTGATACAGTAAGCTGATCTTAGTATCAAGCCTTTTCCACCATAAAAAAATATTGAGTATCTTTTGCTCAATGAGGAGAATATGCCTCTAAAAATGATCCAAACAGTTCTAATAGGCTACTACGATTTCTTGACAATTTATCAAACCATATCTCTATTATAAACTTGGTGCCCATATAAAAAACACGACCAGTACACAGTCTCTCCCTCAATAACTAGAGGATAGATGATTTGACCAACTGAAGGCAACTTTAAATGACTTGGATAAGAGACATACATCCGAATGTCATATAATTGGGTCCATTAGAGTTTTGATCCAATCCTTGGGCAATTAATGAATCGCCGACCGCTCTTGAAGACATAGCTTGCAGGATATCGCACTGTACAATCAACATACTAGGATCTGTCTAACAGCACAGCCAGAAGGAAATAAAGGCAAAGGTCAAAGCCATTATGGCTCAGAAATGACAACAATATTAATCATTTTCGCTTACCCTATTTGCACCCATGAAAACAGATTGAAGGACACTATCAAAAAGAAATGTATATCCACAAGCCCTTGTGGGAACCATACACGGGCTACTCCCTCTTCAAGTCTTATTTTGTAGTCCAGATTTGGCTTCTGTTTGAATTCATTAGCAGGGAGAACAGTGGGCTCTGTTGAATTTCTTTGTTTTGGGCTGTCTTGGCCAGACCCAGTGTGAACAAGCCAGTGTTTCTCAATGGTGGACAGATAATCCTGCAATGTTTCAGTTGAATGGCTTAGAAGGGGAGGGAGGGTGAAGAAGAGGATAGGAGAAGATAGGAGGAGCAATAGAATATAAATGCATTGCAGTGTGTGAGAGAGAAGGATGCAATGAAGGAGTCTGAGATTACACTAACTACCAGGATGTGATTATGTATTGATAGGCTAGCTAGCTAAACGTGCAAGGCATCCCAAACGTGTGTGTGTGTGACAGAGAGAGATATATTGAGGCTGTGCTCGATGTGTGTGATTGTGTATGCAAAAAAGCAGCATGCAAACCTACTGCCTGAATACAGATGATTTACGCTTAGATGAGGCGACTGGTGTGGAATAATGAAATAAGGAGTGGTGTTGTTAAACATAATGATGTATTATCTATGACTTCGTATATTGTGTAGCATGGGAGACCATGTTCATACCTTCGTCATAGGGCTGTTTTTCGCTCTTCTAAAGCCTTGTGAGTGAGAACCACAAAACACTTGTAAACCTATTACAGTAATCAGATTTCAGTCAGGTTCTAACTTCATTCTCCCACACCCTACCATCCCCCTTTCTGACACTTTTTAGAAATGAGGCTGATTACCAAACCAGGTAGCTTACTCAAATACGCTTGAACCCATCTATAACTCACTCTTATCAAAAACAATATGAATTCCATAAACACTGGTGGTTGTCTGGCACCCCAATACAACTACAGTATCTGCTAAGTTCTTTCTAGAATGATACACTCTACCTGTCATGGCTACTGTTGGACAGAAATACACTCTGAGAAGACCTTCAACTGAGAAGCTGATAGGGAGGACACACAAGGAGAGAGAGGAGGAAAGAGGAGGAACTGGAGAGAGAAAGCGATAGGGAGGAGGAGAGTGAGGCTTCTGAAGGAGAGAGAGAGAGCGAGAGAGTGAGAGCGAGAGAGAGACAGCGAGGAAGGGAGGTAGGGAGATGAGACTTGGTGGAGCAGGTGCATAGAGCAATGGAAGCTGTTGTGAGAAAACAGTTGGTGAACGGAATAGAGAGTGCCACCGGGTCAGAGTGGTAGCTAAATAGATCAGGATAGAGATGTGATTCATCTCCGGGGCGTGCGGGCGCTGCGGTTACAGCGGCAGGGTGGAATAAACAGGCTGTTGAATGTTGCTAGGAGACAGACAGAGCTACAGCGCTGTGTGCACGGGGCTTGCATCATCACAGTGGAGATGAGATGAGGGTGGGAAGCTGGCCATTATCCACATTCAGGCGAAAACATAAGGGGTGGTTAGGTGGATGAGTGTCGTCAGGTGACTCTGCAATCAACTCCTATAGGGTCTCCTCATATCCATAACAGCACAGCACCTGCACTCCAGTGAAAATGAGCAGGCTATCTCGGTAAACACATCAGGCATTCAGCGGTGTGTGTAGAGGGAGGATGGGTGTTTGGAAAAGATTGTTAGAAAGGAAGGGGCAGAGGGTGAATGTGACGGGGGGTATTGTTGTATTTATCAGTGGAATGTGTTCTGCAGTGGGGCCTGTGCTCTGCTCTGCTCGCTGGGCCATGGATTGTGAGAGTTAAATCAGAGCTGACATGGCCATCCAGATGGGGAGACTGCAGCAGCATCTGAAAAAAAACCTCCCTCTCCCCATGTACCTTCTCCCCTGTCACACAGACAACAGAAGATGTCCATAGCCTCCCTTTCCTCTATACAGTACCTGTCCTGCTATACCCAGACAACAGAAGATGTTCATAGCCTCCCTCTCCTCTATACAGTACCTGTACTGCTATACACAGACAACAGAAGATGTTCATAGCCTCCCTCTCCTCTATACAGTACCTGTACTGCTATACACAGACAACAGAAGATGTTCATAGCCTCCCTCTCCTCTATACAGTACCTGTACTGCTATACACAGACAACAGAAGATGTTCATAGCCTCCCTCTCCTCGATACCTGTACTGTTATGCACAGACAACAGAAGATGTTCATAGCCTCCCTTTCCTCGATACCTGTACTGCTATACACAGACAACAGAAGATGTTCATAGCCTCCCTTTCCTCTATACAGTACCTGTACTGCTATACACAGACAACAGAAGATGTTCATAGCCTCCCTCTCCTCTATACAGTACCTGTACTGCTATACACAGACAACAGAAGATGTTCATAGCCTCCCTCTCCTCGATACCTGTACTGTTATGCACAGACAACAGAAGATGTTCATAGCCTCCCTCTCCTCGATACCTGTACTGCTATACCCAGACAACAGAAGATGTTCATAGCTTCCCTCTCCTCTATACAGTACCTGTACTGCTATACCCAGACAACAGAAAATGTTCTTTGAAACGATTCAGGGGAAAACTGGACAACAAATGTAGTTTGGGTCAAAAAAATCGGTCTCTCAATCATTAGCTAGGTATCTTGATGTAATCAACAAAAATAAAAAATGCAGTCTCCGAATGCATTTGTAGACAATAGCCATGGAAGAGGATGAAACTGCAGCTCCAGCTGTCAGTAAAGGGAGAGTGTAGGCTACTGGATAAGGGAGGTCATGTTTTGGAAGGACATTTTTAAAAGATTCTCCAGTTCCAGTACCTAGAGGGGAAAACTTTGAGGACATAGAGATAATAGCAACATAATGTTAAGTGCTGTCTAATTTGAGTATAATGGAACCAGTTTCTTTGTGATGTTTTCTGTCCTCAGATATGGAAAGCTGTGAAAGCCTGTTTCCAAATGAAGAGAGAGGTCCCAATGAATGTCCTAAGAGACTAATGTTATATCCTAAATGCCATGGGTTATATGTGTAGGCCTACCTATGTTAGCAAATGTTGTATACAAAAATGCAGTTAATCACTCACAATGTATAAACCTATCACAATTGGAGCAGGCCAACCTTGCTGGAGGTCTGCTGGGTGTGCAGGGTTCTATTACAGCCCAGCAATAACACACCTGATTCAACTCAAATCAAATCTAATGAGTTGATAATCAAGTGTGCTATTGCTGGGCTGGTATAGAAGTCTCCTCGCCCAGTAGATTAGGGATCAGTGGAGCAAGGTTGGCCACTGCTGGTATGGATTTTTTTTAAACCTGAAATAATGCTTCAGTAATAATAGCCTACTTGTTACTGCTCAATGATCTATTGTTGTTTAGACTAAGATGTCTAATCTTTACATACGAGTTAGCTTATTTGTACATTTTGAAGTGATGAAGTGTTGATTCTTTGAAGTGAAGTGTTTATACTATTATTCAAAATGAACTAGTGTCAATGTTGATTAATCACCTGTCACAATCATGCAATAAAGAGGGGAAGGGGTTCTGTCTGTAATGGGTCCGTGTTTCTGTGTTGTGTTCTCAAATCAACATTTCCTTTTTGTCTAGTTGTAAGATCTCCGATCTGTTTTATTTGATTGTCACTCTCTCTCAGTATATCAACGATGTGAATCCATTTTGCAGCTTATATGTCATGCATCGCCAACGCAGCCATAGGCCTACAGTATGACGGCATTACTGGCCTTATGGGCATCTGTCATCTGAAGCAGAGAATAGCTAAACTCACACATGTTGAGCTATATGTTCTCAATTCAAAATGATACCAGTAGACAATGTATATGAGGCAAACCATATACCAGATTTTTTACATGGCTTTTAAGTGCTGAGAAATAAATTGGTTTAGTGCAAATCCAACCCTTGTAATTTAGGTAGAGTATGAAAATAAGGAGATGACAATTAGGCTACGGGAGATGAGCCTTACAGGCATTAACATTTTATGAGGTTCATTTTATTGAATTCATTACAGTAATGTCGCTTGCAAAATGATTGCAGTTGTTCCCATAGATACTGTAGACAGTACATGGTTGCTCTATGTATCACTGACTCTGGATAAGCTAGAGACACAGCTAACCTTCTAGGTCAATAATATGCTGTTTTTATTAACATTTTGTTGGCTTTATAATCGTGAGAGAAAATTAACTAGCTATTATGTTATACCTAGGTAGCTTACAAGGTCAGCTGACTTTTCTCAAAACTAACCCGTGTTGGTCCAAAAAAGTGCATTCGGAAAGTATTCAGACCCCCTGACTTTTTGCACAATTTGTTACATTACAGCCTTATTCTAAAATGAATTACATTTTCCTCATCAATCTACACACAATACCACATAATGACAATGCAAAAACAGGTTTTTAGAAATGTTTGCAAATGTATTAAAAAAAACTATTCAGACCCTATACTCAATACTTTTTTGAAGCACCTTTAGCAGCGATTACAGCACTGAGTCTTCTTGGGTATGCCACTACAAGCTTGGCACACCTATATTTGGGGAGTTTCTCCCATTATTCTCTGCAGATCCTCTCAAGCTCTGTCAGGTTGGATGGGGAGTGTTGCTGTACTTTTTTCAGGTCTCTCCAGAGATGTTCGATCTGGTGCAAGTCCGGGCTCTGGCTGGGCCACTGAAGGACATTCAGAGACGTGTCCAGAAGCCACTCCTGCGTTGTCGCGGCTGTGTGCTTAGGGTCATTGTCCTGTTGATTGGTGGAGTGCTGCAGAGATGGTTGTCCTTCTGGAAGGTTCTCCCATCTCCACAGAGGAACTCTGGAGCTCTATCAAAGTGACCATCGGGTTCTTGGTCACCTCCTTGACCAAGGCCTTTCTCCCCCAATTGCTCAGTTTTTCCAGGCAGCCAGCTCTAGGAAGAGTCTTGGTGGTTCCAAACTTCTTTAATTTAAGAATGATGGAAGCCACTGTGTTCTGCAATGCTGCAGAAATGTGTTGGTACCCTTCCCCAGATCTGTACCTCGACATAATCCAAAAGGTGCTTCAACAAAGTACTGAGTAAAGGGTCTGAATACTTATATAAATGTCATATTTCAGTTTTCAATTGTTAATAAATTAACAAAAATGTCTAAACCTATCTTTGCTTTGTCCTTATTGGGTATTGTGTGTAGATTGATGAGTACATTTTTTAACCAATTTTAGAATAAGGCTGTAATGTAACAACATTTGGAAAAAGTAAAGGGGAATACTTTCCAAATGCACTCTATATTCTATTTGTTGAGATTGACATAGTCTATTTATTGTGCTATTGGTTGTGTGGTGCATTGGCACACAAACCTATTGGTTGATTTTTTGGGGCATATATTTTATATACTTATATGGTATCAAAATGTTGAAAATCTGATTTCGCCCTAACCAATGATTGTCTGTGTCACGTTCCTGACCTATTTCTGTTAGTTTGTTGTATGTGTTAGTTGGTCAGGACGTGAGTTTGGGTGGGCATTCTATGTTTTCTGTTTCTATGTTGGTTTATGGGTTGCCTGGTATGGCTCTTAATTAGAGGCAGGTGTTTGGCGTTCCTCTAATTAAGAGTCATATTTAGGTAGGTTGTCTCACAGTGTTTGTTGTGGGTGGTTGTCTCCTGTGTCAGTGTTTGTCGCACCATACGGGACTGTTTCGGTTTGTTTGTTCATCGTTAATTTATGTGTAGGCTATTTTCCCTGTTCGTGCGTTATTCGTGTTATGTGAGTCCGTCGTCCAGGTCTGTCTACACCGTTTGTTGTTTTGCTAGTTTATTAGTCAAGTTCGTGTTTTCGTGTTATTCTTTAATAAATTATGTCTTCAAACTCCGCTGCATTTTGGTGCCCTCACTACTCCTCCTTTTCGGTTGAAGAGGAGGAGGACCGCCGTTACAGTCTGATTGTAGCCTCAATGAAACAGGCAGGGAGATTAAGCTCGTTGTGGCCCGTAGCCCTCAGGGGCATTGACTTTACCACAAAAGCATGTTGAATTGGCAAAGTCGATATCCACGTTTATAAACACAAGATTGCTACAGTTATTGTTATTTGTGGTCATAAACATTATTTTGAGTTAATTCTATGAAGGGGAAGGGTGTGCTCATTTTTTACAGTACAAGGAGAGAGTCATGTGAAAATATTATGCACTTTTTTATGACACCTTCAAGTGGACCAGTCCCTATGACACCTTAAATTGGACCAGTCCCTATGACACCTTCAATTGGACCGTTCCCTATGACACCTTCAATTGGACCAGTCCCTGTGACACCTTCAAATTGGACCAGTCCCTGTGACACCTTCAATTGGACCAGTCCCTATGACACCTTCAAATTGGACCAGTCCCTATGACACCTTCAATTGGACCAGTCCCTATGACACCTTCAATTGGACCAGTCCCTGTGACACCTTCAATTGGACCAGTCCCTATGACACCTTCAATTGGACCAGTCCCTATGACACCTTCAATTGGACCAGTCCCTGTGACACCTTCAAGTGGACCAGTCCCTATGACACCTTCAAGTGGACCAGTCCCTATGACACCTTCAATTGGACCAGTCCCTGTGACACCTTCAAATGGACCAGTCCCTGTGACACCTTCAAGTGGACCAGTCCCTATGACACCTTCAAATGGACCAGTCCCTGTGACACCTTCAATTGGACCAGTCCCTATGACACCTTCAATTGGACCAGTCCCTATGACACCTTCAATTGGACCAGTCCCTGTGACACCTTCAATTGGACCAGTCCCTATGACACCTTCAATTGGACCAGTCCCTATGACACCTTCAATTGGACCAGTCCCTATGACACCTTCAATTGGACCAGTCCCTATGACACCTTCAAGTGGACCAGTCCCTGTGACACCTTCAAGTGGACCAGTCCCTATGACACCTTCAAGTGGACCAGTCCCTATGACACCTTCAAGTGGACCAGTCCCTATGACACCTTCAAGTGGACCAGTCCCTATGACACCTTCAAGTGGACCAGTCCCTGTGACACATTCAAGTGGACCAGTCCCTATGACACCTTCAAATTGGACCAGTCCCTATGACACCTTCAATTGGACCAGTCCCTGTGACACCTTCAATTGGACCAGTCCCTGTGACACCTTCAAATTGGACCAGTCCCTATGACACCTTCAAGTGGACCAGTCCCTGTGACACCTTCAAATTGGACCAGTCCCTATTACCCCTTCAATTAGACCAGTCCCAATGACACCTTCAATTGGACCAGTCCCTGTGACACCTTCAATTTCTAACTTTCCCTAATCTGGTGCACACCTTCGGAGCGCCGCCCAAGCAAGGCATTTCATTGGTTTGACGTGTTGCGAGGTGTCACTGATTTACATCAGCTTTCGACCCGTCTTTTTAGCTGATTTCTGCCATGGAAGTTCCCCAGGCTTCCCGTTTTAGGGAAGCCTGTTTCGCGATGAGGCTCCCCTTGCAGCAACGTGAGGAGGGTGAAACGTCATATGAGGACGACGATATGCATCCTGCCCCACCCCCACTGATGTATGAGACTGAAGTACTGTTGCAACATACTGTATATCAAATGTCCTCTCAGAGAGAGGGAATGAAGAGAGGGAATGGAGAGAGGGAATGAAGGGGCTGCAGCACTGAGTGAGATATAAGTCCTACAGGCTGCTCTTGGGAAGCTTTTTTAAGAAAGGACCGGATCATTGACTGGAAGCAAACCTAATCCAAGGCAGAATGTGAGCAGTATTGAGCATAATGTGAATGCACTGCAGTTTGTGTGCGTGGGATGCATTCCTCCTCGTGTGAGTGGGAGGGAAACAAGTATGGTGCAGAAATGCATGTGGGCGGGACTGCGCTGTACACCATCACAATGATCATAACGAGCTCAGCCAGAGTGATTCAGTACAAATACACCAGTAACCACTGCATTCACATTGCCCCTAAATGTCTACTCAGATCTGGCCTTAACAAACAGACACACAGATGTACATATTTGTAAATATTAGATTTTTCTCTTTCGTTACTGCAAAATATTAAAACATGGTTTAAAGCTCCCTAAGTTGTCTGTCTGCACAGAGCGGTCTGGCTGGATGGGATCACTATTTGGGGAGACAAACGCATGACTCAGTCCTCTGATTCAGAGGTGGCCTACAGTAGATAACAGAGCTCTAGGGCTTGCTGCAGGGCCAGGCCTTCTACCTCTCCATCTCTGTCTGGATGGTGGAGGAACAAAACCACCACACCCAGCTCCCTCACATCTTTCCCTGCTTCCCTCCCCATTACGATGAGCTCTCATGCTAGATATTTCATTCTAGCCTGCCCAGCCCAGGCCCAGCATTCCGTTAGAGTACAGCAGGAACAGCTGCTGATGTCATTGCTCCAGCAGGCAAGAGCCACTTGACCCGGTCACATGGGACAAGCTAAGCCTGGTCATATTGGACTCTGTGGTCTTGTTAAGATTCCAGGGACAGACAGATTTGGCCCTCTGTCCCTGTCAAAAGACTCTGCCTTTCTTTTTCAATATTTCTCATTATGTCTTTCTTTTCTTTCTCCTGAGAAAATGAAGATGGGTAAAGCAGATTCAACCTATGTTCTCAGGGGGACTTGATTCATTTCCCACCTTCACACCACATACTAAATCACTTCTGTCAAATCAAGAGTCAATACACAGTGTCAACAAAGAGCGGATCCAGCCCTGAGCATGGTGCTGAGAACAAACACAGCTACAGAATGAGTATAATAGCCACAGTAAATGTCTATATGCTACAAGACAGGCCAGAGCCAAGTAGACTAGCCATGCAGCAAAGCCAAAACCTTGCCATAATGTTAGAATAGCAATATCGGAATAAGCAGCTTTGAGTTTTTTTATGTGATTTTATTAGGTTCCCCATTAGCCGACGCCAATGGCAACAGCTAGTCTTACTTGGATCTGACGCATAACAAAAAAGACATTACAAACAAAAGCCTTCACAATTTACATACATTTACGTAACTTAGCAGAAGCTCTTATCCAGGAGCAATTGGAGTTAAGTGCCTTGCTCAATGGCAGATTTTTTTTACCTAGTCGGCTCGGGGATTCAAACCAGCGACCTTTCGGTTACTGGCCCAACACTCTTAACCGCTAGGCTACCTGCCGCCCTAATATCTGGGCCAACGCGGGAACAATGAGCTGCTTCTCTGGAGCAAAATAGACATACTTGTAACGGTGTTCCTCCTCCTCTTCATCCGAAGAGGAGGAGCAGGGATTGAACCAAAATGCAGCGTCGTGATATGACATGATTTATTAAAGTAAAGACGAAAAAACACGAAAACACTTTAACAAACTACAAAACAACAAACGACGTAGACGCACCTGAACATAAGAACTTACATGACACGAAGAACGCATGAAACAGGAACAGACTACATAAACCGAACGAACGAACAAACAAACAAACAAACAAACAAACAAACAAACAAACAAACAAACAAACAAACAAACAAACAAACAAACAAACAAACCGAAACAGTCCCGTGTGGCGTAACAGACACTGACACAGGAGACAACCACCCACAACAAACAATGTGAAAACACCTACCTTAATATGGCTCTCAATCAGAGGAAATGAAAACCACCTGCCTCTAATTGAGAGCCATATCAGGTCACCCTATTAAACCAACATAGAAACACAAAACATAGACTGCCCACCCAAACTCACGTCCTGACCAACTAACAAATACAAAACTAACAGAAAACAGGTCAGGAACGTGACAATACTATCATTCCCTGTTATACATTGAACGCCGTACACCTTAGTGTGATGTTATATGTGGAAAATTATTTTGTTAATTCATGAGCTACAAGCTACCATTTTCTATTAGAATGTTATTTTTAAGTACTGTTGCATACTCCATAATCCCTGAGGGGGCATTGACTGACTGGTCCGGTGTGAAAAAAAAGAGAATGTACATAAAATAACTCACAGTCAGTCTATCTTGGAGCTGTAAGATGGAGGAATGTCACAATTACAACATGAAGAGATCAAAGTCAAGGTATACTGAACATAGTTCCATTCATTGTAATTGAGAGATTAATAGAGTTTAATGCAAGGTTTGAATAGCAGTTTTCTATCAAGAGCCTCAGAATTTACAGGTATGAATTCCCTGTGCACATACTGCATTACACATTTATCTCTGTTTTGAAAGTCCTCACTCCACACACTGCATTATGATTAGCAATCATTTTCATTACAAAGCTTCAAGGAGAGCAAAATGTTGATGCAAATTTAGAGCAGAGTACAGTGGGGCAGCGTGGTTTTCATTATTTTGATGGCGGCTCTGTTGCTGGCTGTGTGTGCAATTTAAGGACTGCATGTCCCCAATGTTACAGAAGCATTCTTAAGCAGCCACTGTGTAGCATCATACTCATATTCTACAGCCCTGTCCAGGTAACAGATAGAAAGAAAGACAGAGAGAAAGAAAAAGAGAGAGGTGCCTAATGGATAAAGTGTGGATCCCCAGGCTTGGCACTACTGATATCGCACGGTAGGCAAGGGTGTTAGCTTTGTTCAAGGCACAAATTGCAGAGTGCACATACGTTGGACACACACATCCATCCATCCATCCACACACACGCTAACCTACAACACTGACATGTATTGCCCCCATACATCAAACCACCACACACACACACCCTTAGCACATGTGACTCCTAGTCCTGATTTAACACACCCCTGTCTAGATAGTGCTGCTGCAATGCTTATGTAACCCACAAGCCTCCTGGTGACATTGAGTGTGGTAAAGAGAGAAACCCATGGAGGGAGTGAAGAGAGTAGGGTGGAGAGCCTAGGAGAAAGAGAGAGGAGGAGGAGGAAGACTGAGATATTTTAAAAGGTTTTTAAGGAAGGGAAGAAAATTAGCTGCACCAAAGATGATCTCGTCTCTTCCTCTTTGGCTGCACTGTACAGGAAGCAGCAACGGCTGTCCGCTCCACCACTTCCTTCTAACTGGGAGAGAGATAGTGAATGTGGACAGGGCTCTCATGGCCCTTCACACCGGTCCAGGTTTTCCCAGAGCCGGGGCTGAGATACAAAGACAGAGGGAGCAAGGAAAGGAGTGAAAGGAAGGAGGCGATAGTAAATCTGTGAGCGGAGCTCTTCAAACACCAGCCTTCTTCTTCCTTCTCTACGTTTAACTGCCTGTCGCTCCCCAGAATACTGATGGGGGCTCTTCAAAGGCACGGTAAATACTGCCAGAGTGTGTGTGTGTATATATATGTGTGTGTGATTCGTTTACCATGGCTGAATTAGGATTTTCATTCATTCTAAGTGAGACAGCTTCAATAGAGAATTTCTCCATTTTGTTCTCAGAGTTCCCACCTTCTCTCAAATGTCCCCCTGGCTTTAATAGGTCTTAATAACCTGAATACATGTCTGTAATAAGAGGATATAGAGAATATTAAAACGTTTGTGGAATAGCATACATGATGGATGGTTAACAGCGCTGAGGTGCAAATTGACATTGTGATAACCAAGTAGAGACATTACATACCTTGACACGCTCTCACAATAATCCCATGTTAATCTAGAATTATCACAGACATGGTATGTCAATGGAGTCCCTGCCCATCTTCCAAAAATATCTGAGACCCTACCTATTCAAAGAGTATCTTAAATAAGACATCTCAGTCTTATCCCCCCCCATCTTCTTTTCCTACTGGCACGGACTTCTACTTCTTTATTGAGGAAAAATGTGCTTACTACAACTGTGATATGTGGTTGTCTCACCTAGCTATTAGATGAATGCACTAATTGTAACTTGCTCTGGATAAGTGTGTCTGCTAAACAACTAAAATGTAAAAATAACTCAATGTAAATGGAGGGTAAAAATAAAACAGCAGAAGCCCTAATTCAATTTTCTTTTAAATATTTTTCTTTTTTCTTTTCTTTATTTTACTTTTCTAATTTGTTAATTTGTTTTTTTTCAGAAGGACTAATGATGACTGACATTAATCTACATGCTATATAACACCATGTCTACCTACTGACATTAATCTACATGCTAACTACTGACATTAATCTACGTGCTATCTAACACCATGTTTAAACTACTGTCAATCTACATGCTATCTAAAAACATGTCTAAACTACATGCTATCTAAAACCATGTCTAAACTACATGCTATCTAAAACCATGTCTAATCTACATGCTATCTAAAACCATGTCTAAACTACATGCTATCTAAAACCATGTCTAAACTACATGCTATCTAAAAACATGTCTAAACTACATGCTATCTAAAACCATGTCTAAACTACTGACATTAATCTACATGCTAACTACTGACATGAATCTACATGCTAAATACTGACATGAATCTACATGCTAACTACTGACATGAATCTACACGCTAACTACTGACATGAATCTACATGCTAACTACTGACATGAATCTACATGCTAACTACTGACATGAATCTACATGCTAACTACTGACATGAATCTACATGCTAACTACTGACATTAATCTACATGCTAACTACTGACATTAATCTACATGCTATCTAACACCATGTCTAAACTACTGACATTAATCTACAGCTTAGTCTTTGTAACACCTATACATAACACCTACATAACTGCCTTACTACAATGATTATGTGTCAGAGAGAGTTTAGCAGATGCATACATACAGAGCAAAGTGTACGGGGTCTACTACGGGTTTGGTCGTATCACTCCAATCACAACCTCAAGTCAATCAAGGCAGTATATGAGCAGCACTAAACAGACATGACCAACCATGCCTGACAGGTGAGATACAAAGACAGGAGCTCTGTCTAAATGTGCAGACCATAAGCATCTTATGCTTCTATTAATACACAACTCTTAAGTCCACAGAGAGATCAGTCACTTTAAGGTCTAAGGTCTTAGTCAGATTAACCTTCATCAACCATCGTGTACAGTCAGTGTATGCATTATGACTACAAAAGAACAATGACTAACTATTTTAATTCTTGCAGTTTGTGCATTTGATGGATTGCACGCTATTGATTTACAGGACTCCATGCATGTACATGCACACACACAATTCCTAGAGTCCCTATTTTCCCACCAACACAGATCAATATGCGTGAGGGGTTTGGAGTGTGCAGGTTAGGTCCCCTGTGTTTGTTCTCGGCTCCAGTTTGCTCCCATGCAGCTCCCTTCTGTTCCCCAGCCCAGACAGCTGTGCTTCCTGGAGTAGAGTAGACCCACAGAACCGGGCTACGATGTGTTGATGATGAGCAGAGAATCCACTCTAACGACCCTGCATATGCAAACAACATGTCTGTGCTAACCAAACACAGCCTCCTCTCATCACCTCCAGGGAGTGGGAAGGAAGGTCCTCTCTTACAGACCACAAAGAGGAAGTGATCAAACAAGGAACTCTGTAATTATTCCAGAATTATTGTTTGACGGTGTTTGTGCTATTTTAGGGGATATGATGAAAGCGCTTGTGAATTTATAATTTACTTTGCCAGCAAAACTGCAAGGGGAAGTCTTGAACTGCTTGGACTGCAATCCATAGACCAGGTGAGACCAAATTTGGAATGAAGGGTTAAATACTAGAGGACACCAAGGCCAAGTCAGAGAAGGTCTAGGGTATGTGGACATAGGTAAGTATTTACTGTATGTCACAGGTTACATTGGATGGAATAGAATGGACAGGAAATAGAATGGCCTGTTTATCTGCCCTCTTACAGGAAAGCCCCAGTGACCCTGGGGCTGTAACGGAATGACCTCCTCATGAAATATTAGTGGGGTTGCTGATGTGCTTTTTATTAGCCCAATGGGAGCGCTTACTTAGTTAAAGATTCATGATCCAAACGGCCATTAGAACAATGCCTCAGAGACTAAACTACAGCCAACAACATGTGGTTCCTCTGAGAAGCCTGATGACCACTGCAGTGCTATCCCATGTAAACAGACAATCATACTAAATCCTACAGAGAATTAGACAAAGAGGACAAGGTTGAAGACTCACCTTCACCGCCGAATGAGAAATCAGGTTTCCATAAACCCTGGAGAGAGCTGCTGTCCTTTACAGGAGGTCACCTACACAGAGAGACAGACAGAGAGACAGGTTCAGGGATATGTGTCGCAGACGCCCTCTATTTTCTGCAGTCTTATTTGAATAAAGCTGATCTGACCATGATTCAGCATGTGTAAGATAAGATGGCAGTGTGTCTCCTTGGCCAAACATAAGACCACCAGACACAGCACAAATGATGGGACGGACAGTCTATGGATCTGAGCCAATGACCAGCTCTTATAATTCACCAACACAAGAATTGTTACTGACGATGATCTTTTCTTCACTCTCCTACACTCACACTCTTTCCATGCATTTTAGCAAAACTGTAGAAATGCATTTAGCTGTTTTTGTTTAAGTCACATTCAGCTCCCTGGAGTAAATTCTAATTGTTCCTGAAACCGAGAGGCAAACTTTTCAAAGTGCCACTTTGAAGCCGATAACAGTCATTTTGGTTGCTACAACAGTAAGCCCATACCCTCCAATTGCTCCTCCTTGACTGTGGAGCCAAGAGTTACAAATCCTTTAAAAGGGTAACACAGCCCATTATATCTCCCTTGTGCCCTCCATGTTCCTCTCTAATGTGTGACTGCATGTCTAGTCTGCTTACTTACATTTTGGAGGACACAGTCTGTGTGTTTGACTCTGTGGCAGGCCAGGAACCTTCTGGGACAAGGAATTATGAGGCTATAAAAATATGCAGTGCCTCTGATATCATACCACTCCATATGCATCCCACACAGACCTATTGAGAGGGAACCGACTGTAGCCAGGATTCTCAACAGTACAGTTGATCAAATCAATCAGAGACACTCCATCTGATATACAATGTCAGTGTGGGCATCACTATGAAAACCCCACATCCACACACATATAGGCTGCTCGTGCCTCTCACTCTGAACTGAGTACACACAAAGGCAACATTACAATATGGGAACATATCTGGAACATTTGAAGAGAAGCTAATGCACACATATGCAAACAGATACACCTCAAATGCTTACCAGTTCAAATGGTGAGGCCTACGTTAATGAGGAATACAACCCCTAGTGTTCAGAATGACACACCTGAAACCCAACCCTTCAGTGGGTAACCAACCCTGGGTGGTTACAGTATTACCACCATAAACAAATGTGTTTATATGCATCCTTAATTACCACCCATTCAAAATGAAAAGAAAAAAAAAGAAAAAAACAAAGCTCGGAGAAAACGCTGATCGTTGAATGTGACAGACAGGCCATGTAGGTGAGACAAACGGGCCATGTAGGTCGCCATTATGGGAAGCCCAAAGCCACTTGTATGACACACTGAGTCAGTCCATCCCTTCAGGCTGGGGCTGAAGCTGAGTCATTCCATCCCTTCAGGCTGGGGCTGAAGCTGAGTCAGTCCATCCCTTCAGGCTGGGGCTGAAGCTGAGTCAGTCCATCCCTGCAGGCTGGGGCTGAAGCTGAGTCAGTCCATCCCTTCAGGCTGGGGCTGAAGCTGAGTCAGTCCATCCCTGCAGGCTGGGGCTGAAGCTGAGTCAGTCCATCCCTGCAGGCTAGGGCTGAAGCAGAATCAGTCCAGTCCATCCCTGCAGGCTGGAGCTGAAGTTGAGTCAGTCCAGTCCATCCCTGCAGGCTGGGGCTGAAGCTGAGTCAGTCCAGTCCATCCCTACAGGCTGGGGCTGAAGCTAAATCATTGCCATCTTTTTCACAATGGCCAACGATCATGTTAAGATAAAATGTCAGAGGTTGGAAGATAAAGCATTTTGTCTTAAGCACAGACAAGAGAATAATGATTATTAGCTGTGCCTCAGCTACCTATTAGTGAAGGCCTTCATCCAGCCAATAAAGGCTGGTCACATTATTACTTCCTTCCTGTTCTCCCTGCAGCCTGGAGAGATAAGACAGCCGGGCTATCCTTCAGACTCACCGTTCTCACATTCCCTCCTTTCCCTCTTCCACTTTCACAGGTTGTCAGACACCACCGCCTGCTCTGAGAACATGACAACTCCATACAGTCACAGCAACAACAAATGACTATCACCTCCCACTAACAGATTCGCTCTCACGGTGGGACCCCTTGGACCCGCACCATCCAAGAGCTTCTCTCTTGGTAACACTATCACATAGGTCATGTCCACACTCATTATATTATGTACAAAACATTCAGAACACCTGCTCTTTCCATGACATAGACAGCCCAGGTGAACCCAGCTGAAAGCTATGATCCCTTATTGATGTCACTTGGTAAATCCAGTTCAATCAGTGTAGATGAAGGGGAGGAGACAGGTTAAAGAATGATTTTTAAGCCTTGAGACAATTGAGACATGGATTGTGTATGTGTGCCATTCAGAGGGTGAATGGGCAAGACAAAAGATTTAAGTGCCTTTGAATGGGGTATTGTAGTAGGTGCCAGGTACACCAGTTTGTCTCAAGAACGGCAATACTGCTGGGTTTTTCCATGCTCAAAAGTTTCTTGTGTGTACCACCACCCAAAGGACATCCAGCCAACTTGACACAACTGTGGGATGCATTGGAGTGAACCTGGGCCATCATCCCTGTGGAACGCTTTCGACGCCTTGGAGAGTCCATTCTCTAACGAATTGAGGCTATTCTGAGGGCAAAAGGGGGCGTGGGGGTGTTCCTAATGTTAGGTATACTCAGTTTGTATGTGACAAAAATGAGAGCTGTAACAAGATAGACACTCAATAACAGCATGCCTGTCCTGTGAAAGGTCACCACTACCGTGGCTTTTAAAATGAAATACAATAAAAATGTACCCTTTATTTAACTAGGCAAGTCAGTTAAGAACAAATGCTTATTTACAATGACGGCCTACCGGGGAACAGTGGGTTAACTGCCTTGTTCAGGGGCAGAATGACCGATTTTTACCTTGTCATCTTGTGGATTCAATCCAGAAACCTTTCAGTTACTGGCCCAACACTCTAACCACTAGGCTATCTGTCGCCCCGGCTTTGAAGCTGCAATATGTAACTTGTTGGATGACCGGACCAAATTCACATAGAAATGTGAGTTCTCATTGAAAGCAAGTCTAAGAAGCGGTAGATCTGTTCTATGTGCACTATTTCTATGATTCCAGTTCTTAGGTTTAGTTTTTGTGTCTTTTACTTTCGGTTTTGTACACCAGCTTCAAACAGATGAAAATACAGTATTTTGGGTTATTGAAAAGATATTACACAGCAGTTTAGATGCTACTGTCACATATACTCCCTCTCCGGCCTCGAGGTCATCAGGCTGCTGATTATCCCGCACACCTGTCACCATCGTCTCGCGCACCTGCGCATCATGACAATCACCTGGACTCCATCACCTCTTTGATTTTCTTCC
This sequence comes from Salvelinus fontinalis, assembly GCF_029448725.1. Lineage (NCBI taxonomy): Eukaryota > Metazoa > Chordata > Actinopteri > Salmoniformes > Salmonidae > Salvelinus > Salvelinus fontinalis. Next base: position 28,848,101 of record NC_074695.1, read on the forward strand.
CTGTATCTATCTGTCACTCCCCTTGGTTCTTTCCTCAGGTGTTATTGCCTCTGTTTTCATGTCGGTGCATTGCTTGTGTCTCGTGTGCATTGTTTCTTTTATTTATTAAAAACACTCACTCCCTGAACTTGCTTCCCGACTCTCAGCGCACTCGTTACAGGTACAATGATTCTCTACACTTGCTTGTTTTTTTTCACATAAACTGAAATTAGGCAAACTATTAGAATTTTAGCAACCAGGAAATGGTAGAGTGATTTCTGCATTTTGCACCTTTAATAATAAGGCCTCTCGCTCCAGAGGAGCAGGAGCTCTCTCTCTCCCTCTTGTATTTCAACTAATGAGATCTGAAGTGAACATCAACTGATCAAACCAAAAGTTGTTACCTTGGCAGCAGATTTCCTAATCTGAGTAAAAGACATAGACAAAACAAACAAGTGTATTTGATTAGTAAATCTACATTGGAAGACTTTGCATTTGAAGTTTTTTGTTTGTTAATAACATCATAATAGTTAATAGTGCAACTTCTTGTTCCACTTTTGGAACTTTAATTTTGGATTATTACAGAGGCAGGCGAGACAAGGATGCCTGTGAGTCATGGCAAATGTGAAGGCAAATATAATGTCAGTGTACCGGGCTTCCCACAGAAAGTGAATGTGTTATGTTTTTTGAATCACTGGATAATTTGACTGAGACATGGGTAAGGCTTCCAAACATTTGGTTGGGAAAGTCAATATGGCTGAATCAGGTTAGCAGGAGTTCTCAGAGGAGCCATTCGCCATCCAAGCTCCCAGCTTCCTAGATAGGCCTACTCGAATGGAGGCTGCTGAGGGTAGGACGACTCATAATAATGGATGGAAGCCATGTGTTTGGTGTATTTGATACCATTCCACTTATCCCACTCCAGTCATTACCACGAGCCCGTTCTCCCAAATGAAGGTGCCACCAACCTCCTGTGACCTACTCCCCATTATCTTGCTAGGGATTTCCTCGGAGCAGAACCTATGAGAGAAAACATTCTAGTGTCACTGAAACACTGATAATACTGTTTTGTTTCATAAACAAAAATGGATCCACTCACTATAAGAGCATCTGCTAAATTACTCAAATTTCAATGTAAAACAATAATATTAATAATACTGTTTGTTAAAGCACCACCGGCCCTTTGCTCTTAATCGTGATATAGTCACCACAACAACCTCTTCATGAAAACAAGGTTCAATCTTTGAGGATCATCCAATGTTCTATATTAATGGAGACTGGTATTCTGTTAGCAAACAAACCCAACATTGTGTTTATATTTGTCCTGTTTCGCACATGTACAACCATGTAACCTACACAAATGTGTAGTGTGAAAAGTGCATATCACACGTCGGCTCAGGGATTTGAACTAGCAACCTTGAAGTTACTAGCCCAACACTCTTACCACTAGGCTACCTGCTGGGTGTTAGATAACACAGTTGCCAAAATGTTGCACTGACCATTCAAAGTTGTTGTCGTTTACAGCCAGTTTGCAAATCTGATATCAAATTTAAAATGACACATCTCAGAAATACAATGTGACGTAATCTTCCATGTTTCCGCAAAGCTATATTTGTTCATCCTCAGTTATGTTTCAACACATAAAAAACAGATAAACACTGAAGAGGAGGAGGGGGATTAAAAACTACCTAGAGTGCCCTATTCCATTATGGTTAGCTTCCTCTGTTGTGATTAAGCTTGCTATCTATTCCCACTGCCTTCCTTCTGACAGACCGGTCACTAGCTGCAGAATTAAAGAGCATTCCATTACTCTCTGGATCAGTGGCATTCAAAGTCGGGGTCGCGGGGTACCTGCAGTGGGGTCGCCAAAATGTACACACAATCATGTCATTTTTTAAGGAACAAAATTAGTGTATTGGGCAATATACAAACGTTTTTGAGAAAGATGTAAATGTAGTTATTGGTTTCGTTTAATTTTGATAAGAGATATAAATGCAATGAATTGGTTATTTGTTGATGTAAAAAAATGTATTTACCAATTGTGTCATTAGATTTGGGGTGGGGTCGCAAGTATTTTTTAGGGGAAAAATGGTGTCCCCAAAAGTTATGGTAAAAAGAATTGGGTCCTTGCTGAAAAAGCTTGAATACCACTGCTCTGGATGATAACTACACTGATAGAGCCGTTTGGATGCATGAGCGGAAATCATAATTGAATGCTAAAAAACTAACTTTCAGGCTCTAAGTAGCAACAGTTTCCACAACCACACTGAGAAGAAAGAAAAGTGAAGCATGTTGTTATACCTACCTACACAGTGCTTGACTTGGACTGAAATAAGTGCCGATACTCATTTTCGGTGCCGATACTGTTTATATTTAGGTGCAGGAGCGCCACAACACTTTTGAGCTAATATTCTACAAGTGGAACAGGAGCTCAAGCAGTAGAACATTTGAGGTGCCGGTACTCAGCTCCGGTGAACTCTTGTCCAAGTCAAGCACTGGACATACAAAAAAAAACACAAATGTGATTGTAGATAAAACTCACATACATACAGTACCAGTCAAAAGTTTGGACACACCTACTCATTCAAGGGTTTTTCTTTATTTTTTACTACTTTCTACATTGTAGAATAATAGTGAAGACAGCAAAACTATGAAATAACATATATGGAATCACGTAGTAACCAAAAAAGTGTTAAACAAATCAAAATATACTTTATATTTCAGATTCTTCAAAGTAGCCACCCTTTGCCTTGATGTCAGCTTTGCACACTCTTGGCATTCTCTCAACCAGCTTCATGAGGAATGCTTTTCCAACAGTCTTGAAGGAGTTCCCACATATGCTTAGCACTTGTTGGCTGCCTTTCCTTCACTCTGCGGTCCAACTCATCCCAAACCATCTCAATTGGGTTGAGGTCGGGTGATTGTGGAGGCCAGGTCATCTGATGTAGCACTCCATCACTCTCCTTGGTCAAATAGCCCTTACACAGCCTGGAGGTGTGTTTTAGGTCATTGTACAGTTGAAAAATAAATGATAGTCCCACTAAGCACAAACCAGATGGGATGGTGTATCGCTGCAGAATGCTGTGGTAGCCATGCTGGTTAAGTGTGCCTTGAATTCTAAATAAATCACAGACAGTGTCACCAGCAAAGCACCCCCACACCATCACATCTCCTCCATGCTTCATGGTGGGAACCACACATGCAGAGATCATCTGTTCACATACTCTGCATCTCACAAAGACACGGTGGTTGGAACCAAAAATCAAAAATTTGGACTCATTTTTATTTTTTATTTTACCGTTATTTTACCAGGTAAATTGACTGAGAACACGTACTCATTTACAGCAACGACCTGGGGAATAGTTACAGGGGAGAGGAGGGGGATGAATGAGCCAATTGTAAACTGGGGATTATTAGGTGACCATGATGGTTTGAGGGCCAGATTGGGAAAAAATCCTTTATTAGTGGTTTCTATGCATCATTTCGAACATGAAGGCCATGAAGGCCACACAGTCTCCTCTGAACATTTGATGTCGAGTTGCGTCTGTTACTTGAACTCTGTGAAGCATTTATTTGGGCTGCAATCTAAGGTGCAGTTAACTCTAATAAACTTATCCTCTGCAGCAGAGGTAACTCTGGATCTTCCTTTCCTGTGGTGGTCCTCGTGAGAGCCAGTTTCATCATATCGCTTGATGGTTTTTGCGACAGCACTTGAAGAAACTTTAAAAGTTCTTGAATTGTTCCGCATTGACTGACTTTAATGTCTTAAAGTAATGATGGACTGTTATTTCTCTTTGCTTATTTGAGCTGTTCTTGCCATAATAAAGACTTATTTTTTTACCAAATAGGGCTACCTTCTGTATACCACCCCTACCTTGTCACAACACAACTGATTGGCTCAAACGCATTAAGGAAATAAATTCCACAAATACAATTTGAACAAGGCACACCTGTTAATTGAAATGCATTCCAGGTGACTACGTCATGAACCTGGTTGAGAGAATTCCAAGAGTGTGCAAAGCTGTCATCAAGGCAAAGGGTGGCTTCTTTAAAGAATCTCAAATATTAAATAATGTAGGATATTGAAGATAATAGTGTGAGCTAGGGAAAACAGGCAAAGGTTAGAAGGGCCTACCGGGATGCAATGACCATGTGGATTGTGCAGATATTATAATTCTAACTAATTGCCCACCACACACTTCTCTGATCTCAGTTACTGTATGTCATTACAAGAAAAAAATTAATTGCAACAGGTTCTCAGAAACTAAGAGCACAATACAAGTCCAGAAATCAATGGCAGTTGTGTTTGCCTCTGACAACCTTTGTGTTGAGGCCCGGTGCCCCACTTTTATTAACGCCTCCTTCCATCACAACAGAGACGCATAGACACATTTTCCAGATGACTCATATTGCATGATGGGCACTGGGCACACATGGCACTTGTAGCAGTTTGCTTTTGAATCATGCAATCATGTCACTGCGGGGGCTTCCCTGTCTGCTTCCATTTTAGGAAGTTATGGGAACTGAGCATCTCACCCACAGACATGTAATTTTGGTTAACCAAGAACTAAAGTATCACGTAATTGGTCATATGTAGTCTGCCCACGAGATTAACAGACATGACACAGAGAGTCTCAACTAATCCAAGATCAGCGACAAACTGACATTGTTTTAGAGAACAAACAAATGGGTGAAGGCAGGACACAGTTTATGTCAAGAGACTTGGATGCAGTTCATGACCTCTTTGAATGTTGGTGCCAACTTTAGACTAGCTTTCCCTCCAAGAGATTGTGTGGGCACTTGGAACACTGCAAGTGTGTTTTTGCAATGCACAATGAATAACGAAAATATTCAGGATTAATCCAAGCATGGACTCAGTTTCAATCAACAAGAAATTCATTTTAGTCAACTGATATTGAACGGTTCCTGTTGAAAGACTCCACTCCAAGGTATGCAGGAGTGCACGGAAAGACTCCACTCCAAGGTATGCAGGAGTGCACGGAGTCAGCTAATTAAAAGAAAACCCTCTACAACTGCTTATGGCGCACTACAATTAGATTATTCCCCTCACTGCATCATGTCCATCCTCTCCCTCCTCTGCAGCCACATCTCGTTCACTCAGGGGCACTGGCACTGGCACCGGCACCTTTGCTGATAGGCTTACAGACAGTGCGGTCCACCAGAGCTCAATTTCAGCACCATGGACAGCTCCCAAGAGACAACGGACAGAACAGATGGCGGTAATAGGCTACCTTCCCTTCCTCAGCATCAATAAACTATGCTGAGGCAGTCACTCCCCTCATGGACAGTCTTGACACCCTGATGAGCGAGGCATAAACAACCCGTTTCTCTAAAGGGCCTGACATCCCCTTATTCAACTCCTTAACACACAGCCAGTTCCCAGTTGTAGGCTATCTCATACATCCATCACTAGTGGTGCAGAAGAATCACTAATGATACAAACATCTCCAAACTGCATAAATGTTTAGGCATGTGCATTCTACCAGACTATCTTCTGTTTTGACTGTACTGAGATATATTTCCTTTCCTTATATTTCCTTATTTCCTTAAGACACACGATAGGAAATACAATTCCATGAATGGCAATAATGCTATTGATACGTGAGGCGAGCAGCAGTGCTTCCACCGAGAAAAACAATGACGATAGAGTAACGATGGCTCCTCACTGTGCTATGACAGGCTATTACATAACAGCAGACCGGAATGCCCTCATTAGTATTCAATACCCTATTCTGCATTACGATTTTCTGGCATTACACATTACAAATGTTGAACCTGATAGCCTAATAAAGAATAAATATAGACTACTATTCGTCGTTGGTCGACTGCTTTATTAAATAGTTTTCAGAAGCATCGTTGCGACCTTGCTTATTCGTCCAGGCTACCTCAATTGTCTAGTTTCTCTCACTGTTCGTGCTAGGAGGGTGCATAAACGGCAATCTCACAACCTTGGTCAGTCAGTTTTTAAAAGGACGCGTGGTGATAGCATCTGCGGCCGATAGCCTGTAGTCTTTTATCCTAAATTAATTATATTCGATCTCTATTCATACACAGGTTAGGTTACATTGTTACAATTACCCCCAGAAAACGCTTAGCCATGCTTAAATTTCTCAAGGAAAACATGAGCCTATATAGCCCATATAAGGTCAAAACTCAGGAATACCCAGGCAATCTAATTTAATAGTGACAGTATGTGATCAAAGAGGAAAACATCTGCATGGTGGAAAACATCATCTCTCGTAGAATCTCATGAAATAAAAAATTGTAATTAAAAAAATATTCACGTAGCCAAAAGCAATAAGACAATTGCCAAATATGTTACAATTTAGCACAACCACATTTGTTAAATGACATGTGAAACATAAAACAGTCTACAACATACAAAATAACAACATACCTGGCATAAGATAGGCTATATCAAGGTCTTGACAACAATACATTAGAGTATTAATTTCATATTTATGAAGAATACGTCGTTTACAGATCGAAAACACACTGGATTGCAACCTAACGCGGTCGAGAAAAATGTATGGGAAGGAACCATGCGAGAGATTCCTTCATCCCTGTGTTGCCCTAGCGTTATATAACCATGGACAGACACTATGTAACGCCAACAATGGACAAACATGCACGACTGACTTACCAGGGTGTAGGCTAAGCGTGTTATCCAAATATATTCTAAATGTTTATCAGCTCTCTTTTTGGAATGACAGAAGGTGACCCTGCTTCTTCTGCAAGAGGCTCTGCATCTGCGAGATCACGATGCACGCAGCAAGGGGGAGCTGCAAAGCACTCGCGCACATTGGGGGATGGTCCAACAAAAAGCTATCGCTTGTATCTTTAAATGCTTCAATATTGTCCACCATCAGAGTTCTGTCATGAACATAATACGATGGATTGGAAACATTTTGTTCTGGTCATACATTTATTTCGATATAGTCACATTGTAGGCTATGGTGTGATATGATTGGCGAATGCTGCGAGGCTGGAGCCCACTATGGGTCATGGGCCATTGGTTTGAGCCCACTCCTATAATTAAAAGTGCAATCAAGATGTCCTGCTACATATTGGTAATTGCAAATGTTTTGAATAACCCTTGAATATGACATAAATGTCTCAATGGGCTTAGTACAACTCATAGAAGGCTATTTCCGCCTAATTAGACATACACAAAAGTAAATGCTATTCATGTGTAATTACATGATTCTGACTCTTAGTATATCTGGAAAGAAGACATCTGGGAGTTTGTGAGGAAATGGTCAGAAGATAGATAGCAGTTACATAGTTCAGAATACATAAGATCAAGCACACATTAAAAAAAAATATATAATAATAATAATGTATTTTAAGTTATCTTTCATTGACAAGCTATAAGTGAATTATTGATGCCCAGAGCTGGAAACACATCAGATGGCTTCCACAACTTGTGAACAATATCAGAAAAAAATGTAATTGATAGACCTAACAACTAGAAATGGACAGATGTTTTAGTAAGTGGTATCAGATGTGGTCATGAGATGTTTCCAAGCCAGGTAGCAATAGATTGCATTACATATAAGTTCTAGGGCTTGCTTTGTCCCACCCAGGTCAACTGCATATCCCTGGAAAGCTTATCTCATTGGCTACAAGACTGTCAAGGTGCCATAGTAGCCAATCCCCTGTGTAATGGATGCCTACAGCGCTTAAGCAGGCAACATCAAATATATAGTCACTCATTGGACATTCGATGTTGCTATTAAGTCATACATCATCAGATAACATTGTCAATAGGCTAGATTTGTTCCTACCAACCGAAGGATTAATTTGAAATAGCTATAGCTCAAACACAGACCAAATCGAAGCTTACCTTGTAAGATGTGTGCTGTTTGGTGAAAACAATGTGTAAAATAAACATTTTAATCAATAATGGTAGGTCACAGGAAGACAAATAAGATATAATCATGATCTGTGGAGTCCAAGCTTTTGGTGTGTATCAACGAATTACGTGTTTAATTTGTTTATGCTTCACAACCTTAACCGGAATGTAGGTAGCAGCCATTTAGAAAGGAGGTAATCTGCTCTGCCTGCCCTTATTTATTCGTAAGCCTATATATGGTTGTAAGTCACATGAACGATATGAAGACACCAATCAATAGCCAAGATACTCAGCTTTCCGCATACACCCTGCTTTTGCAGATAGGGGCTACCATTCTCATACCAGACTGAATTGAATAAAACAAATCTAATAGGGTCCCAAAATATGGGGACTTTACATTTAAGAGGTTAAAAGTGCAATCAAGATTTCCTGCTACATATTGGTAATTGCAAATGTTTTGAATACCCCTTGAAAATGACTTAAATGCCTCAATGGGCGTAGCATACTAGTACTAGGCTATATTTGTTAGTGTAAACAACAGGTTTATGGGTTTACATCTGACATAACACAACATAACAGAAACTACACTGTGTGTCGCTCTCTGACAGTTAAAGTGCCTTCAGGAAGTACTCACACCCCTTGACTTTTTCCACATGTTGTCATGTTACAGCCTGAATTTAACATGGATTAAATTGAGATTTTTTTTGTCACTGGCCTACAAACAATATCCCATAATGTCAAAGTGGAATTATGTTTTTAGAAATATTGTCACGTTCTGACCTTAATTCCTTTTTTATGTCTTTATTTTATTTTGGTCAGGGCGTGAGTTGGGGTGGGCATTCTATGTTGTTTTCTCTATGTTTTATTCTGTTCTATTTCTATGTGTTTGGCCTAGTATGGTTCTCAATCAGAGGCAGGTGTTAGTCGTTGTCTCTGATTGGGAGCCATATTTAGGTATCCTGTTGTCTATTGTGTTTTGTGGGTGGTTGTTCCCTGTGTCTGTACCATACGGGACTGTTTCGATTTTCGCTTGTTCTTTCACTTTGTTATTTTATATTTTTGTAGTGTTCAGTTTTACATATTAAAATGGACACTTACCACGCTGCAAATTGGTCCGATATCTCTTACTCCTCGTCAGAAGAAGAGGAAAGTCATTACAAATTAATTAAAAAGGACAAGCTGAAATGTCTTGAGTCAATAAGTATTCAACTCCTTTATTATGACAAGCCTAAATAAGTTCAGGAGTAAACATGTGCTTAACAAGTCACATAATAACTTGAATGGACTCACTCTGTGTGCAATAATAGTGTTTAACATGATTTTTTAATGACTACCTCATCTCTGTAACCCATACATACAATTATCTTTGAGGTCCCTCAGTCGAGCAGTGAATTTCAAACAAATATTCAATCACAAGACCCAGGAGGTTTGCTAATGCCTCACAAAGGGCACCTATTGGTAGATGGGTAAAAATAAAGCAGACATTGAATATCCTTTTGAGCATGGTGTTATTCATTACACTTTGGATGGTGTATCAATACATGCAGTCACTACAAAGATATAGGCGTCCTTCCTAACTCAGTTGCAGGAGAGGAAGGATTTCACCATGAGGTCAATGGTGACTTTAAAACAGTTACAGAGTTTAATGGCTGTGATAGGAGAAAACTGAAGATGGGGTCAACAACACTGTAGTTACTCCACAACACTAAGTTAATTGACAGAATGAAAAGAAGGAAGCCTCTACAGAATACAAATATTCCAAAACATGAATCCTTTTTGCAACAAGGCACTAAGTCAAACTGCAAAAATGTTTGCAAAGAAATTAACTTTATGTCCTGAATGAAAAGTGTGATCTTTGGGCCAAATCAAACACAACACATCACTGAGTACAACTCTTCATATTTTCAAGCAGGGTGGTGGCTGCATCATGTTATGGGTATGCTTGTCACCAGAAAGGACTAAGGAGTTTTTTATGATTAAAAGAAACAGAATAGAGCTAAGTAGAGGCAAAATCCTAGAGGAAAACCTGGTTCAGTCTGCTTTCCAACAGACACTGGGAGACAAACTTACCTTTCAGCAAGACAATAACCTAAAACACAAGGCTAAATATACACTGGAATTGCTTACCAAGACGACATTGAATGCTCGTGAGTGGCCGGTTTTGACTAAATCGGCTTGAAAATATATGGCAAGACTTGAAAATGGCTGTTTAGCCATGATCAACAACCAACTTGACAGAGCTTGAATAATTTTTTAAATAATAATGTGCAAATATTGTACAATACAGGTGTGCAAAGCTCTTTGAGACTTACCCAGAAAGACTCACAGCTGTAATCACTGCCAAAAGGGGTTCTAACATGTATTCACTCATGGGGTTAAATACTTATCTAATCAAGACATTGTGTTTTATTTTTCATACTTTTTTGTACAAATCTCAGAATTTCTTCCACTGACATTAGAATATTTTGTGTAGCTCATTGTAAAAAAAAAAAAAAATTAAATCCATTTTAATCCCACTTTGTGACAACAAAATGTGGAAAAAGCCAAGGGGTGTGAACTTTCTGAAGGCACTAATGGCTGGGGTCGGGCCATCTTCTTTAGCCTATCATTGCCTTGGCAAAAGCTGATCAGGCTGGTATTCCGGTTGTCCACTCACAACAGGCATTTCGATATTTGCTAATATCATAAAGTACATTACATAATGAATTTCCTATGAAATGTAGCCTAATCATGAGTGCTGCTGATGTGACGTCACCACAGCCCTCAGTATCCCTCGCTCCCTCCCTCCCTGTCCTGTACCTGGCTGAAAAATACATGTCAAATATAGACAACCATAACACTCAAACAAAATGCCATAGGCACACCTGCACAAAACATATTAATGTTGAATAATGCATTGACAGTTCGATAATCAGGGATGTTTTAATTTATCATGGCTGTGCTGCATAAAATCACATCAATACGCATGCGTCGGTCTCTCCGGCTCCGGTCTCAAAACACGCATTCAAGGTACAAAAGCAGCTTACTTTAATCATCCTGTACAAACATGATAACACATAACTGAAAGTTGTGTCTGAATTGTGCTTCTTGAAACAGTCTAACATTTATGCTTAAATTTTATTTTTTGGCCCTTATTAATGACTGTTTATACGAATACTAAAGCTTTAGCCGCACTACTTATAACGATGCATGGCGGCTGCTAGCTAGTTGGCTTGCCCTGCTGTATTCGTTCCACTGATACAATAATACAATTTAGCATAGTCTTGGCTTTATAATTAGCTAATTTTAACGTTATCGCCTATATCCCGGTGTATGCCTTAAACATTGTGTCCGATGTTTTAAAAAAAGTGTTAGAGGGACCCAGGCATTATGTAGCTAGCTAGTTGGGTAACAAAGCGAGTAGTTAACTAGCTAGTTGTAACTACCAGTTAGCTAACTAGGCATACTTGCCACGATTAAGAGACACTGACAAGTGTTCAACCTTTCTACCATATTTGGTTCATCTCTTCTATGTGGTCCATTTTAGGTTAGAAGTGTTTGCTGCCTGCTAGTCAGTGTTAGCTAGCTCACTACTAGCGGACTGAACTCACTCATGGTGAAGGAAGTTCCCGATGACTCAAACGGAGTGGCGCAGAGACCAGGCAGCAGGCTTTGTGGAATGTTCTGACTACATGATTCGCCCAAGGTCAATATTTAAAAAGTAATTATGGAACGCTTAATAAACCTTGTACAGATGTTTGTTCTCTGTAGGTGCATGCCTTTATTAGCTTAAATCCATTATTTTTCAATAAACGTTCATGAACTACAACAGACTTGTAGTGTAGTTCATTCTGCGTTGTGTACTTTTAATTAGGACGCTGCCACAACTGACGGTCTGTTAGTTGAATTCTTTGTATTTGCCCTGCACACGAAGAGACAACACACATTATGTTAACCCTTGGCGCAGTCCTAGCTCTCAGGCACCTTGCTAGCCGAAGGTCAGCCAAAAGGAAATAACAGGTGCTGCGTGTGTAACGGATGTGAAATGGCTAGCTAGTTAGCGGGTGCGCGCTAGTAGCATTTCAATCAGTTACGTCACTTGCTCTGAGACATTAAGTAGGGTTGCCCCTTGCTCTGCAAGGGCTGCGGCTTTTGTGGAGCGATGGGTAACGACGCTTCGTGGGCGACGTTGTTGATGTGTGCAGAATGTCCCTGGTTCGCGCCCGTGTCGGGGCGAGGGGATGACGTAAAGTTATACTGTTACACTGCACACATTCGATGCACAACAGCACACCATACAATACAAGTAAAATGATACAGAACATAATTCGGACAAAATAAAAGACATACCTGCAAACGAAGAGACAACACACATTATGTTAACCCTTGGCGCAGTCCTAGCTCTCAGGCAGTTGCGCAAGCACATGGACACTCACTCAAACACTGTCCCAAGTACTCACAAGTTACAATAGATACCCTAGTTAGCGAGCTTTGTGAAACTTGTTAACATAAATCTTTATATTATCCACATTGTAACAAACTTATGGTTGCATAACAGTACATTGTGTAACATTATGACGGTTTTATATTAAACAATTTCGGAGCCAAGGACAACAATTGGCATTTGAGCAGAGTTGTCATCTTAAAGCAACAGAAATGAGCAAACAGTCAGTTGTATTTGATTGGAGGAGACTGCCATGGAGGAAGTCTCAACGGCACAGCTGATGCCTGTTGACCTTCCTTGCATGTAACGTTAACTTGAGCGTAGTCTGTTAAACAGCTGACGGCCATGTTTTTCTCCGCCCCTCCAGATGCTGATGCCCAAGAAGAATCGTATAGCCATCTACGAGCTCCTCTTCAAGGAGGGAGTGATGGTGGAAAAAAAAGGATGTGCATCTGGCTAAGCACCCGGAGCTGGCCGATAAGAATGTGCCCAACCTTCACGTTATGAAGGCCATGCAGGTTAGATTTTGGTGCTCTATTCTGGTGCCTCAGTCTATTCTGGTGCCTCATAGTGTCACATGATTGAGAATGAAACCAGGATAGGATCAACTTTATTGTCCCTAAGGGGAAATGTGTCTGACACCCAGTATTGTAGCTGTAAAAAAATTATACTGGTGTAACAGTATAACTTTACGGCGTCCCCTCGCCCCGACACGGGCGCGAACCAGGGACCCTCTGCACACATCAACAACAGTCAACCACGAAGCGTCGTTACCCATCGCTCCACAAAAGCCGCGGCCCTTGCAAAGCAAGGGGCAACCCTACTTAAAGTCTCAGAGCAAGTGACGTAACTGATTGAAGTGCTACTAGCGCGTACCCGCTAACTAGTTAGCCATTTCACATCCGTTACACTCACCCCCCTTTCAACCTCCTCCTTTTCCGCAGCAACCAGTGATCCGGGTCAACAGCATCAATGTAACAGTATAAACTTTACGTCGTCCCCTCGCCCCGACCCGGGCGAGAACCAGGGACCCTCTGCACACATCAACAACAGTCAACCACGAAGCGTCGTTACCCATCGCTCCACAAAAGCCGCGGCCCTTGCAAAGCAAGGGGCAACCCTACTTAAAGTCTCAGAGCAAGTGACGTAACTGATTGAAGTGCTACTAGCGCGTACCCGCTGTTACGCACGCCTCTGCGAAGAGGGAACGCAACTCCCTGCTATAACTCAACTCTCTGAAGTGCAAGAGGTATGGACTGTAGGTGCGAGCAAGGATGACACAAAAGCAGATTTTACCGTTTACTTGGATTTATTTTCTTACACGGTAATATGGGGAAAAGGGGCTGGACGGAACCAAAGCAAAGAAAGTAAATATCAAAGTTCCCCCTCTCCTATCTAACCTGCCTACCCACTTAACTTACCTAACTTAGCACCGTCTGGTGCCCTAACCAAAATACAGGGGGTGGTCCGCCCAGGTCTTACCTAGTGTGCCTAGACAGTAAATATACTACGGGTATATGTATGCCCGCGGGCCTCTTGCCTAAGCACTCCCAAAGTGCCTTCTCCTTCCCCCCTGGGAACAAATGAAACAGAGTAATTATTAATGATTTCACAAACACAGGACATAGAAAAACTGCTACCAACAACAACAGTACATACCACACTTTCTGATACACAACCCACACTATATCACAATCTAATTTTTCTCTCTCAATCTCCAAATCTCTACTCCAAATCTCATCTCCTCTCTCTATTAATCTTCTGGGCAGAACACTGGCTTTTATCTTCAGGTGGCAATGGTGATTAGAGTCAGCTGCTTCTTGACGAGGGGGCGGGGTCAGCTCCAATCACCAATTAGCCTGGGGTTGACCAATCAGCTGGTTGGGGAGTACTTCAGGAAGCCATCTCCTGAAACACACACACTAAAATACAAAACAGAACACAGAAACTGGGGAACGTAACACGCCCACCACAAAAATTGCAAACGTACAGTTTGTAATAACAAAAACCAACGCTTCCCCAGTTAGTAAACCCGTGATAGAGCGTCAGCAACCACATTCGCTGAGCCCTTCCTATAGGCTATCTGTACATTATATCCTTGTACAATCAGAGCCCACCGCATAAGGCGGCGGTTCTGATTGTACATTTGCTTTAAGAACACTAAAGGATTATGGTCCGTGAAGACCATTACAGGCAAGGCACTGGATCCCACATATACCTCAAAGAACTGTAAGGCTAGCAATAAAGCTAGCGTCTCTTGTTCAATTGTGGAGTACCTTGACTGACACGAGTTGAACTTACGGGAGAAGAAACTGACGGGCCGATCCACTCCGTCTTCATCTTCCTGTAAGAGAACCGCACCCACCCCCACTATACTAGCGTCAACCTCCAACTTAAAAGGTTTGTCAAAGTTGGGGGCGGCAAGCACTGGGGCACTACAAAGTAGCGCTTTAGCGGACTCAAACGCATGGTTACAGTCCTTGGACCACCTAAATGGTACCTCTGGACTAAGCAGAGATGAAAGGGGAGCTACTACCGTCGAGAAATTCTTACAGAATGTACGATAGTACCCTACCATCCCTAGGAATCGGCGCAACTGGCGTCGAGTCGTGGGAGCAGGAAAAGCAACAATTGCCTCCACCTTGCCAGTTACTGGGCGCACTTGACCTCGTCCCACTTGTTTCCCTAAGTAAGTCACCGTAGCCTTCCCAAACTCACACTTGGCCAAATTGAGGGTTAAAGAAGCATTCTCCAACCGCTGAAACACACTTTTCAAAGTGGAGAGATGATCAGACCAAGTAGACGAATGGATCACCACATCATCAAGGTATGCAGTACAATTTGGCACATCTGCAAACACAATGTTAACTAGACGCTGAAAAGTAGCAGGTGCATTACACATG
Source organism: Salvelinus fontinalis (assembly GCF_029448725.1). Classification (NCBI taxonomy): domain Eukaryota; kingdom Metazoa; phylum Chordata; class Actinopteri; order Salmoniformes; family Salmonidae; genus Salvelinus; species Salvelinus fontinalis. The sequence continues at coordinate 28,863,282 of NC_074695.1, forward strand.
CCAAAGGGCATCACAGTGTATTGTACAAAGTTATCAGGCGTAACAAAAGCCGATATGTCAGAAGCTCTAGAGGTCAGAGGCACCTGCCAATAACCTTTTAACAAATCTAACTTACTAACGTAAGCAGCAGAGCCAATTCTATCAATGCAGTCATCTAATCGAGGTAGAGGAAAAGAATCAGACTTTGTAATTGCATTTACTCGACGATAGTCCGTGCATAAGCGGGACGTACCGTCAGGCTTAGGAACAAGAATACATGGGGAACTCCAGGAGCTATTACTGGGTTTTGCCATGTCATTCTGTAATAAATAAGCTACCTCACTTTTCATTACCTCCCTTTTCTTTGCATTAACCCGGTACGGATGCTGACGTATAGGAGCAGCGTTGCCCACATCCACGTCATGTTCCAAGATGGACGTGCGACTTGGAACGTCCTGAAACACACTGAGAAAACTGTTTATCAATAGGATAAGGTCCTTAGTTTGATCGCTATCCAAATGTTCCATTTGAGAGGGTAACTTCTTCAGCATCTCTGAATTACATAGGCGTTCACACTGCTGTAACGTATGGCGTAACTCCAACCCATCCTCCTTATCCTCCTCTAGGTCCCAGCCAGGCTTCAGCACCACCGCAGCCACACTGGAGACGGCGGACTGGACCGGCTTACTTGAGGAGCTGTCTGGAGAGTCACGTACATAATATTCTTTTAGCATGTTAACATGACACACACGGGAAGAACGCCTTCGATCTGGGGTCTTTATCACATAGTTGGTGTCACTGAGTTTCTTTTCCACCAGATATGGTCCAGAAAAACGTGCTGACAGAGATGAGCCAGGAATTGGCAACAAAACTAAAACTTGATCCCCTGGTGCAAAAGAACGGCCAACAGCCTTTTTGTCATAATGCACCTTCATGCGTTTTTGCGAAGAGGAAAGAGACTTTTGGGCCAACGCACATGCGGCGTGCAGTCTCTCCCGCATCTTACTGACATAATCCAACACATTTTTAGGGGCGCTACTGGGTGTAGGAGATAAGATATGCTCCTTCAACACTTTCAGCGGACCCCTTGGGGTATGTCCAAACACAAGGTCAGCAGGGCTAAACCCTAAGGACTCTTGTATCGTTTCCCTAATAGCAAATAGGACAAAGGGCACCCCCTCATCCCAATCGGTACTGGTATCCATACAATACTTGCGTAGCATTGCCTTCAGCGTCTGATGCCAGCGTTCGAGAGCCCCTTGACTCTCTGGATGATACGGACTTGAGACCTGATGGGAAATACACAATGTCTTTAACACATTTGAAAACATTTTGGACATAAAGTTGGATCCCTGATCAGTTTGGATTACTTTAGGGAGTCCAAACGTAGAGAAGAACTTCACCAGTGCCTTCACCACAGTCTTAGCCGTAATAGTACGGAGAGGAATAGCCTCTGGGTATCGAGTAGCACTGCACATTATTGTTAATAGGAACTGGTTACCTGACCTGGTTTTTGGCAACGGACCTACACAATCAACTATCACTCTTTCAAACGGTTCCCCCACCACAGGAATCGGGTAGAGCGGTGCTCTAGGAACTGTTTGATTCGCTTTCCCAGTGAGTTGACATACGTGACATGTTTTACAAAATTGGACCACGTCAGACTTCAAACCTGGCCAGAAAAAATGACGAAGGACCCGGTTATAAGTCTTTGTGATCCCCAAATGTCCAGACCACGCCTGGTCATGGGCGAGTGACAGCACCTGCTGTCGGAACGGTGTAGGAACAACCACTTGACACACTTCACTCCAGTCATTAACGGTGTCATGAGCTGCCCATTTACGCATCAAAACTCCTGCTTCCATAAAGTAGGCAGTCTCTCTAGTTTTAGCTTCCTCAATGGAAATTACCGAAGCAAAACACTTGCGAAGACTGGTGTCTCCTTTTTGACATTCAATCACCTTCTCAGGGGTGACAGACAAAAGAATGTCATGTAATTGGGGTGCGATTTCGCAGTCCCCTTCCTTAGTTTTTACAGGAGTAAAAACTGTCGGACTTGCAGAAGGAATACTCGGTGCATTGTCTTCTACTTCAACATTCTCAAAAATGGAACTAGCCAAATCCACCACATCTCCAAGCTTGCGAGATTGTGCCCTCGTTAACACACAAGCAGGAAAAACATGTGGAAATGCTTGAACCAATATCTCATCTGTAGTTCTGATTTCTGGGTTGTCTACTACCTCTAACACAGGAGTAACGTTACCACCAGCAATATCATTCCCTAGTAGCAATGTGACTCCTTTTACTGGCAGTGTAGACACTACACCAACACGGAAACGTCCTGATACCAAATCTGACACTAAGTGGACCCAGTGTAATGGTACAGGTACTGTTTTTGTCTCTATGCCCTGTAATATAACATGTGAGCCACAATACGTTTCAGGAGACCAGGGTAAAGCATCAGTAATGATTACTGACTGCGCCGCCCCGGTGTCTCGTAAGATTTTAATTGGCTTTTGATCAGCTTGTTCTCCAGTTAAGGAAACACAACCGGCAGAAATAAACGGAGCATAAACAGGATCCGGTTTCTCAAATGCTGAATCAATACCTCGGACCAACGGACGAGCCAAAGACTTGACTAAACCCAAACTTTTCCTTTTTGGGGACAGTGACTGGGACTGTTTCGGTTTATTTTTCAAAACTGGGCAGTCCGCAATCACGTGACCCTTTTGGTGACAGTAAAAACATTCACGGATTTCATGAAAAGACTTGTCAGAGGAAAAACGACCTGAATGAGGCACTGATGACGTAATCAGTTTACCTTCAAAACGAGGTGCACCAAAGACAGTCTTGTGTGTCAAAGCATACTCATCTGCCAACACTGCTTGCTGGGCCAATGTCACCACTTTCTGTTCATTTAAATGAACTACAATTCTATCAGGGAGGTTGCTTTTAAAATCCTCCAACAGCATCAACTCCCGAATATCAGCAAAGGTGTTAGCTTTGCTGGCTGAACACCATCGATTAAACAGACTCTTTGTCCCTAGCAAACTCAACAAAAGTACGGTGAGAGGGTTTCTTGTGGTTCCTGAAGCGCTGTCTATAAGCTTCAGGCACCAACTCATAAGCCCGCAACACGGTAGTTTTAACTGTATCATAGTGTAAACTGTCTTCCAGGGAGAGAGCAGCTACTACTTCCTGGGCTTTCCCAGACAATTTACATTGTAACAGGAGCGGCCAAACCTCGAGTGGCCAATGTAGCGCATCATCAAGCCCAAAGTGGGCTTGATGATGAGCAGCTTTTGGAGTCGTACCGGAGCCAGCATCTAGCTCTAGCTGTCGGATCCTCACCTCCTTGTCGGCTTCTATTTTCCTAATTTCAAGATCAAAATGCATTTGTCTCTCTTTATCTTTTTGCTCCATTTCTAACCGGGCCAGCCTCACCTTTAGCCTAGCGGTCCCGTCTGAACGACCTGAAGCAGAAGATAAAGGATCGAATCGAGGCAATGTAAAGGGGGTACGAGCAACCCCTTCCTCCGCCCTGTCCTCCGACTTGGCATCAGAAGGTCTACCCGTCTCCTCTCCTTGCAATGAGAGAATTCTTTCTCTCACTAAACCCTCCCTGACTAGCACCAAAAGCTCAGCCTTTAGGGCTTTCTCAGGGATAACAAATCCATAATGGTCAGCTATAGCTATAAGGTCTACTTTTCGAAACCTCACCAAACAATCAATAGAGGGCGCTTCAATGAACTTGGAGATGGCTGAGGCAGCCATCTTGTACACAACAATCTACTGAAAACACAAACTAAACAAGTCATCCAAACTCACAACCTACCATCACACCTCAATCACTAACCACAGAGAGCTCAGTGCAGCAGGGTCCGGTGGGTTTAATGGAATCCCGGATGAGCTCCCATTATGTTACGCACGCCTCTGCGAAGAGGGAACGCAACTCCCTGCTATAACTCAACTCTCTGAAGTGCAAGAGGTATGGACTGTAGGTGCGAGCAAGGATGACACAAAAGCAGATTTTACCGTTTACTTGGATTTATTTTCTTACACGGTAATATGGGGAAAAGGGGCTGGACGGAACCAAAGCAAAGAAAGTAAATATCAAAGTTCCCCCTCTCCTATCTAACCTGCCTACCCACTTAACTTACCTAACTTAGCACCGTCTGGTGCCCTAACCAAAATACAGGGGGTGGTCCGCCCAGGTCTTACCTAGTGTGCCTAGACAGTAAATATACTACGGGTATATGTATGCCCGCGGGCCTCTTGCCTAAGCACTCCCAAAGTGCCTTCTCCTTCCCCCCTGGGAACAAATGAAACAGAGTAATTATTAATGATTTCACAAACACAGGACATAGAAAAACTGCTACCAACAACAACAGTACATACCACACTTTCTGATACACAACCCACACTATATCACAATCTAATTTTTCTCTCTCAATCTCCAAATCTCTACTCCAAATCTCATCTCCTCTCTCTATTAATCTTCTGGGCAGAACACTGGCTTTTATCTTCAGGTGGCAATGGTGATTAGAGTCAGCTGCTTCTTGACGAGGGGGCGGGGTCAGCTCCAATCACCAATTAGCCTGGGGTTGACCAATCAGCTGGTTGGGGAGTACTTCAGGAAGCCATCTCCTGAAACACACACACTAAAATACAAAACAGAACACAGAAACTGGGGAACGTAACACCCGCTAACTAGTTAGCCATTTCACATCCGTTACACTCACCCCCCTTTCAACCTCCTCCTTTTCCGCAGCAACCAGTGATCCGGGTCAACAGCATCAATGTAACAGTATAAACTTTACGTCGTCCCCTCGCCCCGACCCGGGCGAGAACCAGGGACCCTCTGCACACATCAACAACAGTCAACCACGAAGCGGCGTTACCCATCGCTCCACAAAAGCCGCGGCCCTTGCAGAGCAAGGGGCAACACTACTTAAGTCTCAGAGCAAGTGACGTAACTGATTGAAATGCTACTAGTGCGTACCCGCTAACTAGCTAGCCATTTCACATCCGTTACACTCACCCCCCTTTCAACCTCCTCCTTTTTCCGCAGCAACCAGTGATCCGGGTCACGGCACCAATGTAACAGTATAACTTTACGTCGTCCCCTCGCCCCGACCCGGGCGCGAACCAGGGACCCTCTGCACACATCAACAACAGTCAACCACGAAGCGTCGTTACCCATCGCTCCACAAAAGCCGCGGCCCTTGCAGAGCAAGGGGCAACACTACTTAAGTCTCAGAGCAAGTGACGTAACTGATTGAAATGCTACTAGTGCGTACCCGCTAACTAGCTAGCCATTTCACATCCGTTACACTCACCCCCCTTTCAACCTCCTCCTTTTTCCGCAGCAACCAGTGATCCGGGTCATGGCACCAATGTAACAGTATAACTTTACGTCGTCCCCTCGCCCCGACCGCGAACCAGGGACCCTCTGCACACATCGACAACAGTCACCCACGAAGCGTCGTTACCCATCGCTCCACAAAAGCCACGGCCCTTGCAAAGCAAGGGGCAACCCTACTTAAAGTCTCAGAGCAAGTGACGTAACTGATTGAAATGCTACTAGCGCGTACCCGCTAACTAGTTAGCCATTTCACATCCGTTACACTGGTTAGTTGGAAAAATGTCCAACTGAATGTGACCCTCCCTCTGCAGTCTTTGAAGTCAACTGGGTATGTGAAGGAGCAGTTTGCCTGGCGCCACTTCTACTGGTACCTGACCAATGAGGGCATCCAGTACCTGAGGGACTTCCTGCATCTGCCCCCAGAGATTGTTCCTGCCACTCTGTGTCGCCAGAAGCGCCCTGAGACCGCTCGGCCCAGGCCTAAAGGTAGGCTGCATATCATGACTGTGGCATTTTCTCATTTGGGGAAAAAGTCTTTCCTCCATGACCCGGAAACCGATAAGTGGTCAAGGAGAGTTGCCACATTCAAAACAACTGGGAACTCAGAAAAATACGAAGTCAAATCATGTCAGTGATCTGCAGGTCGGAAAGACGGAGTTCAAGAAAGAGGCCTGAGTTGGATGACCATTTTAAAATTATTTTCCCAGTCGGAGCTTGTTTTTTCCCCCTTAGTTCCAAGTTGTTTTGAACGCACTGAAGTTGGAGATTTTCGAGTTCCCAGTTTTGAATGCGACAGGTGTCAATTCGTTTTTAGGCAAAAGGAAGACTGTTCTCCATTCCGATAGCCTCCTTTTGGCGAGGAAGCACAGGTGTATCCTACCAGAGTCCTTTGTGGAAGAGTTTTCAAATCCGCCACAC